>NC_138553.1:70179788-70779788 GCF_964273705.1 Natrix helvetica
GTTGCTCTTCTTTGCTTAGACTAGCCATACCCAAATCCTGCAATCGTTCTTCATATGTTTAAGTCTCCAGGCTTAATCATCTTAGTTGCTCTTCTTTGCTTAGACTAGCCATACCCAAATCCTGCAATCGTTCTTCATATGTTTAAGTCTCCAGGCTTAATCATCTTAGTTGCTCTTCTTTGCTTAGACTAGCCATACCCAAATCCTGCAATCGTTCTTCATATGTTTAAGTCTCCAGGCTTAATCATCTTAGTTGCTCTTCTTTGCTTAGACTAGCCATACCCAAATCCTGCAATCGTTCTTCATATGTTTAAGTCTCCAGGCTTAATCATCTTAGTTGCTCTTCTTTGCTTAGACTAGCCATACCCAAATCCTGCAATCGTTCTTCATATGTTTAAGTCTCCAGGCTTAATCATCTTAGTTGCTCTTCTTTGCTTAGACTAGCCATACCCAAATCCTGCAATCGTTCTTCATATGTTTAAGTCTCCAGGCTTAATCATCTTAGTTGCTCTTCTTTGCTTAGACTAGCCATACCCAAATCCTGCAATCGTTCTTCATATGTTTAAGTCTCCAGGCTTAATCATCTTAGTTGCTCTTCTTTGCTTAGACTAGCCATACCCAAATCCTGCAATCGTTCTTCATATGTTTAAGTCTCCAGGCTTAATCATCTTAGTTGCTCTTCTTTGCTTAGACTAGCCATACCCAAATCCTGCAATCGTTCTTCATATGTTTAAGTCTCCAGGCTTAATCATCTTAGTTGCTCTTCTTTGCTTAGACTAGCCATACCCAAATCCTGCAATCGTTCTTCATATGTTTAAGTCTCCAGGCTTAATCATCTTAGTTGCTCTTCTTTGCTTAGACTAGCCATACCCAAATCCTGCAATCGTTCTTCATATGTTTAAGTCTCCAGGCTTAATCATCTTAGTTGCTCTTCTTTGCTTAGACTAGCCATACCCAAATCCTGCAATCGTTCTTCATATGTTTAAGTCTCCAGGCTTAATCATCTTAGTTGCTCTTCTTTGCTTAGACTAGCCATACCCAAATCCTGCAATCGTTCTTCATATGTTTAAGTCTCCAGGCTTAATCATCTTAGTTGCTCTTCTTTGCTTAGACTAGCCATACCCAAATCCTGCAATCGTTCTTCATATGTTTAAGTCTCCAGGCTTAATCATCTTAGTTGCTCTTCTTTGCTTAGACTAGCCATACCCAAATCCTGCAATCGTTCTTCATATGTTTAAGTCTCCAGGCTTAATCATCTTATTTGCTCTTCTTTGCTTAGACTAGCCATACCCAAATCCTGCAATCGTTCTTCATATGTTTAAGTCTCCAGGCTTAATCATCTTAGTTGCTCTTCTTTGCTTAGACTAGCCATACCCAAATCCTGCAATCGTTCTTCATATGTTTAAGTCTCCAGGCTTAATCATCTTAGTTGCTCTTCTTTGCTTAGACTAGCCATACCCAAATCCTGCAATCGTTCTTCATATGTTTAAGTCTCCAGGCTTAATCATCTTAGTTGCTCTTCTTTGCTTAGACTAGCCATACCCAAATCCTGCAATCGTTCTTCATATGTTTAAGTCTCCAGGCTTAATCATCTTAGTTGCTCTTCTTTGCTTAGACTAGCCATACCCAAATCCTGCAATCGTTCTTCATATGTTTAAGTCTCCAGGCTTAATCATCTTAGTTGCTCTTCTTTGCTTAGACTAGCCATACCCAAATCCTGCAATCGTTCTTCATATGTTTAAGTCTCCAGGCTTAATCATCTTAGTTGCTCTTCTTTGCTTAGACTAGCCATACCCAAATCCTGCAATCGTTCTTCATATGTTTAAGTCTCCAGGCTTAATCATCTTAGTTGCTCTTCTTTGCTTAGACTAGCCATACCCAAATCCTGCAATCGTTCTTCATATGTTTAAGTCTCCAGGCTTAATCATCTTAGTTGCTCTTCTTTGCTTAGACTAGCCATACCCAAATCCTGCAATCGTTCTTCATATGTTTAAGTCTCCAGGCTTAATCATCTTAGTTGCTCTTCTTTGCTTAGACTAGCCATACCCAAATCCTGCAATCATTCTTCATATGTTTAAGTCTCCAGGCTTAATCATCTTAGTTGTTCTCTTTTCCCCAAGTCTCAACATCTTTTTGATGATGTGGTGACCGAAAAGACATTTATTTATTTATTTATTTTCAATATTTCTAGACCGCAACCTCTCCCCGAAGGGACTCGGGGCGGTGTACAGGTGTGTCATTAAAACGAATACAAAAGACGAATATCCCATACCCTTAAAAACGAATTAAACCTCATACAACTGTACAAAAAGTAAAAATTAAAAATTAAATTAAAAAACAACTAAAAGTATACCCCTAGAAAATTTTAAAAAATGCAGGCTTGAGGGACTAAAATTGGGAATTAGGAATTAGGCCAGGCCGGCTAGATTGAACAAGTGGGTCTTTAGTTTCTTACGGAAGGAGCGGAGGTCGGTGATAGTCCTGATATCTGGGGGGAGGTCATTCCAAAGGGTTGGGCCCATCACAGAGAAGGCCCTACTCCTGGGCGTCGCCCGCTGGCATTGCCTAGTGGACGGCACCCAGAGGAGTCCCTCTCTGTGAGAGCGAATCGGCCGAAGGGATGTATGGGGCAGGATACGATCCCGCAAAAAACTAGGTCCTGTGTCATGGAGCGCTTTAAAGATGATGACCAACACCTTGAAACGCACCCGAAAAGCCACAGGTAGCCAGTGCAGCCCGCGCAGCAAAGGTGTTATGTGGGAGTATCTAGTAGCTCCCACAATTGTCCGCGCGGCCGCATTCTGAACCAACTGCAGCCTTCGGGTGCATCTCAAGGGGAGCCCCATTTGATTTGTCATGCAGACTTTAACAACATTTGGCTGGAGAAACAATATAAAATCAACTAAAGCTTTAAAAAGACTATGAATGTGGCAAAAAGAATGCGGATAGATTCATCCTTCCTGCATTAAAGATCTTTCATTCATTCTTATGCATATTTACTTAGAAGTAAGTTCAAAGAAGTAATTTTCAAAGAAGGGGAATAGGACCTTTAAACATTGACCTGTAGATTCCTTGTCAAGTTTAGTAGGAAGGAATTCAGATTGTGTTCTTTTTTTTGGGGGGGGGGGATTTTCTGCTAAGGAGTTGTGCTTTTGATTACCACTTTAATAAGCTTTTCTATGGCTGAGTATCCTAGAATTCTAAGATGCCAAAGCTTACTTATATATCTGGCAGCTTGAGTTTGACTGAAACTATTATGTATAGATTGAAATAATTATTTTTTCTGCTGGTAGTTTCTCTATTTTTGGTCTTGTCTCTTCAGGGATTTTCCCTGAAGAATGCTACACAAGTGCTTGAATTGGATTAGATTGGATTGTCAAGCATTCATTTTATTCATAAGCTTGCTCATAACTGACTGCATCAGTTTTTAAAGCACATTGGTTTACTGCCAGTTTAGTAGCTGGTAAGTACCACTCTTGTAATCATTTTATTTGTGTCAATTGTCCCAGGCAATCCCACCAAGGTAGGGTTGAAATCAATACATCGTTTGTCATTATTATGCTTATGGGTTCTACATTCTTTTCACTGTTTGTTAAAAATATGGAAATAGGGAAAGTTCAAAGCTGTATAGTCACATTAACATTAGCATTTCTCTTTCTGGGCTTGCATCATAGGAAGGGAGGGAGAGAGGGATGGAGGGGGGAAGGGGGAGAGAAGGAAGGAAGGAAGGAAGGAAGGAAGGAAGAAAGGAAGGAAGAAAGGAAGGAATAATAGATTCTACAACTCCTTCTTCATATATAACTAATACAATATCACTTTGAAAAAGAAGTTCAGCCAAAGCCATGTCTAGGGAATTTTCACCCAAATGCTAGAGTAAAGCAATAAGAAAAATCCGTGACTAGAAAATCCCAATCTGGTTGTTGGAATTAAAAATGCAAAGTTGAGCATTTTGTATACATTACTTAATTACATACTTCAGTCTAGCTTTATCCATTGGGAAATGTTATGATGCGATTAGCCTTGGGAGATTGTTGAAAATATGCTTAGTATGCGTATGAGAGAGTGTGTGTGAGACAGGGAGAAGGAGTGTGGAAAATTGAGTAATTTTGGACCATATTTTTGTCCAAGAAAGATGTGGCAGGTGGATACGACTTCTTCTTCCCTAATTCAAAGTTCTCTGAAAAGCTCTGACTCCACCAGTAGTGGGATTCAAATAGTTTAACAACTGGTTCTCTGCCCTAATGATTTCTTTCAACAACCAGATCACCAAACTGCTCAGAAAGTTAACAACCAGTTCTCCCCAAGTGGTGTGAACTGGCTGAATCTCATGGTAAAAGTTGACAGTACAGCCATTACAAACATCTGATTGTTTGTTGATACAAAAATCCCTGGTGGGGATGGGAGGAAGGATGAAGGGGGAGGCATTGGTCACTGAATTCAATGGTCAGTAAGTTTCTTTTCAATGCATGACAGACTGATGGCCGGACCCCAACCTTTGAGATGAGTGAACAAATCATAGAAATATGGCTCTTCCATACTGTTTGGGCAACATAGAAGGTTGATCAGAGATAGTAAGCATGGACAGGTCAGGAATATCAATCAAAGTGTATATGAGGATTACTATTGACTTGACAACACAGCTGAAGTGTTTGAACCAGTGAGTTGCCACGATCACCATATCAAAATACCTGTGAGAAGTCACACCTAGATAAGACTAAGGTTGCAAATCTAGTTTGGGCTATTGCTGAAATCATACGGCATAATTAGTGGTAGAGGTACAACATGGGGCTTTCTCCGAGAAATATCAGCCCATCCTTCTTTCTTGTGCAAATAATTAATCTGCTTCAAATCTTTCTAGAGAACTGAAGACTAAAACTGACACCCATATCTGTGTGCTTTGTAAAGATTTTATACATTCTAGATAGTTGATTGTTCAAGAAAAAATAGATAAACAGGGATCTCATTTTATTGCAGTTGTTTTCTTAGTTATATAACAGACAAGAGAAATTGGTCTATGGCAGGGGTCAGCAAACTGCAGCTCTGGAGCTGCTTGTGGCTCCATCACCGGTCGGTGCCACAATTTTGAGAGGAGCTTCCGGTGGAGGGGGGAGAGAAGCACATTGCACCAGGAGAAGACTCTATGGCAAGGGGAGGGTTTTCCAATTGTCTCCACAATTGATAGGGCTTTGGTTGTGAAGGTAGAGGAAAAAGTATGCTGCACTAGGAGGAGACTCTATGGTGGGAAACTGAACTTCCGGTCAGCTTCAGAATTGAACAGGGGACTTCCGGTAGGACCTTTGTGGCTCCCGGTGTTTTCTTTTCTGTAGGAAATGGTTCCAAATGAGTGTTTAAGTTTGTTGTCTATGGTATTGGTATAGTATCCATTACCATTGGCAAAGATATTGGTATCTTAATGACAGGAAGGAAATTCTTCCAAAGAAAACATAGCTTTATTTTTCTGAATTATGTTGCAGTACCTGGAATGAGCTGAAATCTAGCCTAGCTCCAGACTAGATACCCCAAATTACCAGATCTATGCTGAAAAAATCCAGATGACTCTTAGATAGCTACAAAGTGATACCTAAATCATTGATGTTTTTTTGGCAACTGATTGCTCTAGTAGAGTTCAAATCACCAGGATCTGAGGGATTACATTCTGGAGTTCTGAAGGAACTACAGATGTGACAATGAAATATTGAACCATATCTTTCAAAGTTCTTAGAGCACCAGTGACTTAACAGAAAATTAAAAAAGAACTGATGTTGTTTCCATATTCAAAAGAGGGGGGCGGGAAAAGATCCAGGAAACTACAGACCAATCAGCCTAACATCGGTATCTGAGAAGATCCTAGAAAAGATAATCAAGCAACAGATCTACAAACACTTAGAAGCAAGCAAAATTATAACCAGAAGCCAACATGGGTTTGTCAAAAACAGATCATGCCATATAAATCTTTTTTCATTCTTTGACAAAGGAACTAAATTAGTGGACCACCAAAATGCCAAGGACATAGTATACTTGGACATCAGTAAGGCATTTGACAAAGTAGACCACAACCTACTTCTCAGTAAGCTTTAAATTGTGGGATAGACAGCATCACCACCAGATGGATTTGTAACTGGTTGACAAACCACACAGAGGATATAGAAACTAGCAGTAGTAGCCAACATTTCAGAAGATTGGTTTAAGATACAGATGGATCTAAATAGACTTGAACACTTATCTAACAAAATAAAATTCAATGGAGTAAGGTTCAATGCTTAGGTGAGAAAATTCAAGTCTACAAATACAGATTAGATGAAACTTTTGGTCAGCACAATATTAAAAAAAGATGTTGACACTTTGGGAAGAGTACCGAGAAGAGCAACGAAGATTTTTAGGGGCCTGGAGGCTAAAACGTATGAAGAATAGTTGCAAGAATTGGGTATGTCTAATCTAGTGAAAAGAAGGATTAGGGGGTGATATGATAGCAGTGTTCTAATATTTGAGGGACCACCACAAAGAAGAGGGGGTCAAAGCACCCCAAAGGCAAGATAAGAAAAAAATGGATGGAAACAAATCAAGAAGAGTGGCAACCTAGAACTAAGGAGAAATTTCCTCACAGTAAAAACAATTAAACAGTGGAATGTCTTGCTTTCAGGTGTTGGGTGTGCTCCATAACTGGAGGCTTTTAAGAAGAGACTGAACAGGCACTTGTCTGAAATAGTATAGAATCCCCAGATTCATCCCCAGATTGAATAGGGAGTTTGACTAGAAAACGTCTAAGGTACCTTCCAATTTGGTTATTTTGTTATTTATTCTGTCATCCTGTAATGATCCAGATGTTTGCATATTTCTGGAGTATCAAATGTAGCCTTTCGTGTGTGAGAGAGAGTGTGTGTGTGTGTGTGCGTGTGTGTGTGTGTGTTTGTGTGTGTGAATGTGACTGTTAAGAGGAAGCTCTGGAAATAGGAGTCGCCATTCAAAATTATTGAATGGGATGCAGAGATTATAGAATATGCTTACTTTAAATGAAGTCCTCCTACACACCTAAACAGAGCCAATTGTTATTCTTCTAACTAGTGGAAGAGTATATTTAATGAGCAGTCATTAAAGATGAATTTTTGAAGAGTCTATTGTGTGCATTGTACTTAACCCAGAGTGAAAACTATTGCACAATAACACAAATGCAGGCATCTTATATTCTAAAGTCATTCATTGTATTAGGGTGAGAGAAAGCTTCAAGCTTCTGTATTTTAAAGGAGCTGCTATAAAACCTGAAAAAAAAACTATTACCCATTTTCCCTACATAATGTCTTGGGTTGCATAATTATTAGAGCACAAAACAGGCTATTTCGGCTTAGATAAAACAAATTTTGCAATGTTATCTTCAGCTGACGGCATTTTAGGACAGAGGGTAATAATAGATTTTATACTGTCCCTGATGGATCTTTTCTTGTGACTACAAATGAAATGAATAATAAAAGAAATGGGTTTTTAGTAGTAGGTGTGGGATGAAAAGAATGCCAGTGAAACTATTGAAATCTGATGCTGTCATCTTCAAATTGTGGCAATTCCTTTCTCCTCCCGGATGATATTTTTTCCTGTTTAGACCAGCCTTTCATTATTTGGCTGACTTTACAAGGGTGGGGAACTTGAAGTTCTTAAGATCTTGCTGAACCACTTCTATTGGTGATAGTAGATAGTCAAACCTAGACTAGAGGCTGGCACCTTTTGTCTTCCAGAGGTTACAGAGATTCCAACATTTCAAGTATGCCTCTTTCTGTATCTCTGGCCTATGGACATGCATTTTTCCTCCTGTCTTAAAATTAACCATAAAGGTAAAGGTTCTCCTCACATATATGTGCTAGTCGTTCCTGATTCTAGGCAGCGGCGCTCATCTCTGTTTCAAAGCCGAAGAACCAGCGCTGTCCGAAGACGTCTCCATGGTCATGTGGCCGGCATGAATAAATGCCGAAGGCGCACAGAGTGCTGCTACCTTCTCACCAAAGGTGGTCCCTATTTTTCTATTTGCATTTTTACATGCTTTCGAACTGCTAGGTTGGCAGAAGGTGGGACAAGTAATGGGAGCTCACTCCGTTATGGAGCGCTAGGGATGCGAACCACCAAACTGCCAACCTTTCTGATCGACAAGCTCAGTGTCTTTGCCACTGAGCCACCACGTCCGTTTAAAAATAACCATAATAGGCCTTTAATACCACTGGTCTAAACTGCATTCTAAATGGGTCTGTGATTGCAGTTGGTAAAGTGATATTAATTATGCAACCTGTTTTTCTCCAGTGGCTTAGAAAATGCCACAAGCTGGACATGAAGACTCCACTATTTCCCACTCTTACTGCCTAACATTTAATATTGTCTATAGCAGCAGCTTGCCTCTACACAAAAAGTTCTCAAAAAATGCTGATAGACTTAGTACCCATTAATCCTCTTTTATGAATTGGTTGTGGATATGTCTCATTTTGAAAGCCAATCACACTTCTAGAAACCTAACGATGTGATAGACAAATAAATGCAAACTCTCCGGGGTGATTTTTCTAATAATCAGCGTAAATGGTAGGCATTTGTTTCCGTGCAATTGGCGAAGGCTGCCTGATAAATTAAAATGCCTTAAAATATTTGGTGGCTGAATATATGAAGGGCTCTGAATCTCATTCTTCTGTTATAAATCCTAATGCCAGGAATGAAGTGTTGATTTGGGTATTGGTTATTCCAGAATTTCATTTGAACTAAAACACATTCCTCATTGTCTGACAATACTTTAAATTAAAATTACCGACAGTGCCTTTTGAAGCACCTCGTGGATATTTCACGTCGAGGGTGTTTAATCATCACATCTGTTGTTACCAACAGCAAGCAATGAAATATGCACTCAGGTATTTCTTCATTTGTAATTGCTGCAGAAGAATGAAGGCATTATTAGCGCAGTGTAATTATGGTAGGGGAGAAGGTTTTTCTTTCTTTCTTTTTTTTCTTTTAACAAATGAAGAAAATCAAATGTATACACTCAAATTTTACTCTGTTGAATTGCAATGCCTGTCATAAGTGCAGCTGCCAAACATTTTGGACAGGGTCTGTTCTACTGTCTTTGAAAGTACATGCAAAGCGCAGCTGACGTCCAACCTGTTTTCTAGTGGGACCATTTGTATGCCAGAGCAGTCAGTAAACATTTAAGCAAATAACAATCAGAAAGGCTGGGCCAAATTCATCACTGAGAAAAAAAAAAAGCTGCATTTGTCTATCCAGCAGGCTGTAGAGTGGCATCAGTCCACTGGCTTTTATCACAGCTCAGTACAGTAATCTTAATCATCAACTAGATTGTGTTCTGAGAATGTGTGTGTGTGTGTGGCTGATGGCTGGTGATAGTTGCCTTACAAAAAGAGAGGGGCTCTGTTTGGTAATCGTTCAGCAACAAGCTTAGCTGAGATAAAAGAAAATGAGGGAATGCAGCTGTCACTCTCTTTCCAAATGAAGAACCACATTGAGAAGAAACATCTGTTGAGGTTGGCTTTGAATGCCAATAGCTGGATCTCATTCCAGCTTATGCAAGCTTGTCCCTGCTACTTCTTTTTCAGGTATCTCAGAATGTATAGTCATTAATGCACGCATATGTGTGAGTGTCTGTAAGTATGAAGGAGCTACCACGAAAAGTTGAGCTGCAGTAGTTTCCAGTTTCAGCAAAGATAAAGAAAATACATTTTAGGAAGTTAGCACCCAACCCTCTCCTAGGAAAATGAGATGTTTTAGGAAATATTAAAAGAGCAGAATATTTCCCTTAACAGGGAGGTAGAAACTCTCTCTCACACACACACCCCATGTCAATGGGCCATAAAGCCTATTCTACACAACAAAGATTTATCTCCTTCAGGCAGAGCCACAATAGAAATCTCAAAGCCTTTTCATTGCATCATCATCCAGCAAGTGTCAACCAAGCTTGGGACTTGGGACCGCCTACAGAGTTGCCCCTGCATGGTCCCATGGGAGTCTGACAACCAATCATAATAAAAGCTCAAATTCAAAAGCCCAGAGAAGGTGTAAAACTGAGGCACTCTCAGCATCTCTGCCCTATTTTTCTTCACCTAACATCTTCAAGGCATGTGATCCTGTCCACCATTAAAACCATCTTTCCAAACTGCCCCCATGTTTTCAGTGTCTTCCTCCCCACTTGGAACTGAACCCAGATGGACATTTCTTCCAACAACAGCAAAGATATTAAACAAACACTCAGATTTATCAGCCATCAAGAAGCACACAGAGATAAACAACATTTACATACCATTCAAAAGAGAAAATCAAAAAGTGAAAAAGGAAACAAAAAGACCAAAAGATCTCCTCACCAGCAATCAACACCCAGATGAGCAGAGATTAACACCAAGGTTAACACTAAACCAATAATCAAGAAGTAATCAATATCCCAATCAAAGAACCAATAATGCAGAGGAATAAGCAAAGTATTACAACTGCCTAATGAAGGAACCATCGAGACCCCTTCAACCAACTCTGCCAGAGCAAGCCACAGTCAAATGAGAGCAAAGGACACTCCCTTCTAGCAATGATAATGTTACCTAATTTGGTAATGAAATGTCTTCAAGAAGCTCAGCGAGCACCAAGAACCACACAGCTTAATCCTGAACTGCGAACATTTTCTTCTAAAACACTTACACTATTTTAATAATATAAAGGAAAGAAATCATTATACAATAAACTTCTTCTACAGGAACATTTGGAATGAAAGCTGCGATGCCAAGGAACAGCTCTATTCTCCATTTTTCCAAGGACATTTGAATAACACACAAATGATATCATCATTATAAACTATTCTCAGAGCAGGTTGTAGGGTTACTGACTGGTTCAAGGCCACTAGTGAGCTTCATAATCAAGACAAGATTTACAGCTTGGTTATATTCAATCAGAATCTGGTACACTATGGATGGAATCACACTGAATGCCCAGGAGGTTTTACCGTGCATAATTGAAAAGCCAGTGGCATAAAAATCAGTCCTGAAATATGACCGGAGAAACATGGGACACAGTCTACAATCAGACTTCTTGGATTATATTGTTACTGTCAGGGTTCCGAAGGATGCCCTAATTAACTCATGAGCCTCGAGCCAAATTTCAAAAGAAATCCAGTTATTTATTAGGAGCATCATGTCAGCACTGTTCCAGTTTGAAATCAACTCTGATGCACGTGGTTTATAGTTCAATTGTGACCCTGTTTCCTCCCTCCTTCCAAAGTGTATCATTAATCACATTGTCCAATGAGGCACTTTCATGGGCTGTAAAACCCACACCTTTCAGGCCGGCTCCCATAATCTGAGATCCCTCTGATAAAGGTATGGGTGGACTGTGCTTCTGAATGTGGCTGCTGAACTGCTCCATCAGTTCTCCCCCCTTCCTGCCCATGGCAACTTGAGAGCAGGCCATGATTGCTTTGAGAGTTGACAGTTACAAAGCAGTAGCCTATTGCATATGAATGGAGGGGTGGGTGGATGAAAAATAAAAGGATACAACCAAGAAATTGCCTTAATATTTTGGAGGAAAATCAGAATATCGACATAATAGAAGTTTTTTTTTTAAAAAAAATGTTCTACATATGAACAGCCCCAAATATGTAGTTACCATTAAAAAGCAACACTTCGACCATATTGCAGTATTATATTAAAAGCATTGTTTCCATAATTATCTGTATGAAGTGCTGATAGAGAAAGACTTCAACAGCCTTTCAATTGATAGGCTTTTATTCTAGGTACCCACTGGCTAAATTATCCTCACTCTTGCTGAAAACTGTCTGTAGCAAGTAATTCTTTCTGACAATAGAGATACTTATCTTGTGTTAAGTACATCTGCTAATTTGCTGACATCTATGATAATATCCCATTCATGAAACTAAACAGATGGTACTGCTTAGAATACGGTAAACTATTTTTTCCACTCATTTTGCTCTCTGAGAACAAATTTAAGCTCAGTTAAGTTCTGAATGTACAGTTCGGATTTCAGAACCTCAAGAAGGTTAACACTGTGTGACTTTGAAATATAGTCTATACTTGGTCGGGGATTCAGTGGTCCATTCAATCCTTTCTTTAATTTCATTTCCATCTTTCATTTGTCTTTCCAGCATGAATTCCTAGGCAAATGGTATATGGTGTTTACATGCCATCTAGAAGAGAAATGACTTATATAAGCAAGTAACAACCAAAACATGGCTTTGTAAAATAAAGAAAGAAAGGAAGGATGGGAGAAAAAAAGAAAGAAAGAAAAAAGAAAGAAAAAGAAAGAGAGAGAGAGAGAGAGAGAGAGAGAGAGAGAGAGAGAGAGAGAGAGAGAGAGAGAGAGAGAGAGAGAGAGAGAGAGAGAGAGAGAGAGAGAGAAATAGATTTTTATTTCCAGATATAATAAACTATCATGTCACTAGGGGTGACATGATAGCAGTGTTCTGATATGTCAGGGGCTGCCACAAAGATGAGGGAGTCAAACTATTCTCCAAGGCACCTGAGGGTAGAACAAGAAGCAATGGGTGGAAACTAATCAAGGAGAGAAGCAACTTAGAACTGAGGAGAAATTTCCTGACAGTGAGAACAATTAATCAGTGGAACATCTTGCTTCCAGAAGGTGTGAATCAGTGGTGCGTTCCGGATCCCATTACCGGGATCTTAGCGCCTTAGCGCCTCCGCAAGCCTTGGTGACGCTCCAGCTACTCAGCGGAGTGTCGCGCAGGAGCTGTATGCGCCATGCACCTGAACAGAAGTGCCAAAACTTAAAAGACCGGTAAGGAGCTCAGGCAGGCAGATGGGCCCTCTGGAGCACCGTACGAGAATGGTATCCGGTGCTCCGGGCAGGCTCCGGTACACCCGTACCGGGGTGTACCTCCTGCAACTCACCACTGGTGTGAATGCTCTAACACTAGAAGTTTTAGAAAAGATTTTGGATATCCATTTATCTGAAGTGGTGTCGGGTTTCCTGCCTAAGCAGGGGGTTGGAGTAGAAGCCCTCCAAGGTCCCTTCCAACTCTATTATTCTATTCTATTCAGATAACTAAACCCAAGCAGGAAATGCTTGCCTTACATCTTTATTTGTTTTTAAGTATATGCTGTATCACTTTTCTTTAACATGATCCTGTGAGCTAAACTAAAAGTGACAATAATTGCACAGATGCAATTAAATATGAGTGTTTTGGCTAAGGAGAAGCTTGGGCTGCATTTGTGCCTTAAAGAAAGAAGAACTGAGGTTTTTTATTTTCTACCCAAGCCATGGACTGAATAAAAATCCCTTTTGCACTGTTGCTATTTGAAATTGAAGGCACTCTTCCACTTACAGCGGTGGGACTTCTTTGAGATGCAAATAGTGACTTGACAAACAGAAAAACTGAAATTAAATTAAAGAAAAATGATGGAACTCTGACAGAGAAGGATAAATTGTCTTCCAGAAGGGCTCAATCCCAAGATTGTTCTGGCTTTCCCAAAGCTACTATTTGCATAACAAAAATAGAGGTATTAATTGAATTGATGCGATTCACATTACATTTAATTTGGCCATTATGAAACAAACAAGACAAGTTTCCAAAATACAAAGGCTTTGCTCTGCTGGCAAAAGTAGAAGGGCATCAGAGGACATTTTGATTTAGGCTTAGGGAAGGAGTAGAATTTATTTGCCCCAATCTTCCTGTTACTGAATTCTAACCCTCTCTGTTGTATCCATGACTCCCTGTTGCTTTCATATCAGTATGTCAGTGGAATTCCTGATATGATATATCTACCGTGTTTCCCCGGAAGTAAGACAGGTCTTATTTTCTTTTGACCCCCAAAATAAAAACATGGCCATATTTTCGGGGAGGTCATTATTTTTGAGGTGCAGGAGGCGATGAGCGTGGTCACCTCATGGCTGCTGCTGTGTTGCAATATTTTCAGGGAGGCCTTATTTTCAGGCAAGGGGTTATTTTAGCATATACACTCAAAAGCTTGATTGGGCTTATTATCCAGGGAGGTCTTATTTTCGGGGAAACAGGGTATACCCTTCTTGTTATTCTGAATCAGTGGTGGTTGCAGGCGGTACGCCCCGGTACTGGCATACCGGAGCCAGCTTGGAGCACCGGATACCATTGCAGTATGGTGCTCCAAAGGGCCCAACCACCTGCCCGAGCTCCTTACTGGTCTTTTAAGTCTTCTGCACTTCTGCACGTGCATGGCGCATACACCGCCTGTGCGATGGTCTGCTGAGCAGCTGGAGCATCGTGGAGGCTCACAGAAGTGCCAAGATGCATGCACACTGCACGCGTCCATGTGATACTGCCGGGCCCGTTCCAACCGTACCAGTTGGAACGGGATCCGGAGCACAGCACTGTTCTGAATGCACATAAAAATACAAATCATTGGCCAGGATATACTATCATGAGGATAGTTTTGATGCTATTTTTTACATGAGAAGGCCTTATAGTATATTGGACTATTTAATTCAGCATAGTTTAAGGCTGGAGAATGGAAGTTTCCTCTGACTGGTAAGAGGAGAGCCTTTGTTGCTTTTCAACTGCCCAGCTAGAATGAGTACATTTAAGGCAGTGATGGTGAACCTTTTAGGCACAGAGTGCCCAAACTGGAAGCTGTGCACGAGTACCAGAGTGCCGGAAACCTGACAACTAGCTGGCTGGTGTACATGTGCACCTCATAAACATAATGACCACCTGGGTGGAGTGCATGCGCACCTCGGAAAACCGATGACCAGCTGGCCGGCATGGATGTGTGCATCGGAAACCCGATGACCAGCTTGCTGAGCTGGGGTGACAGTACACGTGACCACAGAGAGGACTCTGTATGCCACCTCTGGCATGCATGCCATAGGTTTGCCATCCCAGATTTAAGGTAAAGTGAAAGTTGTTCCTTCACACTTAACAGTTTCATAGGAAATGATATCACCTAAGTGAGCTTGCTAAGTGGGGTCAAACCTTATCAGTATTTGGATGGGAGATAGATGAAAAATAATCTCAGGCTTGTTGGCTGGAGTAGGAAGTTAAACTAATCGTCCTGGAAGAATGCAATGATAAATCATTTCCATGCTATAGGGGGGAGAATAACAGATGTACCACAAAGACCTGCCTTTGATTCTAAGAGATACATTTCTAAAATTATTTCAGTGCTGCTGCATTTATAAGTTCTCGGTCCCTCCTCACTGAGAATTTTTACATTGGCCTTCCTAGCTCACTAGAAACAAGGAAAGTTACAAAATTGGCAAAACAAAGGGACTTAAACACACATAGCAGTAGGAAGACACAAAAACATTAACAGCATTGGGGAAAGACAAAGGTCTGCTTATCACAGGAAGGATAGCAAAGAATAGACACATTAATTTGTCTGGGTGGTTTTCGATAGATGACACAGATTGGGCACTATGATGGAAATACAGTATATAGTTGAGTAGCTGTACCATACCTAAGCATGTAATAAGAACATTTGGAGACTGACTTCTGGTGAGGACCTCAGGATTTAGATATTCAAAACAAGAATGAACCTAGAATAAGTGTGCCACACATATCCCACCCCCATCCCCTTTCATCTTTCACTTAAATACTTCTTTTCACAATCACTGACTGGACAAATTATCACGCATACTTTTCGGTTGCCCTGGTACAGAAAAGAGGCTGAGGTCCTTGAAAAAGTGCAGAGTAGAGCAACAGACATGACCAAAGAACTGGAGGCTAAACTGTAGGATGAAGAGCTAAGGGAGCTAGATACATCTAGCTTGTTGAAGAGAAGTATGATAACTGTCTTCCAGTTCTTGAGAGGCTATCACAGAGATAAGGGACTTGAGCTTTTTCCAAAGTACCTGAGGGCAAGATGAGAAGTCATGGGTGAAAGACAGTGGTGGATTCCAAATCTTTTCCTACTGGTTCTACGAGACAGAGCGCCCTTGGTGTCAGCACTGGTGAGTTGAGCTATTTATTGCTCAGCTGAGGCATAGCAATCCCCACTGCCACATGAATCAGCTGAGGTAAAAAACAAGGGACTATAGGACAGGGAACGACAGGGGTGGTAAGGCAGAGCCAATCAGAAGTGGTATTTGCTCCGAACTACTCAAAATTTCCACTACCAGTTTGCCTGAACTTATCTGAACCGGCTGAATATCACCTCTGGTGGAAGATAATTAAAGAGAGATCCATTATAGAATTAAGAAGAAATTTCCTGACAGTGAGAAGTATTAATGAATGTAACAGTTTGCCTCCAGAAGTTGTGCGTATTCCCATTACTGGAAGTTTTCAGCGTAGGTTGGGCAACCATTTGTTTGGAATGTTATACAGTCTCCTGCTCAAGAAGGATGTGGACCATAAGACCTTTGAAAGCCCTTCCCAACCATGTGATTTTACCTTCTATGTTCTGCTTCCTCTCTGAAATTGTTTTTGTTTTGATTTCTCATTTCTTGGTTAGATTTCAACTGCCACCAGCTTTCTTAGCTTCAGACAATAATGAATTCTTTTCACAATCATTGACTGGGAATGCCAGATAAATCAAACTTCCAACATGCAGGTTGCTCATCTTGCTACCTTAAGCCAACCGAGCCTCTGCAACAATGAATAGCCTGTTTGCAGAGGGTGGGAGCGGATCCCACTGTTCCCTTCTGCTCTTGATCACTGTGCCATTTTCGACAGCATTTTTACCATCTGTTTAACAAACGGAGAAGACCCACGGGGATCCAAATCTACCTACACCATCCCCCTGTGCCCAGTCAACTTTCCTTAAAATCATTGCCGTCCTGATCTTCCATGTAATTAGCACTCATGGCAATCAGCAGAATACATGTTGTCTTGAATAAGCAGAGGAACAGCTTCTGGGAGCACTCCTTGGTATATGGACCTGTAAATTTTTAAATATTACAAGAATCAAATCCTTTATAAAAAATATAATACTAACATTATTAAAATTTTAAATATTTTTTTGAAAGTTAAAATATACAGTGCAAACCACAGGCATGGAAAGAATTAATACATCAATAATGGATCCAATTTAAAATGCTACCATTTTTTTCGGGTTACTTCAAGTGACTTTTAGAAGCTGCAGAAATGGAAGCACATATGAATCATTCTTTGGATTTATGTCCCTTCGTTCATTCAGCACTGATACTGAATTCTGGCCAGTATGAGCCACGGATGTTTGTCTTATACAATACAATGAGATGGTTATCATTCTATCTTTTTTTTTAGGATGGCTGCTATATTTGTAAAAGAAATTTGCTATGAATTTGCTTTTGGTTTTTTTTAGAATGAAAATGATATGATCCACCAATGCACACTTTGCAGTGACACGTGTAAGCAATAATTCACAGAATCTAGCAGTGCCAGACATTCGTAGCAAAACATTTTGTGCAAGTGGTATCAACAATAAAAGATGTGTATCCAAAAATAATTCTCGTTACAGTTACTATATATATATATATGTTGTATTTGTGCTGATAAATAAATAAAGGGAGACTAGTATGGATCCATTTCAAGCTATTTAGCTCTCATCAGCTAGCCATACCCTTAACCAAATCCCTTAGGTTCAAATCCCAGTAAGGGTATGGCTAGCTGATGAGAGCTAAATAGCTTGAAATGGATCCATACTAGTCTCCCTTTATTTATTTATCAGCACAAATACAACACAAATATAAAAAGGCAACATTAAAAATAAAAATATGGGTTTCTGCCTGGATGGTTTTCTGTGATGAGCCGAAGGACAGAAAGAGGGAGGAGTGAGCTCCCTCCCATATTTGGGCATACCAGGGGTTGTAACACAAATACATACCTATTTCCCTGGCTTAGCTGATAAAGGAGGAGAGCCTGTGGTGTAGTGGCTAACAAATCTGCCTAATATATAAAAATCTGGAATAGTTTCCTTTAAAAGTGCTATGGATTAGATAAAATTATGCAGTACTTGTGTTGGATTCATTAGTCAAAGTCAGGGAAACTTTCAAGTGAACAAATATATATAGAACAAAAATATATGTGTAAAAAAATATAGAAATAATAGACTTGTAGAAATGGTGATAAAATAATATAGCCAACACTAGCATAACTTTGGATCTAATCTGAATTCTACCCATTCGTGGACAATATATGTCAATGCCTTTTATGTGTGTATAGATTCAGAGTTTGCATACATTATAACAAATCACTAAAATTAAACCAGCATCTAGCTTTTCAGCTGGTTCTCATCTCAAAATGTAAACTTGGTGTGTGCATGACTCCAAATCAGCCTTGATCCCTGGGGGTGGGGGGGCTTTTTCAGAAGTGATAAAAGCAGCACTGCAACATTGTGACACAAACCACTCCCTTTTTCTATGACATAGTAACATTGCTACTCAGATACTCAACGCTACTCAGATACTCCTCCATTATGTCTCCTCCACCGAAATGTGAATTGTCTTCTTTTCCATGGATCAATCTTTGAGGATATACGTAGGTAATTTCCGTCGATGTATATTTTGCATGAGTCCCATTCAGATAATTCCCTCTTATATTTGACACCTAGCCATTCAGCACATCCACTGATGGATGGATTAAAGAAGAAAAGTCCAGATTTTTACCATCGTTTTTCAATTACTTGGGTAGAAAATAAAAACTGGAAAACTCTTGTCAATTTCATCAAAGAGGAGGAGGGGGGAGGGGGAGGGGGAGGCAATCTCCACCACTTCACTCCTTTATGGAATGCCTGTTAAATAAAAAAAGTACTATGCTTCACTGGTCTTCTCTGATCAGTTTTATCATTACTCAACCTGTTGTTCATTTTTCCCATATCTATATTGGAACTATTGTATTGATGCCCCAAAGCACCGTTTATCAGATATTGTAATGACATAATGGCTTTGGAAGACAACAGGGAACAGTTGAAGACTAGACAACTAGCATGCAAAAGCTATCTCAGCCAGTGGTGGGATTCAAATAATTTAATAACTGGTTCTCTGCCCTAATGATTTCTTCCAACAACCAGTTCACCAACTGCTCAACCAGTTCTCCCAAAGTGGTGCGAACTGGCTGAATCCCACCACTGATCTCAGCCCATAGAAGGAAAGGGGGCATATGAAGCAATTCAAAAGGCATCCTCCCTAGTTTTCTGGAAAGTAAAAATAAAGAAGAGGTGAAATGTGTTCATATTTGCAATATTATTCCACTATAACCTTACATTAAAGGTAGTGTTAACACTCATGGTTGTGCTTCTTGTAACACCTTGAAGTGTTCACAGCTGTATAGAGAGGAATTGTAATGTCTTTGATCTGGCATACAAAGCTCAACAGGTTTCAAGCTTTATGTGGCCATTTTCTTCTCCTTGTTGACAGACAACCCACCAACTCCATGATAGCAGCAACCAGTAAACAGAGAAATGAGGAGCTTCCAACACCTCTATCTCCCAAGCAGTAGAAGATTAGGTGTTAGGTCAACGTTAAAAGAACAATGAAACCACAACATCAGGTCTGTGGGAAACACTTCTGAAGCACATCAGGGCAATATAGTTAATGCTTGCCTTTATACCCCGGATAATGGTAAGCTGTTTGGCATCATCAGGGCTTCCCACCTGGCCCAACTGCAGTGGGTGAGTGAAAAGGAAAAGCCCTCAGACTGAAGTGACTGAAGTGCATTTTAATGGGATTATTTTGGTATTACAATTCTTTTAAAAAATAACTTTCAGCAAAGCCTATTTTTGGCTTGCCCAATTCATTCATTTTTTTTACATATATTTTGTTTTACTTTGCCTTACAACAAAAATTGCACGCACACACACACACAAGCAATATGCTGTGCTACTATAGTATAGCACAGCACTATGCTATACTACACAATCAGTGGTGGGTTCCGGATCCCATTGCAACTGGCACGGTTGCAATGGGGCCCGGTGGCATCCACATGAATGCACATGGTGCGCGTGCACATGCACATGCGTCGTACCTGCCAGCGACGCCTCCACAAGCCTCCATGATGCTCCAGCGGCTCGGTAGAGCATCGCACAGGCGCTGTATGAGCCATGTGCGTGCACAGAAGCGCTGAAGGCTTTAAAGGACAGTTAAGGAGCTTGGGTGAGCGGGTGGGCCCTCCAGAGCACTGTACCGGAACGGTACCTGGTGCTCCAGGCAGGCTCCGGTACGCCTGTACTGGGGCGTACCGCCTGCAACCCACCACTGAACACAACCCACCCTACCCTACCCTACCCTTACATTGCATTGCATTGCATTACATTCTGTTCCATCTTTGGAACAGAGCTTGCAAAGTTTGGTCAAACAGTTTCTCCCTAGCACTTCTCAGAATATATCTGTGGTTACACAAATAGTTGCTATAGTCTGGCAAGATTCTGTCTACTGATGAACAACAATAAAGGTTACTCAGAAGTAAGTCCAAACAATAAAGTTACTCAGAAGTAACTCCTCATCTCATTCTTGGTACTTGGGGCCTGACATTCATATATGGTGTGTGTGTGTGTGTGTAAGTCTTCTTGCCACTTTAACTCCAGTTCTTATAACTATTTGCTTTTTTCCTAAGATATTTAAACCCATTTTTCTGACGTATGTGTCCATGTGGGTATGTCTATGTCTTTAGGAGCTCAAGCACAAGAAAATGCTTCATGGAAGAATCTGGCTGATATTTCCATGCTGTTAATAGAAGGAAAGGAAGCAGCACTTTGCTTACACAATACTTGCAAGTGTGCGTTTGTGCGTATGTGTGTTATGCGAGTGCCTCTGCGTATGTATACAAATGATGATGTAAAATTGAAGTGACACTTCTGGCTCCTACTATTTGCTTTGATTTTCTCTGTGAGAAATGGATCAATAGGGTATTAAACACACAACATTTTGTAATATTCTAAAGTGGTTGTGCTTTTGTTTATTGCCTTATGCACCAATGTTATTGGTGTGTGTCTCAAGAGCAGGAGCAAACACTGCAAGCATTAAATATTAAAGGTCATTTTGGATTACTATATTTTAACAATGAAACACATTGCATTTTGGCATTTTGAGAATAGAACAAAAAAAATGGATATGATATGTCTGTGGAACAGTGTACCACTTTTCAATTAAGGTAAGCAACATCCAGGAAAGGTTGAACCCAATTTTATTAAACTATAACCTTATTCAAATGGAAACCTTGTAATTATTGGTAGCATGGACTACTTTGAAATTGAATTCATTAAAGTAAAAGGTTTGTCCCTCCTTGAATATCCACTTGCATTATTTATTTGTAAATAAGTAAATTTATTCACTACCCATCTCACTGTCATGCAACTCTAGTTAGCTAGTTTTAATCTTAGTTTGCTAATATTCAGCCAATGGTAAAAGAAATGGGTGGGAAATGGGTGTTCTTTTCTGGGTATGAAAATTCCACAGTTGTACAAGCACTGTAAATTCTTCTTAGTTGTGCTAATCTTGGAGCATGTTTGAGAAGAAAAAATGATTTTGGAGAATGCATTCTTTTGTGTAAACTGTCCTTATGTCAGGTCCCTTAGATCCATATCGGGATGTTTCCATTTTGGTGTGGAGGTGGCCCTAGATGCTGTTTTAGACTCTCTTTCCTGTTGTGGTGACCTAGATGTCCCAAGAGCATGAAGCAAAGTCCTTTTACCAATTTACTGTGAATTCTGCTCATTCATATCCAACAAAATCTTTCGAGGGAAGATCTACAGTCACAGACCTTATCTGGCTTGGAGATATCTGCAAAACTTGGCAAGGAGTCTCAGAGAGTCACAAACGAATTAAGCAAACTAATTGTCTCCTGCAAACTCCACTCCCCTTTTGCTCCTCTTTTATTTCCTCTGGGAGGGGCCATTCATTGTTGACCTGTAGCCTTACTCCCAAGTCGACCCTTGTTCTTTAGCTGTTCCCTTCATCTGGCAACTCTGCTCATGCGCACACTGGGAACAGGCTCCAGCTGTTTAACTGCCTCACTGATGTCTGACTCTGAAGGCAGCTGGCAACTGGCATACAGCTCTGGCCCCTCTCTGCCTCCAACACAGAGCCCTCATCAGAGCCTTCCCCAGACTCCAGGACTGGCCCAGGTTCCTCCCCAACCTCATCATGTCCAAATCTGCTGCCAGCTCCATTGGCTGCTGGCGAGCCACAACACCTGTTTCTGGTCTTACTGTCACTTTGCTATATCTGCATGGGAAAGGGAGGGGGAGGGATTGGCCTCGGCCCATATGCTTTGTCTCAGCTCTGAAGGAATGAGCAGAGTGGTGCCCGAGAACAGCTTATTATCACCTTCTCAGCTCGGGTCCTCACAACAACTTCACACCTGTGGATTGGCTCACCTCAGATTAGACATGTGGGAGGGGTTTTCTGCAACATTTAACCTAACAGTTCTGAGTGGGAACTTCAGATCCTGCTTTGCTTTATTCACTATCACTTTCTCTCAGTAAATGTTTCTTTTTGAAATAATGCCTGTTTCAAGAGTTCTGCCTTCTTGAAATGAAAGGAGAAGCAAGTCCTTAGATCTTATATTTTCCTTTGTCAGCTCTCCTCTCCATCATGACTTTGCTGCGAGTCAACATTTAATTCTAAAAACATACATTGACTACAGTGACCAAGTTTCACCTTGTTAGATTTCTGGAACATCTCAGAATAAAGAACATCAAAGTCCATATTCTCATAAATACTATCTGTTCAAGAGTAACTGATTTACCTTGTTAGATTATTGGCCTTAAAAAAAAATCCCATTGCTTTTCTTCAGAATATGGCTGACTTGGAAACCAAATATTACTGTAACAGTAATAATGCTACAATTATTTAAAAATGAATTGGACAAGTTTTATCTGCCCCCTACCCAGAATTTCAATTATCTTCATTGTATATGGATTTAATTTAATTATTTAATAATTTGGATTCTACCTTTAAGATTGCAAAAGAAAAACTGCAGCTCAGTTATAGAGTACATTTTGTTCATAGGGAATACCTCATCTTAAGTCTCTCCATTCCAAGTTGCTTTTGGCAAATAAAAGTGGTGTGTGTGTGTGCGTGTGTGTGTGTGTGTGTGTAATTTATTTATTTGTTGACAGCATAAATTTTAGAGAATAAAGAAAAATAGTAAATAGATAAGAAACAAAATATGGAAATGAAGGAAAACAGAAACAAGAAAGGAAGAATACAAAATAAAACATTATTATAAAAAAGAAACTTCTGAACTTCCTAAAAAGGATTATTCATGCATTTACACTTTGCCCCCCCTCCCATAGTTTAGATCGTAATTTCCTTCTTTCCATAGTCTACCCTTCTAATCGTCAAACACATACAATAAATCCCAGGTTTATTTTTTTCTTTCTTCAGCAAAAAGTCCAGAAGGAGTTTCCAGTGGCTAATAAATTAGGTTATTGTCCTTTCCCTAATGAGACAAGTCAATTTTGCCATCTCTGCTAATTCTGCAATCTTCACTATCTGTTACTCCATTGTGGATATTTCAGAGCCTGCAGTTGTCAGATCTACAACTTCAGCTATTTCTGGGAATTGAGTCAATTTATTGCTGACTCTGCTGTACTGCGTGTGAAATTTGGTCTTTTATTTTGTTTTTAGCAGAACTTGTGGAAAGTTAATTATTCAATTAGCAGGAGTCCTTCCCCTGCCTCCTAGCAACTTTCTCCATCCCATCCCAGAAGCTGATTCATTAAAATATTGTTGGAAATAAGGACAAATGTAAGTTCAAAATGCTTTGGAGACATTGGGGATGGATGACAGCAATATAGGTTAATTCAGGACAAGCAGTGGAATTTTGGGTCCTTTTATTTTTAAACCAAGATCGCTCACAAATGAGCAAGATGAAAGTCATTCAATCAAAGTCCAATAAAACTGTAACAATTCTACATGATCACCAATGTTCAGATAAGCTTGAAATAGTTTATAAAATAAAGCAATCTTAAACCCGAAGCCTGTATTTGGAAATATTACACAGTAAGGGAGAAATCATAATGTGGAAGAAGATTGCTTTTCTCCAGAGGAAAGGTTCTAGACTATTTAATTTAAAAATGTGGACTGATGACTCCACACTTTCTATGTATGAATTGACCTTTTACTGACAATGTAAAGGTCTGATCAGTATGATTCCTTGTGGTCAAGGAATCGTATTGTGTTTAAGACTTGAACTCCATTATATTTAAATATAAAACTCCTTCCTTCCTCCCTTCCTCCCTTCTTTCCTACCTCCCTTTTTCTTTCCTTCCTTTCTCTCTTTCTCTTTCCTTTTTTCTTCCTTCCTTCTTTCCTTCCTTCCTTCCTCTCTTTCCTTCCTTCCTTCCTTCTTTATTTCTTTCCTTCCTTCCTTCCTCTATTTTCTCCCTCTTTCTTTCTTTCTTTCTTTCTTTCTTTCTTTCTTTCTTTCTTTCTTTCCTTCTTTCCTTCCTTCCTTCCTTCTTTCCTTCTTTCCTTCTTTCCTTCTTTCCTTTCTCTTACTTTTCCTTTAATTCATTCAGTTCTGGGTTTATTAATATTCATTTTCTTTAGTAGATCAAAATCATTTTTTAAAAAAAAGAGGTCATAAGGTGAAAAATATTTTAGCAAATAAATAAAATGCAACACTGACACCAAAGCATTGTGTTGAATGGTCCTTCTCTTCTTTTCACAAGCACTGGAGAAAAGCAACACATTAGAAATTGTACAAAAAAGACTAAGCGAGAAGTAATGGGGGTGGGAGGGAAATTGGTCCCATGTTAGCTGATGGAATGATTGCCCAATTCATTCTTTAACTTGCAAAGGTCAAGAACCTTTTAACCTTTATGGCTAAATGACAACAGGCCATCCTAACAGACAATATGGCATCAACCTGCCTTCCCGAATGATAATTCAAAGGCCGTATATAGTCCATTAATCTTTTTTGCGTTGACTCAAGATACAGACATTGCTACTCTACTCCTGGTAGCCTTTGGAAGCCGAGAAGCCAACAACAACAAGCAGAGGCCTAGCTTGTTTTAAGAAACAATGTCCATTCTCAATGCAATGTTCCAATGCAGCTTGCCCTTCCTTCCTTCCTTCCTTCCTTCCTTCCTTCCTTCCTTCCTTCCTTCCTTCCTTCCTTCCTTCCTTCCTTCCTTCCTTCCTTATTTTTAATGCTGCCAAGTAGAATCTTCATGAAAAAGAGGCTGGCTAAACAGGTCAGAAAGAGACATTTAAGGAAAGTTACATTTTTATTTTGACCTTTTACACCATTGACAATTCTCCCACTTTGTAAAGTTGTACTTTGCAGTATGTATATTCACCTTGGTTTTAGACACAGTGGTGGAAGCCAACTGGACATTCCACAGGGGGGAATGAGTGTGCAATTATCTAGCTGCTGTGATATTAGTTTTATGGCTCGCCATATAACATGAACTTTCACAGTGATAAAAAGCCAGTTGGGAGTAACTAAGGAACCAGAGAGACTTTGGGTGTTACAAGATATTTAATTTGATAGCAAGGTTAAGAAGCTTGATTCAGTATAGTATATAGCCAAATAGTACCCTGAGCACTGGAGACTTTTATCAGAGTTCAGATCTGCTTAAAGGCATAGAACCTGGTGGAATTTCTTTATATTGACAAATTGTTTAAAAACCAAGTTCAGTGCACAGATAACATTCAACTTTTTCTGTAGTATCTGACCCCCAAGATTAAAACAGCAGGTATCATTGATTTAACGGTTAAATATCATTTTAGTGCAGATTCTCTCACCTATGAAATACTGACCCAATAAATTTCCAGAAAAAGCTGGTGTTCTTATAGGAATAGAAAACTCGTGTAATTTTATATTCCAATTTATAGATTTCTAATTACCCTTCTGTTTTCATGCTCTATTGATTCACAGAGCACAGATTTAACATATTTGCCATTAACAATTAGCAATAATCACAAAGACATTAATGTTCCATAATCTGTTCATAAGAACATTTATAAATCTATATCAGTACTATATGTTGCATGATATAAAAGTGGTAAAAAAGCTACTTCTTTTTTTAAAAAAAATATTATTATTTCTGCAAAAACTTCTGTTTGATCAAAAATTGCACTGCATTTTAACTACAATGTGTTTATTTACGCTCACATAAAAAATTCTGAATAGGTATATAATTTATATTGTGACATAAACATAATTGGGTATTATTCCTCCTTCAAGCTACTTCTTAGTCTTTAATAGATTAATAGAGTTGAAAGGGAATTTGTAGGTTATCTAGTCTAATCCCCCACCCAAGAAGGAGTCCCTGCACCCTTTCTGACATATGGCAGTCCAGTTTCTTCTTGAAAGCTTCCAGTAATGAAGTCTTTCTGGGGAAAAAATCTTTCAAAGTTTAAATAAAAAAAAAATCAAGAAAAGCAGAACATATAACATTTTTTAAAAATAATAATACCACATAGGGATAAATATTAAATAAAATAAGCATGATTAAAATCATTAACCAAAAGAAATATAACTAAAATATATCCAACAGCTTATAACTATGCATGGCAAAATATTAATACTTGTGGCAGGTTTGATTTATGCTGCTCCTAAAAATAGGAGAAAATAATCTAATATATTCCTGGACATTTTGAAAAGTATATTAGAAAAATACGGAGGAGATACAGAAAAAGAAGCTTGAGTTTAGTTGTATGTTCGCCATAGCTCCTTATCAAAATTTACATATTATCAGGCAAAAGATCAAAGATAGCTATTTTGTGACTGACTATTTTGGCAATTCTCCCAGAAACTAAACTTATTATTATTATTATTATTATTATTATTATTATTATTATTATTATTATTATTAATTATTATTATTATTATTATTAATTATTATTATTATTATTATTATTATTATTATTATTATTATTATTATTATTATTATTATTATTATTATTATTATTATTATTATTATTATTATTATTATTATTATTATTATTATTATTATTATTATTATTATTATTATTATTAATTATTATTATTATTAATTATTATTAATTATTATTATTATTATTATTATTATTATTATTATTATTATTATTATTATTATTATTATTATTATTATTATTATTATTATTATTATTATTATTATTATTATTATTATTATTATTATTATTATTATTATTATTATTATTATTATTATTATTATTATTATTATTATTATTATTATTATTATTATTATTATTATTATTATTATTATTATTATTATTATTATTATTATTATTATTATTATTATTATTATTATTATTATTATTATTATTATTATTATTATTATTATTATTATTATTATTATTATTATTAATTATTATTATTATTATTATTATTATTAATTATTATTATTATTATTATTATTATTATTATTATTATTATTATTATTATTATTATTATTATTATTATTATTATTATTATTATTATTATTATTATTATTATTATTATTATTATTATTATTATTATTATTATTATTATTATTATTATTATTATTATTATTATTATTATTATTATTATTATTATTATTATTATTATTATTATTATTATTATTATTATTATTATTATTATTATTATTATTATTATTATTATTATTATTATTATTATTATTATTATTATTATTATTATTATTATTATTATTATTATTATATTTTTTCCCTGAAGATTTTTTAACAGATGCTATCATGACTGCAGTTACTAAGATTGGTTTGGAAGTACAGGGAAGGAGAAAAGAAAAAAGCAAGATGGTAGTCCACTCATTGCAGGTTAAACCTTGGATGTTTTAGAATTCATCCATGTCAGATGCATATACAAAGGAATAAGTCTATGATTGTTCTTATAAGAATGATTTCCTTTGAAATGTTTGGCTCGTGAAAGATTTTGTATGATTTTATTGTCACACTTAACTTCTGAACAGGGGAATAATGTTGAAAACAAACCATTAATGTCACCCCGTAATGCAGGATTTTCCAATTTCCAATTAAAAATGGGGAGAAAATAAATAAAAACATGGAGCTTTATAGTTGGAGGCAGTGGTGGGATACTCCCAGTTTAACAACCAGTTCGATGATTGTGCAATTTTCTGCGTGTGCATGCATTGCTTGAAGAAATTTTCACTTCCGGGTTCCTTCAGAGAAGCAACACAGCTGATGCGCGTGGCAATCTGCTCTGCCACCTGAATCAGCTGAGAAGATAAAGGTAGGAAAATAGCGCAGGCAGGCGGGCCCATCTGATCGTCGTGGCGAACCGGTTTGTTCCCAGTGTCAGGCCTGCATCCATATTCCTTTTGGATCTTTGGCCTGCCACATTTTCTATTATTCTACTATGCTTTTTCTATTGTGGGAAAAATGGGAGGCAGGATTGTAAGGAGTGAGATGCGATGTAGCCATAACAAAATTCTTTGTAGAAAGCCAAGGTCATCCTTCATCTTTGCACCTCTGCACCTGACTGGAACTGGATGGGTGGAACTGTCATCATGACAGTGGATGATTGGACCATGTGATGGACTTGTGGATGTGGGGGTAAGATCTTGAACTTTCAACTGGGTGGGGAACACCGGGAGGTTTTCTGATTCGAGTTTTCCCAGATGTACCAACATGACTCTCTTAATAAATTGGAACTTTGAACAATACTTTGCCTTGGACTTTGATTTAATTTCGGATGCTATTTGGAACCCTGACACTCAGCTGACCATCGGACGTACCAGTTCAGACCAAATTGGTCCAAACCGGTAGAATCCTGTACCTGATTGGAGGGCAAATAATCATTGTTTTCCATGTTTACTTCGCAAGTGGGCACACTTCAAAAATCCAAATAAAGATCTGGAACTAGGACTTACTTGCCAAGCATTCACGTTCTTCTGAGGCTGTTCAGAATGTCATCTCCTCTCTTTTACTTTGCTCTTCAACTGCTTGATCTCACTTAGTGTAAGGCTTCCTTTCCGTCCTTGTTTCATCTCACTTGCAAGGAGACTGCAGCTGCCAACTCTGCCCACATACAGTTATTTTTCATGTAGCCGCCTTGCCTTTTCTCACAACTCTGGGGAAATGAGGAACAGATTATCTGGTAAAGGGATGGGGGGAGGATCAGGGCTACTTATATTCTGAGTTAAAGAGCTGATCCATTTGCAATAGTTTGGTGTTGTGTTACAATCACTGGAAAGTGTTCCTTTAGATTTGTTTCTTGGTTAGATTTCCCCCCTCATCTTTCCTTCAAGATCTCACAATGGATCTTCATTGACCTTTTTCTCAGTACCTTAAAGTTATCTAGAATTAACATAGAGCATGGGTGTCCTGAAGATGCTTTTTCAGGAGGCAACGGGACTTTCATTCTTCGTTTCTCATCCAAGAAGCTTCTTCAGCTCTGACAGATAGTGGAGAATGGAAGGATTTATATTCCTTGCTATTCCACTACCCTGTTAGAGCTTAAGAAGCTTTTTGGGTGAGATGTGAGATGTCTTCAAAAGAAAAAAAAAACAAGGAAGTCCAGTTGCCTCCTGAAAAAGCACTTTTGGCACAACCAGGACCTGGATGATTGAGAATCTCCACAGATGCAGAGCATATGTGTTAGGGCTACCTCATAAATATTGCAGTGTGGGTGGGTGGTGCCTATTCCTAAACACGATGTCACCAAAATAATGAAAAGGATGTACGATCTTATGATCTCTTTCATTTTACTGATTTAAAAGATTTATATAGCCTTCTTTCTTATCTCAAACTCTGGGTGACAAAAAATCAAATCTGATGCATGCATCACAACATTAAGGTAAACGTAAAGGTTCTCCTCGCACATATGTGCTAGTCGTTCCTGACTTTAGGGGGTGGTGCTCATCTCCATTTCAAAGCCAAAGAGCCAGTGTTGTCCGAAGACGTCTCTGTGGTCATGTGGCTGGCATCACTAAATACTGAAGGTGCACAGAATGCTGTTACCTTCCCACCAAAGGTAGTTCCTATTTTTCTACTTAAATTTTTACTTACTTTTGAATTGCTAGATTGGCAGAAGCTGGAACAAGTAACAGGAACTCATTCCGTTACATGGCACTAGGGATTGGAACCGCCGAACTGCCGATCTTTCTGATTGACAAGATCAGTGTCTTAGCCACTGAGCCATCATGTCCCTCTCACAACATTGCAATGATGAAAATCTCATACTTGCATCATAACATTGCAATGGGTGTTTCTTCACTTATCATTTCCATAAATGTGTTCAGTAAGTGCCACATAAAGCCTTCCTAGGTGTAGTGTATAACATGGGTCTCCAACCCCCACTCTTCGGACCACAACTTGTCCATGATCTGTTGGAAACCAGAATGTGCAAGTATTTGGTGAGCACATGAAGGTACGGAGCTCCATTTGTGCAAGTGGAAGATGCTTACATAAAACCATCCTCTTTTCCCCTTCCCGCACTGCTGCCCCTGATGCACAGAGCTGGAAAGATCGGGAATCACTGGTGGATAAAGTACATCAACATCTCTTCTTCAAGCACTGATTTACCTTGTGATTTCTAAGGCATTTCCAGGTCATCTCTGCTTGGGTGTCCATGTGTAATTGTAATTGATTGATTGAAAGAAGGCATTTGACTCCCTGCCACAAGACTGGATAATAAAATGCCTAGAAATAACAGAGTAGGAACATCAGAAGCTCTGCCCAACAATCAATGGCACAATGAAAACACAGTTGCTGGTCAACCGTGATGGACAGAGAGATTAACATCCCAAAAGGAATCTTTCAAAGAGACTCACTACCACCATGACTGTTTCTCATTACATTGATTCCTTTGCCAGCAAGACAGAACAAGTAAGGCCATGGCTATCAAACAAAAAATATATTCTTCAGTCTATTCCAGCTTCTTTACATGTACGATCTAAAACTGTATGGAAAAACATCCTCATAAATGGAATCACTGCTCAGCACTATCACTGCTCAACACTATCAGAATATACAGCCAAGTTATTGCAATGGAGTTTGGACTGGACAAATGTGTCACATCCACCATCAAAAGGGAAAATAATAGTGAGTATTAAGATGTCCTAAGGAAATAACATCAAGAGTCTGGATGAAGATTAACATTGCAAATAACTGGGCATCCTTCAAACTGACAATAAAAAGTGTACTGAAGTCAAGGTTAGTACCGAATACATCAGAAGAGTGAAGAAGATCTGAAAGGTTCCATGCTCAGTGGTGGAAATACTAACAAAGCAATTAACACCTGAGCAGTTCCAGTCATTAGATATACAGCTTGAATAGTGAACTGGACTCCAGATGAAATAGAAGCCTCAGATAGGAAGGCCAGGAACATAATGACAGTAAATCATGCTCGTCATCCATGCAGCAATATTGACAGGGTTTATTTACGAAGGAGCAAAGGCGGGTGTGAAATTTTGCAATTCCACACCCACCCATCCACCCACCAGACACCTGAATAAGAAAAGAAGAGCATTAGAAGAAGATATGAAGGACAATGAAGAAGATGTACTAAAGAAATTAGCATAACATGGAAGCCAGGGTTGGGATTGAAAATTTTTAGCAACCGGTTGCCTACTCACCTTGCACACCATGGGGATTTTCACCTTTCCCAGGTTCCAGAGGCTTTTCTAGAGCCTCCAGGAGGGCAAAAATGGCTTCCTCCAAGCATCATAGGCCCTCTGGAGGCTGAAACAAACCTGTTTCCAGATTTCCGTAACTTCCTGGAGGCCCATTTTTGCTCTCCCAGAGCCTCCGCTCAAGCCCTGCATTTACCTGGCATCCAAAATGGGCCAAGTGAGACTCCTAGGAGGGAAGGGGTGGGCAGGGCCAGCCAATCCTTTCAACTACCGATTCAGCAAACCAGGTGTAAAATTAGCATCCAGTTCACCCAAACTGGTCCGAACTGGCTGAAACTCACCCCTGATGGAAACTCATTGAATACCAAAGAGACTAAATCAAAACCAAATAAAGAATAAAAAAAGAGATGTTTAAAAGGCGAAGCATTACTTAGACAGTACATTAAAGAAACAAAAAACTAGCAGGCAAAGCAGATAGCATGACCTGGCAATGTCTAAAAGCAGGAAAGTTGAAGAAAGAGACAGAGTGGCTAATTCTGACTGCACAAGACCAAGCCTTACGAACAAACAATATAAAATCAGAATTGAGAAGACAGCAAACAGTTCTTCAAAGAAGCTGAAGAACCTGTTCAAGAAGAGTGTGCATATTCAAAGGGGGCAAGCTTTGAAATATCAAGATAGAGAAATAACCATTCTGAAACAGATCCCTAAGAAAGTGAGAGAGAAAAGAAAAAATTATTCGCAATTAGCGAAGAAGTTATACCAGAAAGGGGTGTGGTTCAGATGGTTAATGCCTGAAGGCATGTTAATATTCTGGGAGGATACAAGAGTTAGAATCAACACAACTATAGAGGCTCAGGCCTTTATGGAAAAAAATTAAGTACTCCTAGATAAATCCGATGATACACCAGTTTACAGGACACGGGAGGGGCCGGAGCCCTGCTGGCGGGGGGAGAAGGGGCAATACCAAGAAAGCTCAGATCACAAAAATGAGCAAAAAAATCTGCTTGACATAAATTGATTGAAATTATTATTTGAATTTGTATGCTGACAAAATATTACTATTTAGTATTAAACTTATTTATGTATAAATGGAAATTATGAGCACGGGGGGAAGGGGCACCTCTTACATATTGTGACTGCCAAAATTTGTAATTTATTCCACCACCCCTTTCCTTTTTATTTATTTTTTTAAAACCAATAAAACTTTGTTTAAAAAAAAAGAAGATTGTGCATATTGACTATATGAACAACAGCATGGCAATATAGGAACAGTGGTGAATTGGAATATCTTCAAAAAAATACCACTTGCCTTCAAACAAGAACTGATGAAATAGACAAAGCAATAGAAAACGAACGAACTAAGTATTCTGGGACTTCAAAATTCTAACAGACAAGCATCTGCCATACAGCATCCCAGACTTAACAGTTATTGATAAGAAAGACAAAGACAAAGAAAGAACTGGAGAAAAATCACAAAATATAAAGACCTGCAAACAGAAGTTGAACAACTGTGTCAAACAAAAGCCAAGGTAGCCCCAATAGTAATATGAGGCTTGGATACAATCTCAAAACATCTGAAGTGCCAATGGAACATCTTTGGCAATGACAACATTACCATAAGTTATTCGGTAAGCAAATTTTACTAAGAAAAGCTTAGATCTTGTGAAAATACCTTTAACACTATCAATATCTACAGTAGAAAATCAGCACCTCCACCCCAGAAGAATTAAATATTTTGAGGAATATTAAAAAGGCAAGATATTATATTTCCCTAAAGGAGAAATGGAGAAACATGCTCTTAAAAGACAGAAAACAGACTCAATCTCCCTACCCACAGCAGACCAGCTTTTAGAAGTGCAGATTTGGCCATCCATTCAAGACAGGATATTTTGAAATAGCCTGTGGCAAAGGCAGAGTGACAGGATTAGCCCTCACTCGAGATTCAAAGCAGGATGGAAGCCATTAAGCCAGCTATGTTCCCTACATAACCCCTGTGTGGTGCCATGGGAGTCTGACAACAACCAATAGAATACATGTTCTTGCACAGGAACAGGAAGTTCAAGTGTAAAGCCCAAAGAAAGTATTAAAAAAAAACCACTCTCAACTCCATTTTGTCAGCTGTACCAAAAGCATGTGCTTGGTGGTTCTGTTCATCATTAAATCTTATTTCCAATCAGCTCCATGTTTCCAGTGTCTTTCTCACAGCTTGGAACCGAACCAGATGGATATTTCTTGCCACACTACCCATCCCAGGATCTTGGGAAGGACTCAAAGGGGAGGATTAAAAACACCAATCCAGCTAAACACCTGGGTAATGAAGCAATCAACCATAACTATACTGTTCATTAGTTGAATATAAAGCAAAATGTCACTGGACCAATAAGATTGTTAAGATTGGCTTCCAATTCAAATAGGAAAATGTATGCAGATACAGATGAAAGCCAACCCATGACTCATTTTCTCATTCAATTATCAGTGATTTACTGCTCGTCTGTCTGTGGATCAGGATTTGGAAAATCATAATATATAACCGGTGCTGTATTTCACTATTTAGGAATTCCCATGCCTAAGAAACATTGTGATGCACAAAGGGCTTTAATATATGCTTAGAGCTAATAAGTATTTCTGAAGAATGGTAAAATTAAACAAAATGTGGAAATAAAATTACCTTGAAGACACAAAACTAACTTGAAATTTGTTGAAATTATTTCAGTGGATGTATAACTTTTGTTGATTTGTTGGGCATAAGTTAACATTTCAATAATAGACCATAGACCATTTGGATTAATGACTGATGTCCCATTACCCATGCAGTCTGTTTGGATACAGCTTTGAAATACAGCTGGTTCCTTAAACCTTTAATTTCAGTTCATCCCACATTTTGCAAAACATAATGTGCACTTCATTGCAAGGTTCTGGACATTTAATATAACAGGTTACCAAGACCCTGTGGCTGCAGTTGTCCACTGTTATCGCACATGCAATTAGGAATAAAATATCTGACAGAATGACTGCTGCAAGTGTGATTTGCTTTTTAGTCTTTAAGACCAATGTAGAAACTTGGAAACAGAAAGTGATTCTTCTACTAAATAGTAGAATTGTAGAGAGATGAAAAGGAATGTACTGATCCCTATGGATCTAATTAAGAAAAGATGCAAGAAAAAAAGCTATTAAGACCCCTTCTTTCTGGCAAGTAATATTCATAGTTGCATGATGTTAGATCATGCTCCTAGAATGGTGTGTGTGTGTGTGTGTGTGTGTGTGTGTGTGTGTGTGTGTGTGTGTGTGTCAAACTCGCAGCCCACAGACCGGATGCATCACGTCCTGCCCATGCCCAGTTTAGCGAAAGAGAAAAAAGTCACAACGTGTAACATAATGACAACATGACATCACCATTTTGACATGCGTATCCTAGGTGAGCTGATGACATGAAATCATCTATCATTTGGATAGTTATTGCAAAATACTGTCTGTCAATTCAAAAAGAGTTGGAAGGGACCAAGAAGAAAAGAACAATAATATCAACTACATGAGTTTACTGGTGACAAAAATATTGATCAAGATGCCACTTACTAGGCATCTAACATTTTACTGCAATCTGTCTAAGGTTGTATATGATAAAACACCATACTACAAATTATGCTGCCAACAACAAGTGTCAGCATCACAGATATTGTAGAGATTGAAAGATAAGGAAAAGCAACCAGGAAGCTATAGTAACTCTGCTGTAAGCTTCCTTCTCTTAAACTCCATGTTGGAATAAATGTCCGTCAGGGTTCAGTTCCAAGTGGGGAGAAAGACACTGGAAACATTGTGGCTGTTTGGAAAAATGGTTTAATGGTGGACAGGGCCACATGGTTTGAGGTTCTGGGCAAAGTGAGTGCATGGAGTGGAAAGTGGGATATATTTATACATGCTCTTGGGCCCTGACTTAGAGTTTCCTGTTCCTGTACAGAAATGTATTCCGTTGGCTGTCCCAGGGGGCGAAGTTCTTAGCTAACTTTTTAGGCTGCCTCTGTCCCAGGCTTGTTTGAGCCTTGCTGAGTGATAATCTTCCCAGGTGCCATGTGGTGAGATGGGTAGAGGGCTAATCCTATCATATCCTGAGGACAGGGGTGGGTCCTGGCTTCTGTTACTGCCGGTTCGCTCAGGGGCGCGCTGCGGGCATTCGTGCATGTTTTATGTGCGCTATGTGTACATGTGCAGTAATTGAAAAATTGCTTCTGCACATGCACAGAAGCAAAAAACAAGATCACACTACCTATGGCGCCGCCAATAGAACCGGTTTGGGGGGCGTGTCTGCCGAGTTACTACCTACTTGGCTGAACCGTTCCAAACCAGTAGGAACCCACCTCTGCCTGAGGGCCATGTCTTAATCCCATCATCCTGGAGTGGAAGAGGGGTAGGGAGCTGCAGGGAGATGCTTTGCCTTTAAAACACGTTTCTCCTTTTTTCATCCAGGGAAATATAATATCCTGCCTCTCATATTTCCTAGAATTTTTCATTCTAGGAGGGGGGTGGGTGCTAACTGCCTACATTTATATACTATCATTTCCAGTCCAAAGGGAAGAAGGCCCTTCCTGATAGTGTCTCAGTAGCCTCCAGTCATCTTAGAGCCTCTCCAATTCATACATTTACTACCAATGGTTTGCAAAACTCTGAGAGGATACTTCTCTTTTGGACAAATTGCACCCAATGAATGATTCCAAATTAAACCAAAAGATGTTTTTTCAGACCCAACACTAGGAATTGCAGGAGTAAAGTATAGAGGAAAAAAAGAAAAGAGAAAAGAACAGAGAAAAGAAATAAAAGAAGGGACTAATTTTAGCAGCTTTTCTGTGTAAAAGCTGTAAACGTCTGAGGAAAGAGAAAATCCCAAGGAATCACATTACTAGCAGTTCTCACTGCACAGCAGAGCCATTAAAGAATCAGCTTGGAAGAGTCTGATCAGTCAAAGAAGACTATATGCCCTCAGACCATCAGTAAAAGAATGTGTTCTTTTAAGTAGCTCATTGATCTGGGCAGCAATTCAGTTTGGATTTCTCTGCTTTCTGAGCATGCATGCATTAATATCTGTGAAAATAACAGGACTTCAGCTACCATGTTTTATTTGGAAATGGGGCTGGGAAAAGGAGAAAGGAAGGACTAAGCAATAGGAAGAGATGGGCAATTACTGTAACTACTGTACCATGTTATCCTGTTACAGCTAAATACAAAAGTTTCTGAGCTTTTGCTTCCAAAATGTCATGTCAGACAAGACCTGGATTACTGTTGAAATTTTTTAATCTTCTGAAAAGAGGCGGCCAACATTTTTATAATAGGCTGGAAGCATTGATACTCTATTGTTGGTGACAATACTGCAGTTCTTTTTCAGGTTCTTTCTTGGCACTGGTTGCATTGTGGATTTGACATTTTCTGTTCTGAGTCATTTAAAGCTACATCTCCAGGAACTGACTGTTAACAATATATGGCTAAGATTTCAGAGACCCAAACAGTGGCTTTTTCTGTGGACTCACCTAGTTCAAAATGGAGATACCAGCGCATGATTGCATGCAAAGACTTACATCTTTGAAGCACCAAGAAGCACAAGTCAATCTTTGTAAGCTAGTTTACCTACTTGAGCATGAATTCATATAATTTCATTTTTCATAGGAGCCCAGTTCCAGCCTGGTAGGGATATTTTTTTTTCAAACAAAGTTTTATTGGTTTTACAAAAAAATTCAGGGAAAGGGATGGTGGATAAGGTTACAAATTTTGACAGCTACATTATGCAGGAAATGGCACTCCCCCCCATTCTCATAACTTTCACTTATTAATACATTAAGTTGTTACTACTTAGCAGTATTTTGTCAGCATATTTTTTATCTTCAAATAATTTCAATCTATTTTATATCAAACAGAAAAAGTTCTCTGTGTTAGCAATTGCATTGTTTTTCTAATTCACTTTTGTGATCTAAGTTTTCTCGGTGTTGCCTCTTCTCCCCCCACCAGCAAGGCTTCAGCACCTCCCGTGTCCTGTATGTCCGTGTGGTATCATCAACTTTTTCCAGGAGAACTTTGTTTTTTTCCATGAAGGCCTCGGCCTCCTTAGTTGTGTTAACTCTAACTCTAGAGTCCTCCCAGAATATGAGCATACCTTCAGGCATGAGCCATCTAAACCACACCCATTTCTGGTATAATTTCTTCGCTAGAAGCGAATAATTTTTTCTTTTATTTCTAACTTTTTAAGGGATTCCCTGTAGGGATATTTTGATTGGAAGCACACTTCAAAGCAAAAAGGGTTGAACCCCATCTTCCTTGCCATCTGTCATGGTTGTGTCATTATTGTTTAAAAAGAACAACTTACGTGTTGAGAGACTGCTCACATATCGGCATCCTAACATTCTCAATTGACCTTTAGTCAAACAATTATTCAGCTTTCAGAACTGAACACTGGTATCTCGTACTTTATTCGCATGAATGTGAATCTAAAAATCAAAAGGCAATCTAGGGATTGAATTAGGTAAACTCATCCCAGTCTTTTCTCATCAACGTGGCACTAAGTCTTTTACTATGGAATTAAAAAAGATAACTGATCAATAGGAAGCACATTGTTGGAATAATCACTTTTTATAACTCTTGGCAACAATCAAATAGATGAGAGAGGTTGTTTTCCTGGATTGTCCTTCAAGAATTGCATTTCACCCACAATGTCTTACCATTTAGAAACTAAGATGTATCTCTTCCCTCAGTTTTTAATTATTTATTATATAGTATCTTTAAATTGCAATCTGGTTATATTTAACCAGAAGAGATAATAGTTTACTCTAAGGAATGGAGAAGATACGGTCCTCTTCTTCCACAGCTGATGGATAATTACACAGAAAAATGATTCATCTTTGATTCCAACACTGGAAGTTTTAAGAAGATGTTGGACAACAATTTGTCTGAAATGGTGTAGGGTTTCCTGCCTAAGCAGGGCGTTGGACTAGAAGACCTCCAAGGTCCCTTCCAACTCTGTTATTCTATAATCTAATTCTCTATTTGGCTGGAGAACTGGATTCGAAGCCATTTTCTCAAAATAAGGAAACAGTAGATATGAGAAGGAGCTTCCTGATGGCAGCCTATCAGCCAATGGAACAGGCTGCCATTTGAAATGTTAGGTCGCCTTCATTAGATATAATACAATACAATACAATAGTAGAGTTGGAAGGGACCTTGGAGGTCTTCTAGTCCAACCCCCTGCTTAGGCAGGAAACCCTACATCCCTTTCAGACAAATGATTATCCAACATCTTTTTTAAAACTTCCAGTGTTGGAGCATTCACAACTTCTGGAGGCAAGCTGTTCCACTGATTAATTGTTCTAACTGTCAGGAAATTTCTCCTCAGTTCTAAGTTGCTTATCTCCTTGATTAGTTTCCACCCATTGCTTCTTGTTCTACCCTCAGGTGCTTTGGAGAATAGTTTGACTCCCGATTCTTTGTGGCAACCCCTGAGATATTGGAACACTGCTATCATGTCTTCCCTAGTCCTTCTTTCTCTTAAGCTAAACATACCCAGTTCCTGCAACCGTTCTTCATATGTTTTAGTCTCCAGTCCCCTAATCATCTTTGTTGCTCTTCTCTGCACTCTTTCTAGAGACTCCACATCTTTTTTACATCGTGGCCACCAGAACTGAATGCAGTATTCCAAGTGTGGCCTTACCAAGGCCTTATAAAGTGGTATTAACACTTCACGTGGTCTTGATTCTATCCCTCTGTTGATCTAGCCTAGGACTGTGTTGGCTTTTTTGGCAGCTGCTGCACACGGCTGGCTCATATTTAAATGGTTGTCCACTAGGACTCCAAGATCCCTTTCACAGTTACTACTACTGAGCAAGGTACCACCTATACTGTACCTGTGCGTTCCATTTTTGTTGCCTAAATGTAGAACCTTACTCTTTTCACCATTGAATTTCATTTTATTAGATAGTGCCCAATGTTCAAGTTTGTCAAGATCCTTCTGTATCTTCTGGAGTGTTGGCTATTCCTGCCATCTTGGTGTCATCTGCAAATTTGATGAGTTCCCCATTTATTCCCTCTTCAAAGAAATGCTGGATGATCAGCTGAAAGACATGCTCAGTGGAGTATCTCGCTGATTTGGGAAAACGACTAGATGGCAACGAAGGTCTCTTGCACTTCTGCACCTTTGCTTCAAAATCTGGGATTTCATTATTTTAACTATCTTGCTAATGCTTGCCGAAGTAAAAAGTGGGGGACAAAATGAATAAACAGAAACAGAATTGACATATTTGTGCCCCTGCATTCAATTTTTATATGCTCAGCCCCTTCTAATGGACATTCACTTGACAGCTATTCTGTCTTCTTCTCCCATCCTTGCCTGCAACTCCAAGGTAAACAGGATATTGGGCTGACATGGTAAAGAGTTACAGATTTGTTATGAAATATGCTTTCATGAATTAAAGCCAGGCACCTGTTTGGCCAAATGTTTTGCCACAGTAAATTGTGGGTAGTAAGTTCTGGAATTTGGAGGCAGACAACATACAGTATCAATGACAAGAAGTCAAAGTTGATTGATTGGATGAGGCCTGGGAGGAAAAAATAATAATGTATTAAAAGAAAACGTTACAGAGCTAAAGATGAACATAAAAGATGAAATAAAAACCACCTTCTTTTCCTCTTCAGGGAATAATAACAAAATACAAACCACTTGGATATAAAACATGTCCCAGAAACAGAATGTAACAGAATGAAACAAGAAAATGGAGCATGGTATATTTTGTTATTTATTATATTTATATAACTGCCCATCTCATAAAAATGTGACATATAATGGGTGGCATATAAATATAGCAACAGATAAAACTACATAATAATCTAAAACATAAATTAAAAAAATACATAGATTGCAGAAGAACAATAGTAACTAGACTTCCTACAAGCCATTTTTCAGATTCCCCATGGGTTCCTCAAAGTTGATGAGAAAATGCATGTTTTAAGAGCCTTCCATAAGGCTAATAAAGATGGGCTAATCTCACCTTGATGGGAATAATGTTCCAGAGAGCAGGGCCCACAACAGAGAAGTCTGTCTGGGTCCCATTAAATGAAACTGATTTGATGTGACCCACGTCATATCCCATCTGCTAAATCTGAAGGGGCAGATAGAAGTGGTTCCTCAAATAACCTGATCTCATGCCATCTAGGGCTTTAAAAGGAAAAAATAGAACCCGGGATTGCATCATTGTCATCATCAGCCATTCAGTCATGTCTGACCCTCACTCACTCTAATGCAGGGGTGTCAAACTCAAGGCCCGGGGGCCAAGTCTGGCCCATGAGATGCTTAAATCTGGCCCATGGGGCTGCCCTGAAAATAGAGAAGGACTGGCCTGTGGTGCCTCTGCCAGCAAAATGGATGGATGGATGGATGGATGGATGATGGATGGATGGATGGATGGTTGGTTGGATGGATATTTGGAGGAATAAGTAGGGAGAGCAGAATATCCAGGGAGACAGGAGAGATGCAAACATTTTATTCCCAACCAGTTGGTGTATAGGCAGGAAAACATTAAAAAAGTTAGAATACTTTAGATTTTAATGAAATAACAAGATCATTCTATACACATATCTTTAGTGCTTATATATCTAAAAATGTAGCTCGGAGTGCTAGAAAGCAAGGGAATTGACAGATGAAGAAGAATGATTACATCTGGGAGAGAATTTGGAGTGGAAATATCGAAGATAACAGTAGTTTATACAATTATTTTTGTAAAGGTATAACATTCACAACCAAATTCTGGTCTATGTTGAAAGAAGAGTGGACACTATATGTTATGGCTTGAATTGCGATTGTCAGTATTTCTATATTAAACTTTATAGTCATTATAATTCACCATATAATAGTCCACCAAAAATGGCCGATATGTATTTGTTGATATGTATTTTATTCTGCAGACTTCATCCAAATAAGGAAACTCATGATGACATTCTGTATAAGCTAGATTATAAAAGTAATTACACAATCATATTTAAATATGTCTACTTACCAAACCAAAGAAGACCAAATTAAAATCATATTACCTTATCCAGGTTTACAAGAGGAAATTTAAAAAGAAAAAACCTCAACAGATCTCAGATAAGCTATAATCATATAGTGTGTAAGAACAGAAAGTGCTGGAACAAACTGATAATTCACTAAGTGTGAAATCACGAGTGGAATATTACCTGCTAAAATTCAATTGAATTTTAACACTGCACAGGGAAATTACCCAAATTAGGTTAATATTTCAAGCAAATTAAATTTGTTTGAACATTGTTGTTATTTTCCAGTCTAGACCTACAAGTAAAGTAGATGTACAGTATGTTAGTAAATTTGCTTGGGGCACATGCCTTTAATAAGAAGATTGAAAAAAGAAACCTTTTAAAAAGAGGAATGATTCAGGAGTAGAATTCTATGGAAACCAATTGAGATTATTACAGAGACTTTATCCCCCCAGAGAAAAGGACTAGAGTGATGGTTAGACCCTTTAGATAAAACAATCAAATATAGGGAGTAACCATGCATTACCAGAATAGCCTAGGAAGCATAACAATCTTATTCCAAGAGAATAGTTACAGTGAGATCAGATCCCCCCCCAAAAAAAAAAATTCAGCTTCAGAGAGAAAGGGTAGAGAAATATGAATTTCAGAAGATCTGAGATAACAAGAAAAAGAAATAGAAGGAGGTGAGAAACTGATATTAGCATTCCTTCCTTAATGTCCTTTTGAGACTTCAAAGAAAATGCTGACTGTCTAGTTATGCACAGTGAATATCAAGCTGGAAACTCCTTAAGAGGGAAGAAAGAACCATTCGAGGTGTGTGTGTGTGTGTGTGTGTAGAGAGAAATACAGCAAAAGCAGAATCTTTGGTTCCCTAGAAAAGGGATAGGTTTAGGTACAAAACTTTGCTATTTCCAGGCACAAAAGAAATCAACTGTCCTTGCTTAACAAAAGAACAGGAAATATATGGATACTTTATGAAGCCCTTGCTTCATAGGGCTTCAACGAAGTAGTATGAGAAACCTGATTAGATTAGAATGAGAAAAAGGGCTTCCGTTTACAAGTAGCAAACAAGTGTTCCTCACTTTGGAGTGGTAGGACGGCAAAGGAAGCAAAAATCAGAGGAGAGAAGAATACACAATGATAGATGGTTTCTTCAAGTATGAGGTAAACTAGACTATCTAGAAGATTAGCTGGCCTGGCATAATTATAACTGTTACAACTGTTACCTCCTGGAAATATATTCTCAACTGGTATTTTAAGGGTATGGTTTTAAATTTAACTGATTTTAGGGCTTTTAGAACCATATTTATATTCTTCTGTACAGTTCTTTTAATTTTTTAACGTCCTCCATATGTATATTTATATCTATATTTATATCTGTATTTATTATTTGTTATTTGTTGTGTGGACTGTACACCACCCCGAGTCCTTTTTGGGAGAGGGGGCGGTCTAGAAATGCGAAGAATAAATAAATAAAGAAACTCCAAAATACAACCTGAGGAAAAGACCAGACCATTCTATATTTCTGCTGCAAATGTGTAAGGGATAGTACCTATGGAGGGAGGGATGGTGTAATGGACTTTAGTGAAGGGGGTAGCTCCCCAGGAAGAAGGGAAAACATTACAAGGAGGGGGGAAAGACAAGACAAAATGCACCTTGGAACTGGCTAGGCAGGGGTCGGCAAGTTTAAACTCTCAAAGAGCCATTTTACCACAAAAAAGAAAATACCAGGAGCCACAAAGGTCCTAATTGGAAGCCCCCGTTCAATTCCGGGAGCTGACTGGAAGTTTGGTTCCCCCACCATAGAGTCTCCTTCTAGCATTTTTCCTCTACCTGTCCTAACTGAAAGCCCTATCAATGGTGGAGCCACTCCTTGCCATAGAGTCTCCTCCTGCTTCCCACTGAAAGGTCCTCTACAAATTGTGGAGCCGACCAGCAACAGGGAGCTGCAACAGAGGGATGAAAGAGCCACATGTGGCTCCAGAGCCATGGGTTGCTGAGCCCTGGCCTAGGAGACAAAGGAAGAAAGTTGTGATAGCCACTGTCTACAATCTCCCTAGCTATATCCATTAAAACGAAAGTAGGACAGATTTAATCTGCCAAACTTCTGTCTATTGGTGTGAACAAATAAAGAACTGGGTGGTTCTTTATTTCCCTGGGTGGTTGTAAAATTGTATGGATAGGATGCCAAGTTTGGGGTATCAGATGATAAGGCCAGGTTAGAACACATTCAACATTCTAGAACCGTGTTGAACATTTTCAGGTAGAGTTGGAAATGAGGAAAGGGCACTTTCAGGTACAGACTGTAAAATATGTCATGAATTATTGGTGGCAAATATTTGGATTAAATTTAAGAGTTAGAGAAAGTAGGCAGTTCAACAAGTTACAAAATCAACAAATTTGAAATCAATAACACTTCAAAAGGACAAAATTCCAAGGAGCTTTTAGAATAAGTGATCATGATAGTTAGGAAAGACAGAAGATGAAAGCCTTAGGCAATGAGAAGGATGAATGCACCATTCCTATGTCAAATAAGAAAGGATAAGAGAAAATAACCGAGTCAAGGATTTGGAAAAAGGCAATAAATAATACAATAAATAATACAGGTGTAGGTGCCGATATAGTTGATAGATAATTGCAGTGGTGGGATTCAGCCAGTTCGCACCTATTCGGAAGAAATGGTTGTTAACTTTCTAAGCAGTTCAGAGAACCGGTTGTTGGAAGAAATCTCATTTTGTTTTTTTCCACTTTACAGGGCTAATCCTGTAAGGAAGGCAGGAAGGAAACATTCTGGTGTTGTTTCTAGCCTAATCTTTATTGCTCTGCTTACAGAAACTGCCTCTCTAGTTAACCCTTATTACATTGTAACAGCTAAGGCGAAGCACCCATCGACTTGAGTGACATTGAGTTGGCCATGCCCACAAAGTCACATGACCACTGAGCCACTGGCCAGTTGATAGATAACATGTTTACAGAAACCAGAGATCTGTATAGTGAAACCAAAAATAGGCAGGGAAGAGCAATCAGGGAGGAGACCTCACAGAAACAGATCATGTTTACCAAAGTAAGACTACACAGAAGTTCCTTTGCAAATGGAAACGTAGAATGACAGAATGATACATGCAGAACTAGGCTATATAAAGAAACTGACTTTACTAAAAGTTTATTGGGAGGTGCACTAGCTATTAGATACAGCTGGAGAGTTGCTTAAAACTATAGCAGACGGAGTGCTATCAGTAAGGTAGCAACAAATGAGGAATATAATTATGCTTTTTAGGAACTGATAAATTGACTAGGTTTTTAGGAATTGATCTTTGTATAGCTATATCAAAGAAGGGGAATGCATAAATGTCGATATCATAGCACAACTTCTTCATAAAAGCACACATTTCCTTGAGATTTTACTAAGAAGACTAGACTCATAAAATAGTGGGGGGGGGAATCTAAATGAAGGTTTTATAAAGGGGGCAGGGTATAAAATTACACTGATAACATAGGATGGATACTGGCATTAGGAAGAGAAGAGAAGATTTACTTTTGCTTAATTAACTACAGCAGTGCCTTTAACTCTATAGATCTTATCAGAATGCGGAGCATATTAATTTAAAATAAATGAATGTTTCAGAAGACCTGCCTTTTTGAGGGATCTTCATGATTAAAAGCAAGCAACTCTAAGAACTGTACTTCCAATAGAATTTATGAGTTGTGAAGAACAGGGGGGGGAAAGTGAAACAAGTATGTTCCCATACTGTTTATGTTTAACTTATATGATATAAAAGAATGGCAAGACTGAAAGATGTGGCAGCTAGAATCAAAACTGAAAGTTAAAATGCGAATAGTTTGAAATGCAAAGTACAGATGATACTGGTTGGTTAGCTGAAAGTAAAGCCTCAGATGTATTATGAATGTAAACTGAAAAGTGAAAAATGTTACGTTCTCGTATGATCTGAACTTCGAAAAGGATCTCTGAGACTTATCATAGGCTCACTATATTCGTATTTCTTAGAAAATAAAAAGAGTTTGTGGTTGCAGGCCACTGATTTTATTTGGCAGTGTTTTGTCCTCCGTACAGATAAAAGTGAAGTACAAGCTAAGAAAGAGCCCTTTGGGGTGGGGGTGGGGAGATGGCAGTGGGAATTAGCCCAAGTTTAATTTCAATAAAGATTTGGTACTGTCCTTATCCACTATATCAGACATCTTGTCTTATTTCTTAAAATACCAAAATCATGTTACCAAAATTCCAAATGTGTCCACCAACCCCTAAAGTTCATAATCTCTGATTCTGTAATGGTATGTGAGAAAGACCTTGGAAGACAGGACATTCCTTGTCAAAGGGATGGTCAGATAAGTGACAGCAGAGTCTACAACAGGGATGGGTTCCAGCTGTTGCTACTGCCAGTTCGCTCAGGGACGTGCTGAGTGTGTGTGCTGCGCAGTACTAAAAAAATCAAGACGGAGGTGCCTATGGAGCCGCCGATAGAACCGGTTCGGGGGCATGGCAGGCAGAGTTACTACCTACTTGGCCAAACCAGACCGAAACAGTAGGAACCCACTTGTGGTCTACAACTGGATAATGGACAGGGTAAGAGACTTAGCAGAAACTGTACTAATTTCTTGGGCTATAAAAAGAGACCAGGGCAGGTGGGGTGTGGGGAGGGGTGAGAAAATTGTACTTTCAGCCTTCAAAAACTCTCTCAATGTAGTTTTACAATAAGGTAGAATTAACTTATTGGATAGTGATTATTTTCTGGTTTATCCAGCCAGTACATACATACAAACATACACACACACACACACCAGTGGTGGGTTGCAGGCAGTATGCCCTGGTACAGGTGTACAGATGCTTGCATGGTGCTCTGGAGGGCCCGCCCACCCGCTTGAGCTTCTTACCTGTATTTGAGCTCTGTGGGGCTTCCGCGCATGCACACAGAGCGTACAACACCTGCGCGACACTCTGCTGAGCAGCTGGAGCATCACAGAGGTGTCATGGAGGTATCGTGGAGGTAAGAACACAAGCGCTTTGTGTTGTAATGGCCTGGATGGTGGTTGGGGCTCGTTGGCTGACTAGACCACCCAGGCCATTACAACACGAAACAACAATAGACACACAGCCAGCACCAATCAGCACCAATCTACCAATAATGATACAAACACACAACCAATCATTCCACTTACTGAAACTAAGCCAGCACTCCACATACCCCAACCAAGATTTATAGAAAGACGGCAGCTCTGATTTAAGCCCAAAACCCAGCCTGAAGATGGTGAGTTAGACTTCGCTGAAACATTGCCAAGAGAATCTCAATCTTACACAGAAACAGACCCGAATACAACAAGACCAGCATACCTACACCCATGAAAATCTATGAAATCACACACACACACACACACACACACACACACACACACACAGGAAAATGTTGCTCTACTCAGGATTTGCTGGCACAGTTTAGGAAGTGATGACTCTCCTCCCCCATATTTTTCTTCATTCTCTTAGTATTCCTTTGCTAAAACTAAGAGTTTCTCTTCCACACTTACCTCACTCCACTCCACTGCAGTGTACTTGTTGGTCTATTTTTTTTAATCTTTAAAAGCAATTTGGACAAAATGACATAATCTACCTTATTCTTCGACTCGGTACAAAAGAATGTCCTATTATAAAAGGGTATACTATTATAAATATTGTTCTCTCTCTCTCTTTCTCTTTCAAATTCACAGTTCAGTTGCAACTGTACTTGTCAAACAAAAGAACATTAGCAGGGGAAAAAAATAAAAAAGAAGCTTGAGCTTGTCATTAAAATAGAGATAGAGGAAATTTATACCACCCAGCCATTCACAGAACAACAGTATTTCACAGAAGACGACACCTAAGTGTATCTCAAATTAAAGCTACTTTGAAAACAAAGATGCATTATAAATTGAAACCAACTCTTTCTTTCTTTCTTTCTTTCTTTCTTTCTTTCTTTCTTTCTTTCTTTCTTTCTTTCTTTCTTTCTTTCTTTCTTTCCTCACAATAGAGCTGCACAAAGAAAAGCTGAATTGGCAACTGGCTTGTCAGCATTCTTCCAAGGATGATTGAAAATGCTGAATGCCATTGCCTTTCCACATGGTGAGAAAGCTAATGTCAAGGACACTGTTCAACCTTACCCATTTTTAAAAAAAAAAATAACAAGAAAACCAAGAGGAGAATTAATGTTCATGAAAAGCCAATGTTTCTCTTTCATTTTTTTTATCTATACTTGCTGGGGGAAAAATGGTAAATGAGATTGCAGACAAGGTGATGAAAAGGCATGCCTTTCAATAGGTTTGCCTCTTTCAACTTGAGTGTAGAATGGGGAAATTACAACAGAAACACCTTTCTTCTTGGAAATGGAGCTAAACAAAGGATGAAGTAGGCAGTCAAGAGTAGCACACTGAAAGATCAGGAGAGCTACTTAGGTGGTCATTGAGAGCTTGCCATTAAATTTGCAGACTGAAATGGAACAAAGAAAGGTGAGTGAGATGAAAACTGAACGAAGGTAGAATTATTTGCCTGGATTTCTCACTGCTGTAATATAGACCTATGACACAATTTGTATATCTTCTGAAACTTGTTTATTAATTGCACAATAACAATTTAACGTAAAATTGAAAAGCTGATTTTGTTCAGCCGTTAAAGATCTATCCTGAGGTGGCGTTTTCTTTTTCGCTTTCAACAAGCTGCCATGCGATCTCACAAACTTTACTCAGTCGTTGTGCTATGTTATTGCATATGTGCATGACTATTATAACAGAGAGCCATGGAAAGGCCTTGAAGAGAATATTCAGAAAATGTTCTCATAACAAGGAAGAAATGTTCCTAAAGCAGTGAAAAAGGAAAAAGTATTAGGACGAGACTATCCTAAGTCTGTGGGGTATAAGATGGAGGAAAGATAAAACCCAAGCAGACTTACGATTCAGTTACTGTAGTTTATCTCAGTTAAAGTTGGTTCTAGTCCAATGGTGGGATTCAAAAAAAAATTACTACCAGTTCTGGGGCTGGGGCTTGGTGGGCGTGGAATGGTGGGCATGTAAGGGTAAAATCTCCATTCCCACCCCATTCCAGGGGAAGGTTACTGCAAAATCCCCATTTCCTCCCAATAAGCTGGGACTCGGGAGGCAGAGAAGAGATGGGGGCGGGGCCAGACAGAGGTGGTATTTACCAGTTCTCCAAACTACTCAAAATTTCCACCACCGGTTCTCCTGAACTGGTCAGAACTTGCTGAATACTACCTCTGTTCTAGTCTTATTGTAGAGTCTGATTCTTGGTCTGGACAACCTAATAGTGCTGAGCTTATACATGGGCTGATAGAAATAAAATTTATTTCTCTCACTAGCTACTTACAAGTACAATACATAAAATGAACAATGAAAACTATGCCCTAACAACAACAATGATTAGCAATCATTTGTGGGTGGACCTTACATATAATGTAGCAAAATGTTATTATTTTCAAAGAAATAAATTTATCTTAGTTACAGATAATTTTTTGTTTCTGTGCAAACAAAAGCTGTCAGAGTGTATCAGAAATATAAATAAAAGAGGACTAATGAATTGCTGGTAAATGTCCCCGTACAGAATTGGCAATACAGATGAAGATGAGCTGTGGTTTCTATGATATTCACATTGCAGAGGAAATATTGGGTTTCATGTGGGGTTTTCCTTTATTTCCCTTCCAGGACACCTATGGAAAAACTAAAAATAAGGCACTCTTACATTTTGGAATTGTGCATAAAGAGGAGGTTGGTTTAGACCAGTGGTTCCCAACATTATTTTTGGCCATGCCCCACCTAAGCATCTCTAAAATGCCCCCACCCCCACCCCGGTGACATATAATTCTTACTTTACTCAAAAAATGAACTACTCATGCAGGGAAAGCCAAAAAGGCCATTAACTTGGTTTAAACAAGGTTCAAATTGCCCCCATTAAAAGTCAAATTGTCCCCCTGTGGGGCATGGGCCCAAACATTAGGAACCACTGGCTTAGACACTAAGATTTGGATATTTGAAATTATATTTGTCTTTCTACATCTAAGATCCATTGCTTTACTGTTGATGTAACATGGTCTAACTCTGAGGTTAAGGTGGCATCATTGCAGAAACGGTAGAGGCTGTTTCTTTTGGAAACTGAGGTTATACATTATACATAAAAAGGTATTTTGCAGATTTTCTTTTTATCTGTACCATTATTGTAAAAGATCCATTTCTCAATTTTTCAAGAGTATAGAAATAGCTGATCTGCTTTTGCTAAATGTTTAAGGGTTTGTTTTATGTATTGATTGATTAAAGGCCTTTATGTTACAAATAGCTGATCAAGTTTGAAGGTCAAACCAAAGGAGACAAGAAGGGTATACCTTGGGAGGGACATTCCAATGGACTCTGTATCTTTGTTTTGGGCATTGAACCTAGATAAATTCATTCATTCATTCATTCAATTTCTATAGCTGTCCATCTCAGTTAATAACTCTGGCTAGCTTAAGTAAAAACATTAAATAATAAACATTAACATTGAAATTGATTAAAAACCATCACAGATGGGAAGGAAGGGATCAAATGCACATGGCTCCCTTCTTAGTACATTAACAACCTCCAGTATGACATACCACCATTAAGGTTCAAATCAGAGGTGCTATTCAGCAAGTTCTGACCAGTTCTGGAGAACCAGTAGTGGAAATTTTGAGTAGTTCAGACAACCGGTCAATACCATCTCTGACTGGCTCTGCCCCCATCTATTCTCTGCTTCCCGAGTCCCAGCTGATCGGGAGGAAATGGGGATTTTGCAGCAACCTTCCCCTGGAGTGGGGTGGAAATGGAGATTTTACAGTATATTTCCCCAGCTATGCTCACCAAGCCACACCCACCAAGTCATACCACATCCACCAAGCCATGCCTACAGAACCGGTGGTAAAAATTTTGAATCTCACTACTGGTCCAGACCAATTGGCAAAGTCAGGTTTTCAAGCCCTTTCAGAAGACCAAAAGAATGGGTGCAGTTTTCACTTTGGGGGATACCATGTTTCAGAGGACAAGAGCTAGCAGAAAATGTTCTTCTCCTGGATCATACCTGCTGGAGTTCTTTGACTGATGGGTCCGCAGCATGTCCCTTCTGCCAGTGTGGATGGGATGGGCATGGTTCCTCAGATAATATGTCAATTGAAGTAAGCTTTTATGCCCTTTTAATTAAGCAATATTATTCAACAAAGCATGCATATACACACATAGAGAATATGCATATGCATACATACTCACATATATAAATAAGGATCAGAGGTGGGTTTCTAGTGGTTTGCGCCGGTTCGGGCAAATTGGTAGTGGTAATTTGCCTGGGTCGCAGAAATGGCAGCACCCCGGGATGGCCACGCCCCTGAACCAGTTCCCTGGTCTCTGCGGTTTTGCCGGCATGTTTTTTATTAGCTTTTCATGGTCTTCACGCATGCGCAGAACAATTTACAGTGAACTGTGCATGTGCGAGCAGCCAATGCCAGTAGGCAGTACCAACACCAGTTGGAACCCACTCCTGATAAGGATGTATGTATGCATGTATGCATGTATGCATGTAAGTATTCATTGTGACTATTATATCCCTAAACCGTTCTAATACTAACATATGGTAATGCTGCAGTAATGGCAGCATTTTTATTTCATCCTCTCTACTCCCTCACCTACTTCATCACAGGCTTTTAGAGCTTTCTAGATGTTCACAATGAAGAGCCTTTCCTTTTTATGACGAGAGCTGCTTCCACGGAAGAGAAACGCAGAGCATTATGGCAAAGAGATCTGCAGATTAAGCACACCAGCCAAACACCTCTACATATTTCAGTGCACATTCCCTCTTTTTATATGCAAGCCATGCAGAGCAAGGGTGATTTGTGTTACTCCCTTGACCAGGCTTACTGTCATGTTCTCCAGCTGCCATAGACAGCCTGCCTCTCATAGTAGCTGAGTTCTCTCGTTGAAAGATTTGTAAGTCGGTCTGCTTCTGTGAACATTGGGAAAGAACTGGAATAAATACAGCACCAGTGGGTGGAATGAGACTTGTACTAGCTTATATTATGATCTGCTTGAGCTGAATTACACATTAGTTATAAGGTCCTGAGGCAAAGAATCCCAAATAAATTTTGCTTTCCAACTTTCTTTGCTCCCAGATGTCATACTCCATAGTTTAGTGGGTTTATTCTCCCTCATTGGGGTTGTTTCTAAGTGATAAACACTTAGTGTAGAGCAGTTTCATTCTACCTTGGAGTTCTGGGCTATAAGAAGGACAAGGCTATTTCTAAATGTCGCCTGTCCAGGCAGTTACAGCCCAATTTGCATCCACCTTCTGCTTCTCTGTAGTTTTTTGGCAATGTGAGAACTCTTTTAAAATCTATAAGGAGTGTAAGTCATGTCTGATACCTTTTTTTGCACTTGTTTTTTTTTTTTTTAAAAAAAGGAAATACTAATGATTTCCTCTCAGAGCAGAAGAACTCATTGATTCCAAAGTTCCGGGTATCAACAGATCTGTAGCTTTTGAACTCAGCTAAGAAGAAAGTTGAAAAATGCCTCAGAGGGTTTTTTAAGAGGGACGTCACAACATTGTAGCTCAGCTTAAAATTAAAATTTGTACAAGTCAGATTGATAGACCATAGAATCATAAGGCTAGAAGGGATTTTTTGAGATCTTCTAGACCAACTTGCTGTGCAAGGCAGAAGTCTTCATATTATCTTGTTCAATTTGTGATCCAATCTTTTCTTGAAAGCCTCCAGCAATGGAACACCCACAACTCTGGGAGGCAAGTTGCTCCATTGCTGAATAGTTCTCACTGTCAGGAAATCCCTCTTTATTTCTAGGTTGGATCTCCTTCTCACAAGTTTCCATCCTTTGCTTCTTGTCCTACCCTCAAATATTATTAAAAGAAATGAACATGATCAGGGTGGGTTCCCGCTGGCACTACTACCGACTCGGCACCCGAAAAATTTTGTGCTCTGGGTGATGCGCATTGCATCTACACGGACGTGAGGCAGCCCCCGCTGGCCGCAGCCCCATCCAGAGACGCCATCGCTGCTGCAGTCGCTGCCTCACTGGGCATCCAGTGGCCGCCCCAGCCCTGCTGTGCCTCAGGCTGACACCGCCGCTCCCCCATCAGAGCCGCCTTGGTGAGGCCATAGCTGGCTCCCTGTGAGGGGGGTGGAGAGCGCGCATAGCGGCTGGGCTGAGGAGACACTCTGCCTCTACCTCCTCTGGAGCTCCACTGGGCTGGGCAGGGGGAGGCCGGCTTAAGGGTGGGAGGAGGTATGGTATAGCATGTGTTGCTTTTACGTCCAGCAGATGGCGCTGGTTTTCAAGAAAGCATGTTTTTACAAAAAAACCATGTTTTTACCTGTTACAGGTGTGACGTTTATATAATATACTTATATACAAACATGTGTGTAATCGAATGCAACTGTGTGTCAAAATTTCAAAGCAATCGGTGAAGAACATTTGGAGATTTGAGATTTTGAACAAACAAACATTACATTTTATTTATATAGATGAATGAAGAACAGAATTTCTAAAGAAGATCTGCAAAAACTGGTAGGTTACTAAGTTTCAATCTGTATATTATTTCAGAAAGAGGTGGATCAACTCAGCACATAATGGACTTTAAAAGCCAATTCCTGAAATATCGTCTTATGAATGGGATGGAATGGATGAATGAAACATTTGCACTTAGATTTTAAACTTCACTTTTAATGCAGCAGCTTCATTTATGTTAGGGCTATGACATGTCTTAAAAATAGTTTTATCCACAGCTAAAATAATTATTCACAGTGCTGCATCATATGATAGATTTCTTTGATTTAATCTGCAAACCTACCCATTTGCAAAACCTGCTTAAATTTAAATTATTAAGATTGAGTGACACATTCCTAACAAGAAGTCATTAAAATGAATTGCTTGGTCAGTTTGCAAAAGAAAAAAGAAAAAAAAGCAAAGAGTTGCATGTACGCTTTGCCTGACAGGAAAATATGATACATGGCATTATTTAAAGGATGATTAATGAGACTGGCAAAATATAAGAGAATAATCAAATTCTTAGCATCATTACAAGACTATCATCCCAAATTATGTACAGAATATGTACAATCCTATCTAGGATTGCATCTTTCTGCAGTTATCTTGTTACACAGAGAAAAAAAAGTGGAAAAGTATTAACATGGGACAGGATGAAAGTAAAGAGGATTAATTGATTCATTGTTTATAGCCATCCAGTAAGATCTAAGAAGGTCAGCATGCTTGCGTCCATCTATTAGGCAATATAGACTTATGGAACCAAAACACCTTCTTTGTTATATAGCACCTGCCCTGTGTCAGAGTATATTCATAGGCAACAAGGTCAGCCAATGTATAGACATGGTAACAGGTCAGCCCAATGGGGACTGTTTGGAAACTGAAACAGTACTTGCTGGAGACAGCTGGGAGCCTGGGTGTGTCTTAGTTTAACTTCTGTGCTAAAGCTGCAAACTAGTCTGCTGCTGGAACAAAAACTGAAAACAGTTCTCTCCTCTGCCTGTGTTGTTTGTACTCTCTACCACATTGGAAGAACCACTTGTGGTATTGTATATTTACTTATGTGTTATATTATATCTAAAGAGAAGTTAATAAATCCTGCTGAATCAGTTACCTGTGTGTGCTTTCTCGATTTGATTGCTGCTGTAAACTCTGACACCCTGGGAAATAGCATTCCTTCTTCCCACGATCCAGACAGCCCTGATGGTGTTGTCTTCCAAAGAAGTCCTGTGGACTTGGCTTTTTCCTCAGGTTATAAACTATGATGGAAGGGATGGGTGTGGTGTACGTTAATGGTTACAGTCTTTTCTTAGTAGGAGCAATTGATATCCACCCACCCATCCATCCAATGAAACTTTATCTCTATCTCTATCTCTATCGCTAACGCTAACCCTAACTCACTCACTCACTCACTCACTCACTCACTCACTCACTCACTCACTCACTCTATCTATCTATCTATCTATCTATCTATCTATCTATCTATCTATCTATCTATCTATCTATCTATCTATCCCTCAATGCTGCCCATCTCACATACATGACTGTGCCAGCATTTAAAAAACAAACAAAGCAGCCATACAAACAATGCACATATTAAAAAGCATCAAAACAATTAAAAAAACATACAGTACAGTCACCAGGAGACACAATCATTCAAGAACAGTACGGCCATTTGATGGGGTCCGCATTGTTCTCTGGCCAGGCCAGATGGCAAAGCCATATCTTGAGGTCTTTCAGAAGGCCAAGAAGGTCAGGGCCAGTCTGAATTTGGAGGAAACAATTTATTATTAGTCTACTAGTACTCTACTTTCAACCTGCCCAAGGACTAACAGGTAGCTACCGTCTGTATTCCCAACACAGTCCTAGCTTATGTATATAATGATCTGGCCTGGACCAATGCTGTGACATGGTCCAATCCAGATCATGCATTCCCAAATCCATCCTTTCAGAAAAAAATATTTTTGACATTAAAAAACTCTCTTTTGCTGCACTGGGAGGGGATGATGCACTAAGCTTTTTCAAAACAAGTGCACTGGATTTGGAAAACATTTGTTTCTGTTCTGTTCTTTTCTTTATTTGCTTAATCCTTTCGAGAGGAAAGCAAATGGCAGCTTTTCATATCCTAGTTTTAAGTGCTCAGAAGTAAATTAGCAGGTGGCTAACGAGTTTACCTCTTGTACAGATGCAATGATTGTAGATTAAACATAGATGGAAAGACAGAGAGGAGTGGAAAGGTGATTTTACCAAATCTGTTGTTAGCTAAAGAGCACAGATTTCCCACAACTAGGAGGAAAATCTCATTAAAAATGTTTATTTCTTGCCAGGGATCCAATTGATGTTTCATGAATTCCATAGATATGTACTTTTCACTATTCTGCTTGAAGCCAGACACACAAATCAAGGATTTGGCAGTGCATATTAATATACTATAAAACACTAGGAAATTAGCAGGTACTTTGAATTATACTTTCATTACTGTTTCTTTAGTCTCCCTCTTTTTGTGATTACAATGTGTCCTGATTCTTTTTTAGTGGACTATAAAAATAATTTAACCTGCAATTTGCAGTAATTGTTAGTCCCAAATAGCTTGCAAAATCCCTTCCTAATAGTGAGAAAGGGCAATGGGGAGATATCTCTGTGCACATTTAGTTAGAAATAGATCTAAACTAAGGCATAGGTTTTTTTTTCCCCTTCTGGTGTTAGATTTCCGAAAGGAGTGAAGATTTGGGTATCCATAAAAGCACTAACCATGCAAAACAAAAAAGGGGGAAATGTAAAATAAGCAATCTTTGTTTATCCTAAGTTTTTGAGGGTAGCATTCAGAGGTGGTATTCAGCAGGTTCTGACTGGTTCTGGAAAACTGGTAGCAGGAATTTTGAGTAGTTTGGAGAACTGTTAAATGCCACCTCTGACTGGCCCAGCCCCCATCTACTCTGCCTCCTGAGTCCTTGATTGGGAGGAAATGGGGATTTTGCAGTAACCTTCCCCTAGAGAGGAGAGGGAATGAAGATTTTACAGTCTCCTTCCCCTGCCACACCCGCCAAGCCATGCCATGCCCACCAATCCATGCCCGCAGAACCGGTAGAATTTTTTTTAATCCCACCACTGTACCAGACTCATATGTAATTTGGATTGAACATTCTCCTACTGTAAAATAGGAGGTTAAACATCAGACTCCACTCACGCTATGGGAGTTTCTTTCTCTTCAGCTTTGATATACTCATGGAAGGATATCATCTTCATCTGTTATTGAGCATTTCCCATCCCTTCAAAGCAAATTTATACTGTGCATTTCATCAAATCTTCAGCAGTCTGGTGGTGATATTAACAGAGATGTATGAAATGAGGAGGAAATAAATTGGCAAAGCTTTAATACCAGTCCAGTCCAAGCATGGGTATCCAGAAAGTCAAGATAGCAGCCAGGACGACATAATCAAAGCCCTGCACCATTTAAGCATGTTGAGTTGATACCATGAGCACCGTTGCTATCTCCCTCAAGAATGTCTTTGATTGCTAAATCAAAGTACATCTTCACTAGACAAAGTGACATGAATAGATTATCTGAAAGGCCTCTCCAACCTTACAATTGTTGATAAGTTGTTAAAATGTCAATACTTCAGTTACCAATTTCCATTTCTGTTCCTCTGTCTGATGTACTGCAGGGAGTTTTAAATTAAATATAATATTTGTATTTGTTTTTTTATTACTCATCCATGAGTTTTCTTTTCTGGAATTGGAAAAGAAATTTAGTCCCAAACTTTTTTTTTAAATCTTTGGACTCCTTCTCCAAGCTTCTGGGAACACAGCTCAATTCATATTTAAACTGACCACTAACACAACCCTACTGAATATTATAATGATAATGTATGATTTAAAAATCAGTAATTATGGTCACAGAATCCTTCAGTTGGAAGGAGCAATCTGGGTCATTGAGTCCAATCCTCCGCTCTGTGCAAAAATCCAAATTAAAGCATGAAGAAATGTCAAATTTCATTTGACAAGATAGAGATGGTATTGAAAGTGAATTTGCAAGTGGCAGGCCAAGAAAATTATTTAGAAAAGGAAAAAAAAATTCTACAAAAGAATTTGGGTGAGTTTTTAAAACTTATCAAATAAAAATGAATGACGTCCCAAGACATTGAGCTGGATAATTATTTTTTCTACTGGATTTATGAATGTGGCTTGTTAAAACCTTGAAGGATTCTGTTCAATAGAAATCAAATCTTACATTTGAATTAAAACCACTAGAAATGAAATGAAAAAATATAATGTTTGTTCATTTGATCAAGATTAAAACAAGATACGAGGGTGGAGGAGCCAATGTCGCGATGATACGGACAGGCGGTCTTGATGCTCCAAGACCACAGCTGATACTTTTGCCGCTGGGTGGTCCAATCGGACCTAAACCATCCCGCAGAGATGGTGAACAGGGAGAATATGTCTTTCTGATCTCAGGGACATCACAAAGTCCCTGATCGATGCAAGAGAAGTTCTTCAAGCCGGTGACAAAAATCCAACCAAGGCTGATGAAGTCAGGGCGGCTCCAAAATGGGATGCAGAAAGAGAAAGTGTTTCCAGCTGGTGAGGATTTTTTAGCATTTTAAAAGAGAATGCCTATAAAAAACTTAAAATTAATTTAAATTGGAGAACAGAAGAAATAAGTGGCGGAATTAAGTTTGGAATGGTTTTGGACAGTGGGTTATCTTACTTTTTAAATGCTATGTTCATGGATGGAATTTATGCAAGCCTTTCAAAACAAATGGATTAAGTTTTCTTCTTCTATTTTTTTTCCTTTTATTATCCTTCGTAACTTAGGGACTAAAATTCTCCTCTTTCATTACTGTGGGTGTTTTTCTAACTCATTCAAGAATCGGACCTTTTTTAAAACTTGAAATACAAAAAGGATACAAAAAGAAACAAAGAAAATTGCAACAATAACACTGCTACTCGGAGGCTGGAGGTTTGTTGGAAAAAAAGTAGGAAATACATGGCTCTTTAGAGTTAGAGGAAATATTCTTCTAGCTATCTCCTTTATCAGAAAAAAATTCCAGTCACATGGCTCTTCCTGATTGACCCCCATGATTCAAGAAATACATAGACCTACTGTAGATGCAAAATTTCAATCTCTTTCAAATATAGGTTGATTCTTGTGCTTGGATTTCTCCCTGCCAGCATTCTATTGTCTTTAGGGAAACATTGCATTGTATGAATGGAGCATTGGTGCTATTCAGCCGCTTCTATCCGGTTTGGGCAAACTGGTAACAGCAGTGGCAGGAGGCTCCGCCCTTCCACTTGGATGTCATCACATCCCATTTTTGATGCTCTGTGTATACGTGGAAGGTCCTGCACATGCACGGAGTTGGCGTATGTGCTCACATTTGTGAACTGGTAGTGAAGATAAGTGAATACCACCCCTGGAATGGAGGCAGGTTTTTTTTTCCTGATTTTAGATCAGAAGGCTGTTAAAAGCAGGGGAGGAGGAAGATCAGAGGCTTTTGAAACTTCTATCAAGATGTTACTTGATATAAGAAATAGTTAGATCTTGAAGCTGACAACTATCCATCTAGACACTTATATATTAAAGCATCTTAGATGAATGGTTGTCACCTTCAAGAGTTGGACAGCCCACTATCCTTTTGGTAATTAATTGTACTGTCAAATTGCTCTTACTGCTACTAATAATAATAATAATAATTTGAATTTATTAGCCGCTCCCTTTCCAGGCAGGACTCGGGGCGGCGTACAATGGAGCATATAGAACATAAAACATGTGTACAAACACATAAACATACATATATACAAAGACACACATGCACGGAGGAGGTAACAAATTACAACATTTAGACAGTTAAAAATCACCAATACTAATACATTTCCCCCCACAACATTTGATCAGACTTCGCCATCCTGTAATTTAATCTATTATTTTGTGATTTTTACTTTGTAGTGAGAGAGGACAGGCATTATTCTTTCTTTACAATTTATTATTAACTATTTATATTTTCTTCAACTCATTATTCATTTTCTTTTCACGTATTTAAAGAAAATGCTGCAATATGTAGAAATATTGACTCAGCCTCCCATCCTTCTGAGGTTGGTAAAAGGGAGACCCAGATGGGGATTTTGTAGTAGCCTTCCCCTGGCATGGGGAGGGAATGGAGATTTTACAGTATTCACTCCCATCAAGACATGGCCACCAATATGTTGACTCTGTAAATCATTTAGAATGGCTGTAATGCACTGTGAAGCGGTATATAAGTCTAAGTGCTATTTTTTGTTGGTCTTCTCTGAAGCGATTCCATTCTCTATGGAAAAGTGCAGTGTCAGAACTGGACATAGTCTTTGAGATGGAATTGTAACAATGCAGAATACCGTGATGCTATTAATTCCCTTGATTTGGACATTATAAACCTTAAGCCTAAAATTGCATTTGCCTTTCTTGCAGCCACATCAGACACAAAAATTTCAGTAAACCAGGTATCGTCGATTACCTATCTAAAATTTATTTATTTCTAAGTGAAATACTACAATCAATTCGGTGTAAATGCAGCAGGCTAGAAACCAGGAACTGTGGGTTCTTAGACACAAAACCATATGGGTGGCTTTGAACTAGTTCTTCTTTCTTAGTCCAAGTAGACTGTACAAGTCCAGACTGAACTGAAGACACACAAAGTAAAGAACATTGCTTTTGTTTCTGTTAGATATCATGACACGTACAATTATTGTTACCCATTCACTTGCTAGTGTCCAAAAATATCACTCATCTGATTTTTACTTGTGAGATGATTGAATAATGAAACTGTCAATCAAAGCATGATAATGCAAGTCATCTTCTCCCAGTTTACATTCTTGGAGGTGGAGAGATTGAGAAGAGACAGATCTGAGAAGTGTAAGCACAAAGATGGGGGGTGGGAATGGAGAGGCCTACATCAGGGAAAACCTCCATCTGTCTGAATGCCAAGTTTATGAATACAGATTTGATATTGAGGAAGGCTTGATAGCCTATATGTATAATGAAGCCAATGTACAACACATTTTAATATATGTAATAAAAATAATTCAATTCTTCTCTTGAATATTAAGAGGAGCTGTGTCAGTATATCACTTATTATTATTATTATTATTATTATTATTATTATTATTATTATTATTATTATTATTATTATTATTATTATTATTATTATTATTATTTATTAGTAGCATTTTTTGTTCTAACAAGTAACATCATCTCAGACATATACAAAAAAATTAAAGAGAAAAACTGAAAAATTTCCAAATGAGGAAAGGGTTTGGTGATAGCAGTAAAGCCAGTATATCTCTTAGAAATATCCCTTAGTTAATAGTATTATCCATTAGTTAATAAATTAATGGGTTAGAATAGAATAGAGCTGGAAGGGATCCTGGAGAACTTCTTGGCCAGCTCGCTGCTCAAGTAGAAGACCCCATACACACATACCTACCTACCTACCTACCTACCTACCTACCTACCTACCAGAGGTAGTATTCAGCAGGTTCTGACCAGTTCTCGAGAACCAGTAGCAGAAATTTTGAGTAGTTTGTAGAACCAGTAAATACCACCTCTTACTGGCCCCACCCTCATCTATTCTCTGCCTCCTGAGTCCCAGCTGATTGGAGGAAATGGGGATTTTATAGTAACCTTCCCTCTGGAGTGGGGAGGGAATGGGCATTTTGCAGTATCCTTCCCCTGCCACACCCACCAAGCACGCCCACTAAACTGGTAATAAACGTTTTTGAATACCACCACTGATACATACATACATACATACATACATACATACATACATACATACATGTTAGTTAGTTAGTTAGTCAATTAACCAGTTAGTTAATTGAAAGGAGCCTCATAACAGAGAAGAAATGTAACAGCTTGTCAGACATTTTTCCAAAGATCTGACTCTACTGTAGATTTTCTAAAATGTTCTTTCTTTTGCAGCAAGTTTTTTTGAAAACATGAAAAAACAGTACCATTTTCTTAGTGTTATATCAGCAGAGTGTGTGTGTGTGTGTGTGTGTGTGTGTGTGTGTGTGTGTGTGCCTGCATCTATGTGTGTATGTTCGTGCTTAAGAAAAAGAAAAAAAAGGAATGTTCCTTAGTTCGAATTTACTGCTTTGTTAGGAAACTTTCAAGACTGCCTACCAGGTTTGTTTGTTTATTTATTTATTTGGGTTATTGTCTCACAAACGTGCTCATTAAGCGACAATAGAAACCTTTCATATTTAATGGCACTGAAAATAAATAATATCACAAGTCATAAGTATTTACCAAGATAGAAATGAAGCACTGCAGGGCCTTTGCCATCCATGTTGGAAATAAGAAAAAATCTATAGGTTGTTCTTTACAGTTAATTAAGCATCAACAAGTGTACTTTTTCCTCAGGAAAAATCAATTTTCATGCTCTATGAAAAGCTCTTCTGCAACATATTCCCCCACCCCCCACACAACCACCCCTATGTTGGCAATAGTTAGAAGAGGGGAACAGAAGGGAAAGAAATGTTCAAACATTTAAAAAAAAACGCACATGCTTTGGAATACTTTTCTTGGGTAGTAATGAATGAGGCAGTTTAAATACTCCTAGGCGCCTAACTTTCTCGTTTCTGCAAGAATCATTGATTTAATTTCCTAATGACAGAAGAGTTAAGTAATAAGTTTGGGAAAGAAATGCAAGCAGCCATGTGAATCCATGTGCCAAATTGATATTTCAGTAGCTCTGATAACTTATTAGGGCAATGACCATGGGACATCATAGACTGGGGTAATAAATCTTCAGTTGACTAAGTTCATAATTCTCATTTCAAATCACTTTTGTCTCACCAAGTGTCAGTTTTGTTGCCTTGCTATTTTCTGGCCTTTAATACGATCAGACTAAACTAATAATATTAATATTCCAGCCAAGAAGAAAAATGATCATTCATGAAACAGGAGATACATACATTTGATAAAAGAGAAAAAAAATATTTCTGATGAATGAAGACATTCACTGTAAGGCAGTACAAATATTATTGGTGAGGTGTTTCTAACTTGGATATGTTGGGATTTTAGACCTATGCTCTGTAGGGAGTTACCTTTTCTGCTGTCTGTGAAGATAAACATCATATTATGAGATTTATTCCTCCTTGTTCCAAATTATTGGTGACTATAAGTGGAAGATCTGAAACTTAATGCTTATCCCAGTGAGTGTTGTGCAGTAGGAACTAGTTTTAATCTCTAGATGTTTTTCAATTCTCAGGTAGCAAAGTTAATCTCAGGGAAATGTGGGAGACCTAGTTCATCAATTCTGAGATATTATCCAGATATTAACAGTGGAGGCTGGGAAACTATTAGGGTATCTCCTATTCCCTGCAGCAAATACCAATTCCTATAATAGCTCTGAAGAACAATTTAGAGAACTGTCTTAATATTAAACATTGAAATCATATCAGAACTGTATCCTTCATTTTTATATCCATCGCTCTTCTTCAATTTGCAGAGAAATGTTGCATTGGCTTGTTATCTTTCCAAAGAGGACATGTGACAACATTGTCATGGGTGAGTTCTTTTACATTTATTTCAATGGCCAAGATGTTTCTCTGAGTTCCTGACTTTTCTCAAATGCTCTGAAGCAGCAATCGACATTAAATATAAAAAGATCAGAGGTGGTATTCAGCTGGTTCAGACCGATTCACCTGAACCAGTAGTGGAAATCGCCGATGGGCCTATCTACCTGCCCCGGCTCTATGCCATCCTATTTAAGCACATTTTGAGGCTAGGCGCATGCGTGGAAGGCATGCACGTGAACAAAGCACATGTACAGAAGGCCTGCTGCATATGTGGAAGGAGTGCGTGCATGAAGCAAAGTATGCATGTGCGGGGCGAACCGGTGGTAACAAAATGTGAAACCCACCTCTGAAGAAGACTCTTCATGGGACTTTTCCATTCCTGAAGATAAGGCAAGTAGACAACTGTTGAGGAATGGAAAGAAATGTAAAAAAACGAAGAAGGGTGTCCATTATCAACTTAAAATAATAGGGCAAGCTCAGAATAGCAGCTCAAAGCCATTCTAAATCAGTATTTCTCTAGCTGGCAATTTTAAGACGTGTGAACTTCAAATTGCAGAATTCCCTAGTCTGTTTCAAAGTTGCTGAGTTGGAAAAACACTGTTCCAAAGTATCCCAGAGTGCATGATAAAAAAAGAACTTTGGAACCCATAGAACTGATTTTAGAATCTTCTTCCTAGCAAATTCCCACAAGTGCGGGGTTCACTTTTTGTATCATTGGCCGCCACTTTGCATGGTCAGCTGTGCCTCCAGGGGGCAGGCCCGTGGCTTGCATATCTTTGTTGATAGTGTCTCGCCATCTCTGTTTTGGGCATCTGCAAGGTTGCCAGCCACTGACTTCTAGTTGGTAGGCAGTCTTGGCAATGGTAGAAGGTGCTGCTCAATGGATATGTCCATACCAGTGGAGCCGGCTTTCTCTCATCTTCTCTATAATTGGTGCCACACCAAAATTTTGTTGAATGGTATCATTTGTGATGTGATCGAGAAGGGAGATGCCCAATATCCAACAGAACATTAGCATTTCTGTGGCATGGAGATAGCTTTTGGTCCCTGTTGTTGCTGCCCAGCATTCAGTGCCATACAGTGCAACAGGGTGAATGGTTGTCTTGTACATCTTAGATTTAAGATGGGTTGGCATTTGTCTGTCACATAACACACCAGTGAGTTCTCGCCAATGCATCCAGACTATATTCACCCTTGCTCGCAGCTCGCCATTGATGTTGCCATTGCCTTGGAGGTGGGATCTGAGATACATAGAACTGCTTTTAGAATGATGTAAAGAAAATGTATGGCTTAATCACTTATTCAGTCATTAATAGGTCAAGACTTTGATGATTCCACAGCTAATTAAATAAGACAAAAACTGTAAAAAGAAATGCTATGAGGCATAACCATTTGTTCAACAATTTCAAAGGTCATGCTGAAGAACGGTTAAATGAAACACTATTTCAGCCTGGCTTCTGAAAAAGAAGGGCAAAAGTAATATTTTCCAACCTGTTGGAGCTCACTGTTTTTAGGTAACAGAATAAAATTACTGTGATGATAAAGTGATTACACTTGAGTGACAAATACTTTGCACAAATGTGGAACTGAAGCTTGATTGAATATGACAAATATAAAAAATGTAGTCAGAATAAGTGGAAAGTTTAAGGATGGGTTCAATACTGACCAGTTAGTAATGCAAATATGTGTGATGCCATCTTGATTCTGTAATCTATTTAAGAATAAATATTTAAGGGATTATTGTATTGACATTAAATATGCATTGGTTGGGGACATGAATACAACATTTTGTACAACTCAAGTGATTTTCAGCAAATTGTCGGGCCTGTAGCCATCTACAGGATGGCCAAAGGATATTGGATGTTATGGAGAGTAGTTTGAATATTTTTAAAGACATTAAATTGGTCTGTTTGAAACTGTGCTTGTTCCCACTTTGTTATGCAATCACTGAATAGGTTAGGGAAACAGAAACATAAGTTGAAGGCAGTGGAAAATGGGCATTTAAGAATCTTGGACTATGCACAAAAATAGATAGGCTCAAGAATGAATGCTACTAAAAGAATGTAAATCTAATGCAAAAGTGAGTAAACACAATTTTTAAAAATCCACCGAAATCATATAAAGAGAATGAGTGATGATTAAATGGGAAAAGGAGAGTGACTAGATTATGAACAATGAGAACTTCAAGAAAGTTGTAGTTAAATGGAGTTGATAGGATTTTTGAAAAATGAGAAGCTTAAAGGACAAAAGAGATTGTACGGAGACATGTACAAATGTGATACAAGAAAGGATGACTGATCAAAATAGAAAGATGGCTTATATATACTAGATTTACTTACATTCCTTTTCCTCTTTCTTTCCTCATCCCTTAATTTCTTGTCTTAGTATTAACTTATTAGGAATATTTCTTATTCCTTTTCCCTACTTCGTATAATATTGCCATAAAGGAATAGATTCCACCATGGAATAGATTGTGTGTGGACGTAGTATCCTAGGGATCTGAGGCTTCCTTCAATGCTATTTCACTTAAACCCAACAAGTGGCCATTCTAGATTACTATAATTGCTTCTTACATCATATGGTCTCCTCCTTTGTCCCATGATCCCCACTCCTACTATGACTGAAGTTTTCATTGTGGATATTAGCTCCTGAAAGCAGAAATACACATGGACCCATTTTTTTCTGTACTACGTCTCTGTCAGCAATATAATAGATTTCCATCTGTAGTGTTTATATTGTTGCTGTTTTTTAAGTGTTTATCGTATATGTGATCCAGTGTGTCCTTGCTTTTGCACTGCTAGTTCTCACTTCAAAGCTTCTTGATGCATGATGTAATGAGGTGTGTGTGTGTGTGTGTGTGTGTGTGTGTGTGTGTGTGTGTGTGTGCATTTTAAAAAGCTGGCTTGTTACAGAGTCTAATGCTGCCTTGTGTTAAGAGAAAGTGATCTAAGGTTATCACTTTGGCCCCCATGCTTAAGGGAGGACTAGAACCTAAGTTTCCCCACTCTTACTCCAGCATCTTAACCTCTATACCACCCAGGATCTCACTGTACTGTATGTAATCATATTTCACTTTAGCTGGGGAAGGTTACAAAACAAATGGCTTTGAAAATTCTGCAATATAGTAAGATTCCAGTTCATTTTATGCCCTTGAAGTTGCTGCCTTAGAAGTGATATTTTTAGCTTCCAAGTTCATAAGAACATGTGAAGTGGACTGAGTGGTTTACAAAGGTCAAGGAGACATGAAATTGAATTCCCACTGAGCCAACTCACTTCTTAACCTGGGTTAAGTCACCATCTATTAGTCTACCCACCTTTTCAGTATGGTAAAGCTAAAATTTATGGGAAAGCAATTGTGTTATTTGGAGAAAATATGGCACACATTTTTAAGCCATGTGAGACTTAAGAAAAAGAAATGGTGCTTCACAGGAACAATAGAAAAAGTAAAAATATCCAGTGGCACATTATTTAAAATTTAACATCTAACTCTCTTGACAATGGTTTTAAAAACACGAACATTGTTGTTAAAAAATGGCTCTCAGGAAAGCATTTTTTTGAGAGAGAAACACCATAATAAGAAGATTGAAATAAGCAGATTCAATTTTCATAGCCTAAATTTCTTTAGTAAGATCATGTACAAAATAGCTGCTGAAACAACTAGAAATGTGTGGAAAAGTATGTTTTGGAAGTGTTTATTTAAATATTCAGCAGATTCTAGTTGCTGAGTTGTTGGGGGTGGGATTGTACCTTTTAATCAGTCTTAACTCCTGGTGACTGTCTGAACTAGTCCCAAAGTTTTTTTGGGCAAAATTTTCGGAAGTGATTTGTCATTGCCTCCTTCCAAGAGCTAAGATACAATGACTGGCCCAAAGTCCTAAAACAGGACTAGAATCACAGACTTCTGGTTTCATAGTGGTTCATAAGGCAACTATCTATCTATCTATCTATCTATCTATCTATCTATCTATCTATCTATCTATCTATCTATCTATCCATCCATCCATCCATCCATCCATCCATCCATCCATCCATCTATCTTCTATCTTCTATCTTCTATCTTCTATCTATCTATCTATCTATCTATCTATCTATCTATCTATCTATCTATCTATCTACTATCTATCTATCTATCTATCTATCTATCTATCTATCTACCTACCTACCTACCTACCTACCTACCTACCTACCTACCTACCTACCTACCTATCTATCTATCTATCTATCTATCTATCTATCTATCTATCCATCCATCCATATATCTATCTATCTTCCAATCTTCCATCATCTATCATCCAGTGATGTGCAGTGAGGTTTATGGCTGGTGAGGCACTGACCCAGTGGTAGGTTTCAAATTTTTTTAGACTTGTGGACTTCAACTCCCAGAATTCCACAGCCAGGCATGCTCAGTTCCGATTTAAAGTGACAGCATTTTTCTCCTTTGTGAAAGAAGTTTCCTTCTTTCTTTTTCTTTTTATTCTCCCTTCCCCTCCTTCCTCCTTCTCTCCCTCCCTCCCCCCTCTCTCAAACACACACACACACACACACACACACACACACACAGAAGTTGGATTGGACTACAGACACTTTCCCCCATCCCCGGAAGGATCCAGCCCAGCTTCACTGATTACAGGTTTGAAAAGGCAACGTGGCTCTGCCTGCAATCAAATTACACTTGGGGAGGGAAAGCACAAGTTTGAATTCCTTCCCCTCCCTCCGACCCACACGCACCTTTTCCAGCTGTTTCAGAGAGGATTTCAACTCTGCTCTTGCCTCGGGTCCTCTGAAGAAGCCCTGCCCAAAGCACCCTCTACTATGAGGAGGGAGAACTGTGTGCCTCACCTACGTCAGGAATGTTTAGGCTTTTAACCCTTGCTTAACTCTGCTCGAGTGATCATAAAACACCTAGTCAGACTAGATGAGGCATGCAGTTCACCTGCCTCATAGTAGAGGGTGCTTTTTAGAGGCTTTTTTAAACAGTTAAGCAGAGTCATCCATGGTGAGGCAGCAACTAGTTCAGCCTGACCTCAGCTCTCGCCTTTTTCCTTTTACATTTTTTTTCTTTTCATGATGACAGTGGTGAAGTTGTGCCTCCCCTGCCTCCCCTGAGTGCACGTCACTGCTATCATCTATCTATCTATCTACCGTATCTATCTATCATCTATGTACTATCTATATCTATCTATCTATCTATCTATCTATCTATCTATCTATCTATCTATCGATCGATCGATCGATCGATCGATCGATCGATCTATATAATCTATCTATCTATCATCTATCTCTAGATCAAAACTCAAATGACTGCATACAAACTTTTGAGTCTATTTATTGCTTATTGTGAAATTATTAGTCTGAACAACACTGTATGACTGCATTATTTACATTATCCATACAGTATTCCACAAAGTATCTGTACATGGAGGAAACAGAGGTTCTTTCAGATTTAATTATCCAACCCAAGTTTTTGATTTTATTTTTTATTTTCTTTGTTTTCTGATAATGAAGAATGGTAGGTATAGTTATCTGTCCCTCAGCATAATAATTAAGGGCATAACAACTTTAAGTACTTGAATATAGGTTGTCTGTTGTTTTGAAAATTCCTTTTGTTTCCCACTCCTTGGGCTTTAATGGAGATATGATTGCTAGGCTTTCAATAAGTCATCAACACAGAAAAGAGAAGCTGGGATGAGGCTGCTGCTGGCAACATCTTAGGATTTCTTTTTTTTATAGTTCTATCTTTCATCTCAGGCTGATGTGACAGAGTTTATTATGATCTGTGTGCAACACTCTCCTAGCATCTGCGGTAACGGCAGTCAAAGCCAGTCATTTGTTTCATTTCCAGGATGCAGTATGGTGTAGTAGTCAGCTGATGAAGAATGGAACTGTGCACACCGTAAGTGGCTTATTATCTCACAGCAGTTTGTGTTACTCATGAATTGTCTGTTTTTGGAATGGAGAAGTCACTTTTGGACCAGATTATGCCATTCAATTCTCTTTGGCAACTTGCACCTGTCAAATGTGATTCATCAATATATATTACAGGATAGTATATTACTAATGTCTTTTTTAAAAAAAACAGGAATTTAGTGTAGGTTTGAAGTATGTAAGAAAGCCATGTGGTATTGATCATTCTTTCTCAGTATGGCTGTGTTGAAAAGTGCTTCATTCAGAGCAAAAAGAAAACTGAGACAATAATGTCTCAATCATTTTTTGTAGAACTCTCAGAAATGTCAGAGAGGTTTTACCATCCGTGTTTGCCTAAGGCAGAAACAGAGGTGGGTTGCTCCCGATTCAGCCCAGATCGGGTGAACCAATACTGGTGACAGTGGAAGGCTCCACCCACCTGCCCAGAAGCTTCTGCAGGTGTGCGCAGAAGCAAACCGGTAGTAAAAAAATGGAAACTCGCCATTGGACAGAAAGCATCCACAAGTATAACAATCCTCCTGTATGTTTGTTTTGTTTGTTTGTTAAAAGTTTCATAGCAAATAAAATTGAACCTGATCAGTTATATAGTTCATTTACAACAACTGGATATTTATCATATATACAATCAGCATGACTGAATGAGTTATAATAATCAGAGTATCAGTTATCCTTGATTGTATTTATATAGTATTTATTTTTATTATTTATTGTTTATTTGTTTATTTGTTTATTTGTTTATTTATTTTGTAAAGCATGTATCATATATATATATATATATATATATATATATATATATATATATATATATATATATATATATATATATATATATATATATATATATATATATATATATATATATGCTGGTTTTGTTGTATTCGGGTCTTTTCCCGTGTAAGGTTGAGATTGTCTTTGCAATGTTTCGGCAGGATCACACCTGCCATCTTCAAGCTGTGGGCTGATGGCAGGTGTGATCCATATATATATATATGTGTGTTACAACCCCTGGTATGCCCAAATTTGTGTTACAACCCCTGGTATGCTAGCTGATGAGAGCTAAATAGCTTGAAATAGATCTATACTACTCTCCCTTTATTTATTTATCAGCACAAATACAACACACACACACACACACACACACACACACACATATATATATATATATATATATATATATATATATATATATATATATATGTTGTATTTGTACTGATAAATAAATAACACAAATTACACAATACAACACAAATATACACAATACAACACAATACAACACAAATATAAAAAGGCAACATTAAAAATAAAAATATGGTTTTCTGCCTGCATGCTCTTCCGTGATAAGCCGAAGGACAGAAAGAGGGAGTAGTGACCTTCCTCCCATATTTAGGCATACCAGGGGTTGTAACACACATACATACATACATACATACATACATACATACATACATACATACATACATATGCCCCCTTACAGACCTCTTAGGAATGGGGTGAAGTCGACAGTAGACAGTCTAAGGTTAAAGTTATGGGAGTTTGGGGATGTAACCACAGAGTCAGGTAGAGCATTCCAGGCATTGACCATTCTGTTGCTGAAGTCGTATTTTCTGCAATCGAGCTTGTATCGGTTTACCTTAAGTTTGTATCTATTGTGTGCTCGTGTATTGTTGTGGTTGAAGCTGAAGCAGTCATTGATATGTAGGACATGGTAGCAGATAATTTTATGTATTATGCTTAGGTCAGACTGAAGGCGGCATAGTTCTAAGTGGTCTGAGCTCAAAATTTCAAGTCTGGTGGCATAAGGTATTCTGTTGAGTTGAACTAATGAGATTTTTTTTTACAAGGGGATTCAATGAGCGAATGGGTGAGGAACGCGACGGAGCTGTCAGTCTCTGGTAGCGCTAGGACACGCGTCTCGCTTCTCCCCCCCACACCTCTCCCCCCTCACTAAAGGGATGGTGGGGAAGGGAACCAGCTAGGCTGCCTTTATCATTGGGGCGAAGTGGGCGGTGTTGGGCTGTGAGGTACACCTCTTATCTTTCCAGCTTCGTCACGTTCCTCGCCCTTTCGCCCATTGAATCCCCTTGTAGGAAAACCTCGCGAGTTGAACTAATGAGATTTTTTTACAAGGGGATTTAATGGGCGAAAGGGCGAGGAACGCGATGAAGCTGGAAAGAGGTGCGCATCGCAGCCCAACACCACCCACCTCACCCCAACAGTAAAGGCAGCCTGCCTGGTTCCCTCTCCTGCCGTCCCTTTAGTGAGGGGTGAGAGGTGGGGGGGGGAGAAGCGAGACGCATGTCCTAGCGCTACCAGAGACTGACAGCTCCATCGCGTTCCTCACCCTTTCACTCATTGAATCCCCTTGTAAAAAAAATCTTGCGAGTTGAACTCATGAGGCTTTTTTAACAAGGGGATTCAATCGGCGAAAGGGCGAGGAACGGAACGGAGCTGGAAAGTTAAGAGGCATGCCTCGCTTCTCCCCCCCCCACCTGCCACCCCTCGTTAAAGGGATGGCGGGGAAGGGAACCAGGCAGGCTGCCTTTACCATTGGGGTGAGGTGGGTGGTGTTGGGCCGTGAGGCGTGCCTCTTACCTTTCCAGCTCCGTCGCGTTCCTCGCCATTGTATTCAGGGAAGCCCCTGGTAAAAAAAAAACCTTCTCGCAATTTCAAGATGTTTGATTGAACTCGCGAGAAGTTTTTTTTTTTACCAGCCACTTCCCTGAGCACAATGGCAAGGAACGCGACGGAGCTGGAAAGGTAAAAGGCGCGCCTTGCTTCTCACCTGCCCCAGAAATAATAAGCCCTCCCCTATAATAAGCCCAAGGCCATATTTCGTGGGGCAAAAGAAAATAAGCCCCTGTCTTATTTCGGGGAAACACGGTATTTGTAAGTGGAAAGAAGCCCTTTATTCTTCTTCAGAATCCATACGCCCTCCTTCCCCTCAAAGATTCCAGATAATATTGTAAAGCATGCTATAGACACTACATCAACTTTCACCCATGAAATATCAAGATTTTGGTATCAATTTCTTCAAAAAAGTAAAAGTCAGTTTACTAACAAGTCCATCTGATGGATCTTCCCATCCAGGTTTCTCTGATAACGAAAGGGAGATCTTAAAAAAAACCACCACTAGATGGCAACCTGATTAAAGAGTAAAGACAAGTTTTTTGTGGGCTCAAACCAGTGGTGGGTTCCGGATCCTGGTGCAATCAGTATGGTGCAATGGGGTCGGGCATCCACCACATGCACACTCGTGCAGCGCACATATGCGTACTTACCGCCCACGATGCTGCGCAACAGCTCCACGGTGCTCCAGCTGCTCGGCGGAGCATTACGCAGGCGCTGTAAGCTCCGGGCATGTGCACATAAGCCCCGATTGGCTCAAATAAAGGTAAGGAGGGTGGGTAGGCCCTCCGGAGCACCGTACCAGAAACTGGTGGTCCCAGCAGCCACCAGTATGCCCGTACCAGGGTGTACCGGTCATATCCCACCACTGGCTTAAACATGACCTCTACCCTTGCTTGGTCAGATTCACTTTTCACCATTGTTCCCTGGCATTCCAGGTGTTGCTTTCGCTGTTTCATCTCCATTTTCTTCATGTCCCAATGGGTCTCACATGTAAAGCTTTATTTATGGATCATAAATAAAGTGGTCTAAGCCCCAAATTTCAAGTCTGGTGGCATAAGGTATTCTGTTGTGAGCAGAGAAGTGGAGGACTCTTCATTTATTATATTATATATTATAATGTATATATACTCCTATGCAATTTGCTCCCGTGTAATCTTCATTTTAGGAGTGGCTCCCTTTATGGATTTGCTTCATGCGAACAATGAATTGTGTTTCCCCTCCCCCAATCTTCCTCTTTTTTACCTAAGCATTTTTAACTTTAACTCCACAGCTCAATCTAATAGGTACCATTAAGAGTCAGATATCTGGTGAAGCCACCCAAGACATTAATTGTTCTGTTTCCATTCTTGGAAAATGCTTTCACTTCCATTCACTTAAGAATCCTGTTGGATAAGGTTAGTTTGCTCTCAAGAGTTTGTGGAAAGGAAAGACTAGATCCAGGGCTAGAATTCCTGAAAATTGCCCAGAAACTATGGTCAAGGATGGATGATGATGATGATGTATACAGTGTTACAGCTGCCAGTTTTTTAATTCTTCCCAAGATCTTAGGATTTTGCAATGTATTCATGTAGTATATGTTTGGACTGTGGCCTTTTATAAGTATTACAATTATTAGTCTGCTTCTCAAAATAAATTGGTTTGATTATTATGTCATAGATTAATATGCAGACCAGAAGGCAGTCACTACACGGTTTTTCCATTTCTTTGCCTTTGGTTTTGCCCTTTTTTCAAAAACCTATTTTAGGTGAGAGAGGAAAAGGAAGACAAAGGTATACAAACATGTCATTTTGTGAAATCTCTGTGATAATTAGCATTTAGAAAGACGTGATTGCCATTTTTTTGTAATAAATTGAAAATTACTAGTCCAACAAGTTGGTTCATGTATTATTTTCTTTCTCTTTTCTTGATAAACCTAGGTTTATCTGGGAATAGATCCAGATGAAGTGTGCTTATCAACTAGAAGTGTACATAAGGGGAGACAAAAATGCAAGATGCTAGTCACAGCTTCTGGACTGAATCCCTACCTATCTGTACATATTTTGATATACCAAAAATAGGCCTTGGTTGTAATGCTATTCCTAACATCTTGGAGATTTTGACATTCCATTCCAAGGACGCTTGCATCAAGTTGAGCTATTTCAAGCAACTATCATTAATCCACATGTCTATTTAAAAGAATGATTCTGTTCCGACCTAAGCTTCCCAAGAGCATGAAGCAAACTCCTTGTCCCGACAAAAAACCCTTTTATTAATTTTTTGTAAGTTCTGCTCATTGACATATGGCAAAGTCTTTCAAGGGAGGATTTACAGTTACAGACCTTATCTGACAGGCTGATATCTGCAAAATGTGGCAAGGAGTCTCGGAGAGTCACAAGCCAATTAAGCAAACTAATTGTCTCCTGCCAACTCCATTCCTCTTTGCTCCTCTTTTATTTATTCTGGGAGGGGGCATCCATCATCTGGCCTTACTCCCAAGTTGCCAATGTTTTTTTAGCTCTTCCCTATGTCTGGCAATTCTGCACATGCGCACACTGGGAACAGGCTCCAGCTGTTCATCTGCCTCACTGATATCCGATTCCAAAGGCAGCTGATAACTGGCATACAACCCTGGCCCCATCTCTGACTCCAACACAGAGCCCTCATTAGAGCTTTTCCCAGCCTACAGGTCTGGCCCATGTTCCTCCCCAACCTCCTCACTGTCCAAATATGCTGCCAGCACTGTTGGCCACTGGTGGGTCACAACAGATTTGTTCTTCTGTACCATCTCCTGTGAGCAGTGATATATTTCCAATAAATATGAGTCTGATTGAAAATCTGCAAGTGCATGTAGTCCTTGACATATGACCACAATTGGGACATATGAGCACAGTTGGGACAATATGATCCCATTTCACAATTGAGAAATTCTGTTGCTAAGCAAGGTTGTTGTTTCATGAGCCACACCCAGTTTTGTGACATTTTATTGTGAAGTGAATCCCTGCTGTTTTTAAGTGAATGGTGTGGTTGTTAAGCGAATCTGACTTCTACTATTGACTTTATTGGTTAGAAGTTGGTTGAGAAAGGTCACAAATAGTGATCATTAGGCTGCTGGATGCTGCACTCCATTGTAACTGCATTCTGGTTGCAAAATATCTGAATTTTATAAGGTGACTGTGGGGATACAGCAACAGTCATAAGTGCAAATATCAGTTGTACCTGTAGTTTTATACTTGTTCAAACTTATTCTTCCCTTCTCATAATAGCCTGTTGTTGTTTTTATAAATTAACCTAAGAGCCTCAGTGGCGCGGTGGTTAGAGTGCAGTACTGCAGGCTATTTCTGCTGCCTGCCGGCTGCCTGCAATTTGGCAGTTCAAATCTCACTGGCTCAAGGTTGACTCAGCCTTCCATCCTTCCGAGGTGGGTAAAATGAGGACCCAGATTTTTTTGGGGGGGGGCAATAGGCTGACTCTGTAAACCACTTAGAGGGGGCTGTAAAGCACTGTAAAGTGGTATATAAGTCTAAGTGATATTGCTATTGCTAAGCCAAGTAGTATTTGTTTGTTTTTGTTTTAGAATGGTTTATTGAACAATGTGTTGGGGTCCAGTTCACATATTACATTAAGTCCTAATATGTAAGTTTACACATCAAGTAAGTCAAAAGAAAACAAATTACATAATAACCTGGCTTAATAGCAGTAACTGTGAGAACGATCTTGGCGCCTTAGTGGACAATTGATTAAATATGAGCCAGCAGTGTGTGGCGGCAGCCAAAAAAGCCAATTCAATCCTAAATTGCATTTACAGAAGGAGTAAATCAAGATCACGTGAGGCACTAATACCACTCTATAAAGCCTTAGTAAGACCACATTTAGAATATTGAATCTAGTTGTGGTCACCACACCATAAAAAAGATCTTGAGACTCTAGAAAGAATACAGAGAAGAGAAACAAAGATTATTAGGGGAGTAGAGGCTTAAGCATATGAAGAATGGTGGTAAGAACTGGGCATGGCTAGTCTAGTGAAGAGAAGGACTAGGCGTGACATGATAGCAGGGTTTCAATATTTGAGGGACTGTCACAGAGAGGGGGAGGGTTCAAGCTGTTTTCCAAAGCACCTGAAGGTCAGACGGATGGAAAAAGACGGTTTTCCAAAGCACCTGAAGGTCAATAATGGATGGAAAATTATCAAGGGGAGATTCAACCTAGAAATAAGGAGAAATTTTCTGACAGTGAGAACAATCAACCAATGGAACAGAAGTTGCCTTTGGAAGTTGTGGGAGCTTCATCACTGGAGGCTTTCAAGAAGAGACTGGACAGCCATCTGTCAGTAATGGTATAGAGTCTTCTGCTTGAGCAGGGTGTTGGACTAGATGACCTTCAAGGTCCCCTCCAACTATTCTGTTCTGTTCCGTTCCGTTCCATTCCATTCCATTCCATTCCATTCCATTCCATTCCATTCCATTCTATTCTATTCTATTCTTTCTGTGCATTGTAATATCTAAGTTACCACAACCTATTCAAGGTAACTGGTTCTCAGAAGCAACTTATCACCACTCGAGTTGGTTTTCTTGCTGATACTGATACTGAGCTGTCTGAGCTGGAATCCCTAACATTTTACATACCTTCCTTTTATGTTCAGTGTTGGCCCTTTCTGAGATCTTTCCAGCAGACCAGGTTTGATTTTTTTTTTTTTACAGCAATGTATTCCAGAAGAACAATTTATAAATTCAGTGAAGTTGTAAGGGAAGAAAAGCTTTTCCATAATATACATTTTGAGTAGCCCTGGAACACAGGAAATAAATCATGTCAGTTTTCTCATCAATTGTTGAGAAGCAGAAATGTCAGAAATGGGAATTATTGTTATACTAGCAAGTCCTTAGGGTCAAAAATAGGAATTTGGATGCAGCAAGTAATATTTTCCTCTGGGAACTGAAAGTATCCAAAAGCAAAGATATTTGGAACTTGTCCAGGATATATAAAAAAGGCTTGTTGCAAAGAGGAGGGCCAGTCCCTGACTGTACAGCAGAAGGAGCAGATGTTGCTACTAAACTGAAGCTTGTTGTTGTCAGTAGAAGCCTTATGGGGAAACATGTATATGGATATTGATGTATGAAACTTTGGCAAAGTCACAGATCTTTGGCTACTTTTGTTTGCAGCATTTCTCAAGTCCTTGTCAGCAAACAAAATTGTGCTGCTGGAAAGAATGAGATTCCGCTAGCAAAGGTCTCTTAAAACTATCTCATAGGAGACCTATCTATCTATCTATCTATCTATCTATCTATCTATCTATCTATCTATCTATCCATCCATCCATCCATCCATCCATCATCTATCGGTTTATCTGCCTATCTGCCTGTTTATCTGTCTATTTGTCTATCGTCTATCATCTATCATCTAGCTAGATAGATAGCTTCTATCTATCTATCTATCTATCTATCTATCTATCTATCTATCTATCTATCTATCTATCTATCTATCTATCTATCATCTATCTATCTATCACAAAGGGTATTGACCAAGTAAGGGAGACCATAGCTATTGAGAAAAGCAGTGGACAACATTTATTAATATATTTTATTTTTATCTGGAAGAGTTCATACAAAATAGAATTTATAAATGAAATATAAACCATCCAAGTAACATTTATTTGGGAAAACTAGAGAAGATGGCAGAGGTTTTTTTTTTTTTTTGAATGTTTGTATGTAGATAGGATCTTCCCTTTCCCTACTTCTCCTTCCCCTTCTCCTTCCCCTTCCCCCTCCCCTTCTTATTCTTATTTCTTCTACTGTTTTCTCTTGAGCACTTACCATAAATCTTAAAAAATGTGGGAAATGCCTAAATTCTAACCTATGTCCAAGAAAAATGAGTTTTCTCAATACTTTTTTCTTTTCAATCACCTACTAAGGAGATTTAAGTCTATTACAGAGATGATATTCAGCAGGTTCTGACCAGTTCTGGAGAACCAATAGTGGAAATTTTGAGAACCAGTAAATACTACCTCTTACTTGCCCTGCCTCCATGTATTCTCTGCCTTCCGAGTCTCAGCTGATGGGGAGGGAATGGGGATTTTGCAGTAACCGTCCCCTGTAGTGGGGAGGGAATGGAGATTTACAGTATCCTTCCTCTGCCATGCCACCAAGCCATGCCCACAGAACCGGTAGTAAAAAAAAAATGAAACCCACTACTGGTCTATTCCTCTACTCAAGCAGGAAACAATTTGTGAAGTTTCCAGTACTTTTATTAAGAATTGGGCCAAGTATATAAAATATATATTTGATAAGGTGTCCTTCGGCAATACCCAAGGCATATACACAAGCAAGCTTTTATAGACATTTATACACAAACAGTTTTAGGTAGTATACTTGAATTGGCTAGTACATTATTTCATATTTCATTGTAATCTAGACAATCCTTGCTTAACATTTATTTTGTGTATGCACAAGAAGTATCTGTGAAACTATTATCTGTAGGTTGCAATAAACATTTCCAGGTATCTACAGCTTCCAAGTTGATGAAGGCAGTGATTTTATAATATTGAGAACTTTTCCTAAAAGAGAAGCCGTTTTGGCAAGCCCCTTATGCTGCTGTAGATGACATTTCAACTCCTCTGTTGCTTTGTGTTCATCCTGGTTTCATATTTCAAAATAGTTATTTTAACCACAACTTTGCATATGCTAAATACCAGTCAATCCAGTTAGATCAAAGCAATCATCTTGCCCCTTTATTCCACACATCCCTTAATATCTCTTTTGTGAGACTTTGTTCAGAGATGGAGACTGTACTCCATCTCTGATACGCTGGGTTCACATAGCAAATCAAATATTATCTAGAAGCTAAAATATGGTTAACTAAACTAAAGTCTTAAACTAGGAGTCCAGATAGAATTATAAAGGCTTAGAGATTTGATACAGCAAAGGTCAAAATGCATTTGGGGTTGCTTTTATATTGAATATATACACATGCATGAAATATGTACGAATTAACCAGTGTATATTAAATTCAAGTTCATGACCTTATATAGACTATGCACTGCTGAACCTGGTTTGAATGTCTAACTCTCCATTGCTCATTCTGCACAACTTCTGAACAGTTTGCAAATGGAGAAGCACTTGCTATCAGCATGACTGGGAAACGTTACCTTTTTCCTGGGTTCCTCATATTCTTCATTCTTTAAATATAAGCATAGTGTGGGCATTCCCGCATATCTTCACAGAATACAAAAAACAGAATACCAGAGTTGGAATTCAGAATCCAGAGTGGTCTTCTAGGCCAACGCACTGCTCAAGCAGTAGACCTTATCCCATTCCAAAAAATGGCTTTCCAATCTCCTCTTAAAAACTTCCAATGATGGAATGCCTACCACTTCCAAAGGTAAGCCATTCCACTGGTTATTTTTTAACTACTGGCAGGAAATTTATCCTTAATTTTAGGCTAGGCATCTCTTTGTTAAGCTTACATCTGTTACTTCTTGTTCTGCTCTCAGATGATTTGGAAAAACAGGACAACACTTACCCACCCTTCCTTGTGACAACTAATCGAAGATTGCTATCATGCCACCCTTAGTCCTTCTCTTGATTTAACTAGACATACCCAGTTCCCACAAACTTTTTTCCAGGTGGAACTGCTATACCAAACTAGATAATCATGTTCTTGCCCATGTGTATAATTTCATCAACCCATCAGTCATAAATGATATTTTACAAGAAAAGTACTCAACTCCTCTGCTTGTAATAAAATTCCGAATACCACCAGGCTTGAAATTTTAGATAACTTTGAACTATGCCGTCTACATTCCGAACTGAGCTTAGTGCACAAGATAATCTGCCATAACGTCTTATCTGTTAATGACTACTTTTACTTCAACTGCAATAACACAAGGGCTATCAATAGATACAAACTAAATATAATGCACTCTAATCTTGATTGCAGGAAAAACGATTTCAGCAACAGAGCAGTAAATATGTGGACACCCTACCTGATCCTGTTGTTAGTTCCTCTAACCCCCATAGCTTTTACTTTAAGCTTTCTGCCGTTGACCTTATGCATTTCTTAAGAGGTCCCTAAGGGGGCATGCATAAGCACACCAGTGTGCCTACCGTCCCTGTCCTACTGTCTCTATTTATGTATATTCTTTTTATGTGTTTATGGCTATGTTTTTTCATATTCTTATCCATTTATTTGTGCCATTTTTCCATGTGTTTTCATACTCGCTTCCTTGTACTTGCTGACAAATAAATAAATAAGCAAATAAATAAATAACTGTACAAGATTTACATATTAGGACATGAACCTGACTTTACTTTTCCACTACATTTTCTTTTCCCATGTCTGGATTTTATTTTTACGGGAAGAAGCATTTCCTGATTTGAGCCTTTCTAAAGCAATAGAGATCTTTTGACACTATACGTCAGAAAAAAGTTCTCTTTAAAAAGGTGTGATCGATTTTCAGGAATATTCAGGATGAACCTGAGTGATCCATTGGCTTCTGGTAGGAGCTAAAATGACATCATATTCTTCATAAAATTATTGAGCAAATGATACAAATTAGGTAATTGGGCTCAGTCATCTCATTTATATGATGGTGCCATGAAGAATGATATCATTTCTCTCTTCATCTTCTTATAGATAACCATTCACTGATCTTCCAGTGTCTAAATCAGATAGCCAAAAGTAGCCATAATCTTAATGGTTTTATGCAACAAAGAAATAGCAGATATTTCTCCAAGGGCTCCTCCTTGGGACATGTAATTCAATATCTTATTGGTCTGACTTATGATTTATTTTCCTGATTATTTTTTAATGAGTAAGAGCCACACTCCTTTGTTACTATTCTGCCTGTTATAAATCCAGGTATTTTTTTAAATTTTTACTGGATTTACCTTCCAGCCATTTTACTGACTCATCCAGAATTTGTGTGATTCCACTTAACTCTCAAGTTTAAAATAGCCTGGCATTTCTGCATTGTCTTCTTAGCAGCCCCCCCCTTTCTCATTTGCATTTCATCACAGGTTTAATGGATGAACGGCAGTGTGCTTGGTGAATTAAGGCTTGCTAGGTTAGGGAGTTTGTTCACCAGATTTCAAATCTCTGGTGAACAGCTTGCTGCAGCTCTACAAATCATGCTGTCAAAACAAATTGCACAGTTAAAATATACCTGTACAAGTATGCTTCCAAGTAGGTAGTATAAAAGGTAATTGAAAAACCCAGAGTTTGTATTAAGAATTGGCAGGTAAAGGGAGGAAACAACCAAATAAGAAGGGGCTGTAGGAAAATACTAAGCAAAATAAAGATCTAAATAATTATAAATGCATAATTATATTTGTATAATTCACGATGCATAATTGTGTAATGAGAACAACTAAAAAAAAGGGCTGCCCAAAGAATTAAGGATATAGAAGCACAAAATGGTATAGCTATCCTCAGTAAGATGGGTAATTTGAAATGGCTGAGCAAATACAAACATGCTTTTCAAGTAGACGGCTATTTGAAGTTACAAATGCTAAAATATCTTAGGGAGATATTTATGTGAGTGAGATTCGAACAGCTTGACACAATGGTCAGATTTGTGAGATTCCATTCTATTCCCTACAGTGAGCATCTCTCCATTTGCGGAGTGGCAGAGGTAGAAGACCTGGCTCACATCCCATTGGATTGTTGTTTTTATAAGAGGATGAGAGACAGGTACCTTGGTCTATATACCAAATGAATGACCCATTGGGATCCCCACATCAAAACAACTTACTTTATGTGCAGCCAGAAACGGAAAATAACATTTAACACAACACAGTAATTAAACAAAATGGTTTGGTTGAAGTCTGCATACTGGGACTGATTGGGATAGATTGTAAGGGTGACACGGAAATATAATTTTATATCATTTTATTCTCTTTTACATATTTATGTATTAAATTATATTGTACCTTATCCCATAACAATTGTATTTTACCCCACTCTTATTTTATTGATGATATGCGTTTGAACCTTGTGCCTGTAGACTAATCAATAAAGATTATTATTATTATTATTATTATTATTATTATTATTATTATTATTATTATTATTATTATTATTTTTCACTGCAAATTGCGGGACAAAACAGAGGTGTTATCACATAATGCAAACTTTCAGAACCAAATGCAAAGGAAAGTTACGTGCACTTCTAGTCACAGCAAATTTGCAATATATGCATTATGTGATTTGCATAACCTTCGCTCGCTTGTTGTATTCAACACTTTCATTGCTCTCCGGTGTATGTTGTAATTATAGCAGGGGAAAACCAGTGGCCGAAAGGCAGCATTAATTGTATAAGGAAAACATTTGTTAATCAAACATATCATTCAAGGAGGGAGAATGGGACAAAGTGTATGTAATTCTGCTTCAGGAGACCAATGAAATCTCACTCCATGAGAAGCTATATAACAATTAGAACTATTGCCATGGTCCATGTGTGCCTCTTAGACATACATCTTCAAAAATGTATCAGTGTTGACGGCCTGGGGTTATTTGCATTAAACACTGAACACCCACTACTGACTCTGAAGGAGAGAATAACGTCATAGACTGCAGTTCAAAAAAAAGAGCGATTTAAAAGCCCAGAACCAGACACAAAAACAAGAGAAACACTGAGGAGAAATATCACTTCTTTCTCTGATCTAAGTCTGAAGATACAAGTGTACGCTTGGTCGCACAATATTGTTATGGTTGGTCACACAGTCAGCAGATGTTTAGGCTGGATTTGGCATATTATTACCTGTTCACAACAATGCAAAGTCACAGCTGCCAGTTCTCTAGCTGCTGTTGTTGGCCTTTGTATGCATCAAGTTCTTCCCAAGGACCCAAGATGTCAGACTATATCAGCATAGCATATGTGTGGATCCCAGCTGTGCGGCCTTTTGCAAGTGACAGATGGAAGTGTTGTCAATGCATAGATAGTCTAAGCACCTGTCCAAGATTTTTGGTATCACACCTAGTGACCCGCATGAACCATCATGGCCATAATTTTTCAATTTTGATTTTTAGATCTTGATCCTTTGTGATCTTCTCCAATTCTTTGCCTTCTAGAATCCCCAGGAATTGCTACATCAATTGTCCACACTTTCTTCTTTTCAACCACAGTTATATCTTACGAGCCAACAGGTTATCATTCTCATTTTCTTTGTTTATGTCCATGTTTATACTTATACCTGTTATCTCATACTTGTTTGACAAACTAAATAAAATAAAATAAATAAAATATGGTGGGTACTTGTCTGTTTGAATTCTAAAGTTCCAGAGTACTTTCTATTAGTTTGCCATTTTCTGTGGTCCCACCAGTTCTTGCTTACAGGCAACAGTATTCCTTGCAGATCTTCTAATGTACCATTGTTTCTAGATTGTGTGTTATTATTTGTAGTTAGTCTGTGTGATTCTCTTGTAGCAATTAACCAGGTGGTCACTGTTTTTTCAGCTTCTTTGCAGAGGCAGCACTTACTATCTGTTGCTGTCTACTCAGGTTTGGATTTGTTCTTAAGGCTTGGTTTTGTGCAGCTAGAATCATACACTCCCTCTCTCCCTTTCTCTTGGCAGGTGTTGTTGTTATCTGCTTTGCCTGCTTTTAAAAAAATCTACTGGCCATGTAATGCTTTGCCTTGCCATGTCTCTTTTCTATTTTTCATTTGATCTTTCCAGTATTCATTGCAGACTAATTTAGTCTTTCCAGTGCTGAAGTCAACATTTTAAGTAAATGCTACCACTTGTTTAAGGTGAGCAAGCTTTTCAGGTTCTGGTTGCTGATTTGTGAATCAAGAATCCAAAGGCTACAGACAGTTGTGCATATTAATTATCCTTCCTTCCTCATAATGGAGTTGAATAAATCACCAAGAAGGAAGAGGCAAGGACAACCTTGTTGTTTTCCTCTTAAGTATCCCTGAAGAAGATCAATGATTTCAACTACCACTAGCAGATGGAAGTAGCTATCTTGACCAAGGAAATTGTTTCAGCCTTTCTCCTAATAATCTCCTAATCATATTCATCATCTTTCTGCTGACTTCTCCAGGAATAAAAATAGACTGTTTGGTGTTAAATATTGGCAAGGAGTATGGTTGTTCCAATCTGGCCATGGAAGTTTGTGATCTACCAATTACTGACTTTTCAGATTATAATTACTGAACCATTCTTTATTGCTGAAATGGAGTGCAAGCGATGGTGTATATGTCTATGCATTCCTTCATCAAAGAAGCATATGAACAAGTCTTGAACTGCATAACTGTAAATGATGGTATAGTTTATGCTCTTAAAACTTGTACAATATTTTACAGCCTGTATGAGGACATATTTTAATTCTCATTAAAAAGCAACTCAATTGAATTAATGCATTTTCTTGTGACCTTTTATCCCCAGGATTCCTAATCAACTGTCTCAGTTGATTAATCTTTCTCTGTGTACTATAAATTACTCTTCAAACCTTCTTAAAAACTCTGTTAATTCTTAATTAGTTGTAAACCATTTGAGATTTTGACTATTTTTTTTAAATTCTCCAACCTGATGACCAGATTTAGCTGAATACAAATTATATCAATCCTGCTATTCCTTAGTACATATAATAGTCTGATCATTTTAAATTTTAGATAATATAATCTGTTAATCCTTTGAAACCAGGAGATGATATATTGGTGATTTACTTTTCCTTGTAGAAAAATATATATTGAAATTGAAAATATCTGTCCAACCAATTCAGTTTATGATAGTAACTTAACTCTTTCAAAAGAAAAATATTATGTTTGTCGCAAGCATTTCCTAAAGACCAAATCAATGAATGCATTTAGCATAGGAGTCAATACTAAGATGTGAGAGTTCCAGTGACATTTCAGTGGTTAGATATGAAAATCTTCCTCAGCTCTCAGTTTTGGAATCCTTCGTTGTAGTTTTCCGTAATCCTTTTCTCTGTTGTTCCTATGTAATCTTCTCCAGTAGATTAGTAGATTTTCCAAAGATGCTGTGAAAACAGAGCTGTGCTCTCATATACGGAGTGGAAATGTATAGATGATACTCAGCTATACATTTCCACTCCGAACCACCCCAATGAGGCCGTCGAAATGATGTCCCGGTGTCTGGAGGCCGTACGGGTCTGGATGGATGGCAACCGACTAAAACTCAACCCTTCCAAGACGGAGTGGCTGTGGCTTCCGGCCTCCCGGTTCAACCAGGTGCTTCCATCTCTGGCCATCGGGGGCGTCCAACTAGCCCCCATGGAACAAGTGCGCAATTTGGGCGTCCTCCTGGATGCCCGGCTGTCCATGGATAACCATGTAACAGCCGTGGCAAGGGGGGCGTTCCATCAGGTTCGCCTGATGCGCCAATTGCGCCCCTTATTGGACCGGGATGCCCTACGCACAGTCACCCATGCGCTAGTGACGTCTCGCCTGGATTACTGCAATGCTCTCTACATGGGGCTTCCCTTGAGATGCACTCGGAGACTACAGTTGGTCCAGAACGCGGCCGCGCGGGTGATTATGGGGAGGACTAGATACTCCCCTGTAACACCTCTCCTGCGCGAGCTGCACTGGCTTCCTGTGGTCTACCGAGTGCGTTTCAAGGTTTTGATTATGATCTTTAAAGCGCTCCATGGCACAGGGCCTAGTTATATGCAGGATCGCATCCTGCCTCACACATCCCTACGACCAATTCGCTCACACAGAGAGGGACTTCTCCGGGTGCCGTCCGCCAAACAGTGCCGGGGGGCGACACCCAGGAGCAGAGCCTTCTCTGTGGTGGGCCCAGCCCTGTGGAATGACCTCCCCCGTGACATCAGGATTACTTCCGATCTCCGCTCCTTCCGTGTACAGCTGAAGACCCACCTCTTTCAATTATCTGGCCTGGCTCAATCGTAATTATTCTTATTCCTCCTAACTGGTTTTAAATTGTATTTTAAACGTTAAATTTTAATTCTATATGGGGTTTTTATAATTGGGGTATCTTAATGCGGGTTTTTTAACTGTCTATATGATGTAAATTGTCTACCTCCTCCGAGTTCGAGTCCGTGTTTGTGTATCTGTATGTATGTTCTGTATGTACGCCTATGTGTTTTTATATATTTTCTGTGTTTTATATGCCCCATTGTACGCCGCCCCGAGTCCTACTTGGAAAGGGAGCGGCTAATAAATTCAAACTTATTATTATTATTATTATTATATACATTTTAGACAGGTATTCACATGTTGACTTAGTATCTTGAATAGTATAACTGTAATATGTGGCAAAGACCCATTAGTGTAAATATGTTTCCTTATAATCGCATGTGGATGATTCTGTATGAATGTTTTATTGAGCATATGCAAAAGAAAGGGAGAGAGAAAGAAAAAAGAAAAGAAAAAAGAAGCAAAGCAAAACAAAACAGGAAAAGTGGGACAGAATATATAAACTATAAATGTTTGTGCACATAGACTGCCTTTCACACTAAGTGTTCTGTGCATATAGGAGGGTATATATAAGCCCAAGGAGATATCCCATGCCTCACCTTAATAGCTCAGCTGGATTGGGCCAACCACTTCTCTCATCATCCTTTCCCTCATAATAGCAATAGCACTTAGATTTATGTACCACTTCACAGTCCTTTACAGCCCTCTCTAAGCAGTTTACAGAGTCAGCATATTACCCCAACAATCTGGGTCCTCATTTTACAGAGGGATGGAAGGATGAGTCAACCTTGAGCCATTGTGTATAATAACTAAAGAATGATCTAAGATTCCTCCAAACAGGACATGAAGGTCACTTCCAATCATACTTTTGTGATCCTGAGAGAGGTAACACACATCTATTAACATGTAGCCCATTCATACAAATAATGAGCTTCTGTCTAAAGAGAATGTCTTGGATATCCTAAGAAGTTCACTGCCCCACAAGCAAAGGAACAACTTCAGTGATGATTATTTCTTCTTCTTCTTCTTCTTCTTCTTCTTCTTCTTCTTCTTCTTCTTCTTCTTCTTCTTCTTCTTCTTCTTCTTCTTCTTCTTCTTCTTCTTCTTCTTCCTCCTCCTCCTCCTCCTCCTCCTCCTCCTCCTCTTCTTCTTCTCCTCCTCCTCCTCCTCCTCCTCCTCCTCCTCCTCCTCCTCCTCCTCCTCCTCCTCCTTCCTGTTGTTTACTTGAAAAATATTTCACTGTATGTCTTCTGAGTCCCTCGGTTACCTCTTGTAAAAGCAATACACAATCTGTATTACTGTGGGTTCTAATTTCCCTTTTCTTTGGGAAAGAACGAGTTTGAAGCCTGGATCACAAAGCAAGATCACAAGAAGAGGAGTAAGCTATCTAAGCAAGAGGTAAAAGAAGAGTACATCTGAGTGACAGAAATGAGACCATACTTATAATTAGGCTATTGGAAGGATGTTAATGGTCATTCTCTTAGACATGCTAGAATCCGTGCAGAGAAAGTTTATTTATTTATTTTTATTTAGTATTTCTTGAATGTTTAAGTACCTATCCTCCCTATAAGGTGACACCGTGTGGCTTACAGATTATAAAAACAAATAGAAAAATAATAAAAATATTCAGCTGTACAAATTAAAAAAAATAAATCCATGTAAAAACCAAAACTAAGAGGTGGACAGCATGGGGATGAGGTCTTCTTGCCCTCCTCTTTAGCACATGGGATCCATAGCTGGTCTGGTATGAGGATTGTTTAGTCCTATTGGGGGATAACCTAATTACAATAATATCCATAGTTTCTCTTTCCCACACATCTTTTTTTGTTGCTACTGTTGATAACTGTTGAAAGGCTCTATTAATAATTTTGTAATCTAGATTTAAATCATATGATTGTAACTCACAGTTATTTGGCATTTTGGCTCTTCGTATACCATGGTTCTTATATGATTGCAGAGAAGATGTGAAATCTCAACAGAACTTTCTTGTTCAATGAAACTTACTTAATAAAACTTGCCTAATAAAAATACTCAAGGGATGCAAAGGTACACATTAGCCTTAATGTGCACTTCAAATCCTCCCAGAATTGATTAGAAGATGAGCAGCTATATAAATGATTTAAATGAAGTTTTAAATAAAAGGAAAAGGAAGAGAGCCAGTGACTTACAGAAACAATCAGGTTCCCATCCTTATTCATATTCTGAAATGCATCCGACAAAGGCATTGACACTTCTCATACTTTAAGATTCTCCTTTTCTAATTTCAGTCTTAAGTAAAAGACACTGGAGATTGTGCTCTCTAAATTAATTTCCTTCTAAATGAAATGACATTTCCTATCTTACTTTTGATCACAGTGTCAAAGGAAATGATCCTTAGAAAAATCTAATGATTGACATTAGCAAGTCTCTCTTTTTTTGCCTCCCAAAGCAAGCTTCGGTATGTAAAATTCATATTAAAAATATTACGCTCCTTTGATAATCTTAAACTAGATGGCATATTATTCCCTCCCTGAAAACTGTGTATATAATTTATTAGTGAAAAGAAATAAAGAATCTTCCAATTTCCACGGGGAAAAAAAACATTACAGATAAGCTGTTTAGGATATTTATTTAATGGAAGTCAGCTCATAACCCAAGCTAGAATTATCCACTTCTTTTTAGAAAGTATCTTACACTGGAACAGGGTTATCTGAAACTTTAATGCTGTAGGTACTTCTCTCTCCTTTCATAGAGGCACTATATCGTCAGCATGTGCCCAATCAATCGCTTATTATGGTATCTATAGAATTGTAGGAAATTGTACAATGGCTTTACATCCAACAAAGTGACTGGCTTAATTATTTGCACAGCTGCCCTACTGAGAAACCTTCTAAGGCTGAATTATCTACAGTACATTGATTTGGTTATCAAGCATATCATATGAATTTAAGAAGCACCCCACAGAATTAAACCAAGGAGCAGACTAATATATACATTCTTTCTGGTTTCTATGATGTTTCTGCACATGAATTTTCTACAACACTAAGTCCATAAGCAGGACTGAGAGTGTTTTTTTTCTCCCCAGCTTCAACATCTAAGGTTCAAAACCATACTCATTCTCATCATGAGGTTCCATTTAGCTCTCGGGACCTAAAATTTGTCCTAACCTATTAACATAAGACAGGGGTGTCCAAACTTGGGAACTTTAAGACTTGTGGACTTCAACTCCCAGAATCCCCCAGCCAGCATGGCTAGCTGGGGAATTCTGGGAGTTGAAGTCCACAAGTCTTAAAGTTCCCAAGTTTGGACACCCCTGACATAAGACATATACTGTATGTGGAACACTTGTTTTGCAGGTCCCAGATATCTCCAGAATGAGCAAAGCCAAACACCTTGACCCAGGGGTGAAATGCTATCGGTTTGGGCCAGTTCACCCAAACTGGTAGTAAAAAAACAACAACTAGAAATCACACAGCACAGCTGATTGTCACACAGCTGATCAACAGAACCTTTTTTAAAAAACTTTTTAAAGCATTTTTTTTACCACTGATTCAGGCGAACCAGTAATTCCGGCAATCAGCTGTGCCGAACGATTTATATTCGCTAGAAAGCAGGAAATCCTGCTTCTGGCGAATCTAAATCATGTGGCACAACTGTTTTCCCCCACACACACTATTGTACTTACCTTTGCAGACTCAGAAAAGGTTTCTTAATCCAGTCCATATGCATGCAAAGCATTTGTTTGCCATGCATGCGCATGAAGCATGCATGTGGGCACGAAGCGAACCGGTAGCAGACTTCAGGACATTTCACCCCTGCCTTGACCCCTTTTTTCATTTCAGGGGAAGTTGGAATGTTCTTTAAGGAGCAAAAGCAGGTGTTAGGTCTTGCAGAAATTAAGCCCCATATTATGTCCGTAAAAATTTCAAATCTATCCCAGAACTTGGCTGATGGAAATTAGATTTTTGAGCATATCCCTCACATACAGTGTGAGATCCCTTTCATATTATCAGAAGTTGCTTGCTCAGTGTGTCTACAGTTAGAATAACTGGTGTCATCCATGCAAGATTTAAGGACCCCACAATTATGGGTCTCACAAAGTAAAATGAGTTAGAGGTTCCCGCAGTGCAGCGGAAGTGTCCTACCACAGATGGAAGAAAATGATGCAAAATGTCAATTAAAATAGGAATGCTTTTGTACAACCATTCATTTAATATAATCTAAATTTGGCAGACTTCAGCTTTGCATTCACCATCCTCTTGCACATCAATACATATTGACCTGAAGGAGCAATAGATGTGGAGATAGTTTGCAGAGAAAACTCTGTATTTATGGCTGATTTATTAAGACCTTTAAAATATGCTTTTGTCATCAGGCTTGGGATTCCAGATGTGAGGCAGATCCCATGTAATACTTTGCTAATTTGTGATGATGTTTTCTTTAACCTTAGCTTCTGATGATATTTATGCTTTTTTATATTGTTTTTCCTAGTTTTACAGTGTTGTCTACTATCCAGAGTGCTGAATTTGAGATGGGCAGCTATATGAATTGAAATAATGAAATAAAACCAAATAAGATACATCCACTTTTCTTGTCTAAATAGCCTCCTGTTAGATTGATGCTCACAAAACTTTGAAAACTTTCTTCCTATCTAGCTTCAGTCCTTTTCTCTTTTACAATTCAGTACTCACCAGACTGATTCTCTCCCCATAATGGAAGAGAACTGTAGAAAACGTACCTAACTCAGACTTTCCTATTCTAATATTATTTCTTAAATAAAACTTACCTATTTTACTGTTTCTTTCTAGGTACTGTTTCTATCTTTTTACTGATGGAAGCTACCAACTAATTCACCAAATCATCTAACTCAGGGGTGTCAAACTCACAGCCCATCAGCCAGATATGTCACACTGGCCACCCCCATGCCTGGTTTAGCAAATAGGGGAAAAGTTGCAATACATTATGTGATGACTCCGTGATGATGCAAGTTTGAACCCCCCTGTTCTAACTGAACAATCAGGATGAAAATGTTCCTTAGGTTAAATTTTACTATCTCAAATCACTAACTTTTTTATGCCCGCAATTTCCACAAGTTAATTATATGTTGTATGAAAAATTCCTCTTCTTTGTTTTGATGGTGAAATTGCCTTTTGATGTTTTGACTACTGCGAAGAGGGAAAGTTACAAGTCACAACAGTAAAAACGAAAGGATGCTTCGCAAAATAGCTGAACCAAGGCTAAAGATAAGGGACTATTGCTCTAATGCATTATTCTTGATGATTTTATTTCAAGTGGTTGGAAGTGTTCCATTGCCCTGGGTTTGGAGAGACATTTGTTTGAAATGGTGTAGAGTTTCCTGCTTCAACAGCAGATTGGACTAGAAAACCTCCTAACTTTATTATTCTGTTACACAACATATCACCTACTGAATACAACATGAAGTGAGGTCCAGATAAAATGGGATAAAGTCCAGATAAAATAGAACTTTCCCCTTATTCTCTTTTTATATCTTATTTGGCCTGATTTATTTGTGTGTGTGACATTAATCTCTGGCTGCTTCCTTCCTTCATTTTTGTAGGCGCTGGCCCTCGACTCTTACCTGAAAAGACACAGTTAACTAGTTGCTAGATACTCACCTATTCAAAGGCATTTGCAGAATCCAATGGCTTTGTCAAAATGTCAATTGGCCAGAAAACGTATTTGTATGCAACATCTTGAGAAGGGCATGTGCCACAATGTTTATTTATTTAATTATCAAATCTGAAATGCCACTCATCTCACACCCTCTTTTCCCAACCCTTTTGCCTACCTTGACCACCAAATGGATATCCATTGCCCATCTTCTTCCTCTCCTGTAGTAAACTCTATTTCTATGAAAGCTACAAGGCTCTGCTTCACAAATCCTTACTCTGGTTAGATACGAACTGCCCAGGAACACTGAAATTGCTTCCTACTGTGGTAAGCAGATGCTTTCCCAAATGTGTGCCCTGTTTGGAAAAAATCAGACTATTATTTAATAATAATAATAATAATAATAATAATAATAATAATAATAATAAATCTTAGGCCTCTAGGTGGGGCCCGATTAGTAATCAATGCCAAATCTGGCGAAACAACTGGTCGCTGTGATACAATCGAATACTACTACTACTACTACTACTACTACTACTAATAATAATAATAATAATAATAATAATAATAATAATAATAATAATAATAATAATAAGCTATTATAGTTCCTGTGCCCTGGGAGTCTGGGAGACTTTACAATAACAAAGTCAAAACTGTTTAACATTTAATATGTGAATGCAGCTAAATCGCACAAACTGATTACAAAGCTAGACACGACCGAGTTGCTAAATTAATCCACTGGTCATTATGTAAAAAATATGATTTACCTCTTTCCAGAAAGTCATGGAAACATAAAGTGGAAAAAGTTATCGAAAATGAGAAGATGAAGATCTTGTGGGACTGTAGAATATAAACGGATCGTCATTTGGAGCACAACACGCCAGATATCACAGTTGTAGAGGGCCGAAGTGTACAGTTTATTGATATCGCTGTTCCTGGAGATGCCATAGTCGAAAAAAAAGAACTAGAAAAATATCATGAAATATCGCGACCTGGCCATTGAAACTACATGGCTATTGGTGAAGCATGTAACAGTGATACCCATTGTCATCGAGGCACTTGGCACCATGTCCAAGAATTTTGTAAGATACATCAACAAATTACGGCTTCCTGCAATAACACCAGCGGAACTGCAAAAAACTGCAGTACTCGGAACAGCGTATATTTTAAGAAGGTTGTTGGTTGATACTTAGGACGCTGGCAGCAAACTGTATCAACCATTAGCACCAGTCAATGTTATTTGTAATGCATTTTTGAATGTTCAATTGGCTGAGTTTCATGTTTAATGAATAAAGTATATAAATATAATAAAAGGTGTTATAGTTCCCACCCCCTAGGAGTCAGTGACAGACAATGGGATATATTTCTTACCTAGGAACAGGAAACAGAGAGGTGGGGCCCAACAAAGGTTATAAAACTCAGGCTCGCTCAGCATCTCTGCCATTTTCTGCTCAGGAACTCAAGCCATGTGGTCCTGTCCACCAGTAAACCATCTTTCCAAACAGTCTCCATGTTTCCAGTGTCTTCTTCCCCATTTGGAACTGAACCCTAAGCCACCTTTTTAAGGAGTCACCAAGAAATGCAACAGAGTCCTGGAAGCACAGCCATTCATTCTCAAGATTTCAGCTTTTTCCTTTCTTTCCATTTAATTTGCAGCTTCAGCAGGCTATTGAAAAAAAAATCTTTTTATATGATTGTTTCTTTTGAGTTGGACAACATTTGCTAATAACATAGCCTCCTGTGCTCATTAAAGGAAAAAGAGAAGAGGAAGAAAAAAATGTAAACCACTTGAGGGTAATGCATGTAACCTTAAATATTCCATTATGCTGTGCCTATTTCAAAAGGCAAGAACCCATTAGCTGTCCAGTTAACAGCTGTCTTTGAAAAGAGAAAAATGACAGTCACCCGGTCTAAAAAAAAAAGGCCGCAAGGCTTTATCCTTTCAGTGTTCCCAAGAAGAGAACAGCAATAGTGAAATAGTGAAAATGAATACCAAGAGGTTGTTTGGGTCCCTAGTGAAACATAGCCAAAGAGAAAGCTTTGTGTTGTGTATACAAAAGAAAGATGTTCAACCAAATTTTAAATGCCCGGAAGACGTATAAAATGAGAGATTTTCAAGAATGGGGGCTAATGTTCTATGCCACTGATAGATCTTAGAAACTTAAAGGAAATCCTTTCAAATAAAGACGTTTGCACTTACATCAAAGGTAAAAGAACCTCAGGTTTTGTTTCGTATTTTGTGGCTTTCTGAAATCTAAAGAAGGAAGGAAGGAAGGAAGGAAGGAAGGAAGGAAGGAAGGAAGGAAAGAAGGAAGGAAGGAAAGAAGGAAAGAAAAGAGGCAGGAAGGAAAGAAAAAGAAAGAAAGACAAAAAGGAAGAAGGAAGGAAGGAAAGAAAGAAGGAAAGAAAGAAAGAAGGCAGGAAGGAAAGAAAAAGAAAGAAAGAAAGACAAAAAGGAAGAAGGAAGGAAGGAAGGAAAGAAGGCAGGAAGGAAAGAAAAAGAAAGAAAGACAAAAAGGAAGAAGGAAGGAAGGAAGGAAAGAAAGAAAGAAGGAAGGAAGGAAGGAAAGAAAGAAAGAAAGAAGGCAGGAAGGAAAGAAAAAGAAAGAAAGACAAAAAGGAAGAAGGAAGGAAGGAAGGAAAGAAAGAAGGAAGGAAGGAAGGAAAGAAAGAAAGAAAGAAAGAAAGAAAGAAAGAAAGAAAGAAAGAAAGAAAGAAAGAAAGAAAGAAAGAAAGAAAGCAGGCAGTAAGTAAGTAAGTAAATATGTAAGTAAGTAAGTAAGTAAATTTACTTCTGGAGATTCCCACAGAACTATGTGGGAATCTTATATATTACAATTTTGGATTATGGTTTATTATATAGTAAACAGTTCCAAAGTTCAACTGTGTTGATGCAAAGGTAAAATAGCATTCAATATGAGCTAGGAGAGAATGTTTCCAGTTGGACAGGAAAGGATTCTCTGCCAACCATTTATTGTCAAATGTAAACCAGCCAGGAGGCATCAAGTCCATTTTATGGAGTCGGTATCACATGCTGGATAATAAAGCACAGGTGTGAATTCATATTCTGAGCATGCTTGATATTCCTACTTCACCACAAATGGATATTGCTATTTTTTTTAAAGGTATGAATTGATTACACTGGGATTTTTAATTTATTAAGGTACTCTTGGCTAAAATTAGAATGACTGTGTTTGACATTTATTTGCATATATATTTAATATTGACGGAAGAAGAGGATTTAGGAATGCTGAATTGTGTCTTATCCTCTGCTTTGAGAGATAATTTATTAACAGCATTTTTGAGATTCTATCTTTTTGTTTATTTCTGGTCATGGAATGAATAAGAACCAGATGGCAGAACCCGAGGATGGAAAAATGACAGTGTCACTCAAATGGTTTTCATCAAATGAAACACTGACAGTATCTAGAGGAAAAGAGTTTTGCTGGTACAATTGTCACAACAATTTCAACCTAGGTGACTTTTACTTGACTGCAGCCATCTACAGATTCCCTTATGTTTTATTTTGGAAAAAAAAATCTTTTTGACATGGTTGACATATTATGGATATTATGTCCTCTGGGTTTCTTCCACATGCTCAAGATCAAGAACTATCCTCTGCATGAAATTTTAATGCTTAGCTCAGTTATTCATGACCTTACTAGTCTGTCCTGATTAGGTGGAGGATTAATTGCCCTTTGATTCTTTTTGGGAGACATCTCTGAATGTGTAATAAACACACGGATATCAAGGAGTGGTGAACCAAGTAGAATACTTATGTTACAAGTAGATTAAAAACATCACTGACATTTTAGCTATTTGGTTATTTGTCTCCGTGAAAGAGGTTACCATACTTACAAAATGTTTCTTTACAAAATATTGGATTTATAAAACCCAAATATTCCTCAAGTATTTATCCATTATCCCACCCCACATTGTCTTATAAATCACAAATCATCATTTCTTCCCCAGAAATCAAAACTTCTCTAAACTAAAAAGAGCATGTAGGTAGCAGTGATTGGCTTCAAAAAAATTTACTACAGGTTCTGTGGCATGGCTTTATGGGTATGGTGTGGCTTTGTGGGCGTGGCTTTGTGGGTGTGGCAGGGGAAGGTTACTGTAAAATCCCCATTCCCTCCCCACCCCACTAACCTGCTTTCCAGATCCATTCTACTCTTCAGGGCAACAAAAGAAGATCAGCTGAGAGGCTGGGAGGCAGCGGGGGTTGGGACCAGCCTATTTGCCGGTTCTCTGAACTACTCAAAATTTCTGCTACCAGTTCTCCAGAACCTGTCAGAACTGGTAAATACCAGTTCCGGTATGTAGGTAAGTAGGTAGGTATATGACATAAATCTGGTATAGTGGTTACAGTGGTAGACAAAAAGTGAAAAGATTCAGTTCTTTTTTAGGCATGGAATTAAGTTCTATGACTTTGGACCAATCATTCTCTTTCAACCCTAGAATGGGTAGTTGAAAAAGATCTATCAACTCATACTGGATCAGCATGGTAGATTTTAATCCATTACTTTCTAACATGAGAAACTCATAATGCATTGACGTGATTTGGAATAATAAGAACAATATCAACCACAACTCATAGCGAAAGTGAAGATGGAATGCTGCAAGTCAGCCAAGTAAAAAGCTCTGGCTGAATATGCTAAGAGTAGTGAAGAATATATGCCAAATGAACTAGTAAAGGATGATGTATTAAAAAGTAATGAAATAAGTGAAGTATATAAGGATATGTAACTGATGGCGATAAGGCAAAGCTGTCTCCAAATTGTTGACAAAATTAACAGAACTTGAAGAACTACTTTGGGAAACTAGATCAGGACATTTATAAAATAACTCTGATGCACCCCAAAACAGGTCATAGACACAGAACTACATCTGGGCAAAAGTGGCCTTTCAAAATGTTTCAACAATTATTGGGCAGAAAAGTGACCAAATTTACCCGAGCTTCACAAGAACATGCTTTCCCCCATTAAAAGTGACACCATAAGTGGAAAAACCCATTGAATAATAAAAAAACCATTGAATAAAAAAAAAAACCCAAAACCCATTATTCCATGGTGCAGTGGATAATGTGCTGGATTAGTGTTGGGGAACCCAGGCTGAGAGTTCCCTTAGGGATAGAAGGCAGTTGCGTAACCTCAGGCTAGTCACTCCCTCTCAGCTCAAATCAGCATCAGACTCTTCAACAAGTCATCTGAAAAAAAATTCTCTTGTTGTATCATGCACTGATAACCTTTGCTGTAAGAACTGGGCAAGTATAGTGGAAAACAAGGAGAGCCTGCAGCTAAGCAGGACAAATGCTAAGAAAAACCACAGCAACAGGAGATCAGAGACAGGGCAACTCACTGGTGAGATGTAAGGCAGGATATTCACACCCACCTTGGCAACACATTATATAAAAAGGTGGAAGAACATCACACTTCAACCACAAAAATGTCTTAGAAAGTTTTTTTTTTTACTTCTTTCTGAAGCGTATTCTCTCTTACGCTGGTTTAAAAAAAATGTAGGAGAACTGTGTTGAAAGGTGTCTGCAAAAGGTGTTGTCCTCTATGTTAAATTATGGAAGAAAAAGCAGCCCCCAAATCCTTTGGTTTCAACTGGACCATTGCATGATGGGTGAAGAGGTTTCCTCTAGATCACGGGTATCAGGATTGTGTTTGACCTTGGGGGGGCAGGGTGGGGGGTCAGAGTGAATGTGGCCAGGGTGGGTGTGGCCAGGGTGGGAATGGCCAGCTTGACATCACTCAACCTTAGCTCTCCAAATTAAATTGATGTTTGGTTTTAGATCTGGGGCCAATATGTATGCTGTTTTTTCATTCACTGCAAGAATTGTTGTTTTAACAATTTAGTTAAGGCCAACTCTTGGTAACTTTATAGGCAAGTTCCCACCATGCTATTCTTCAAGTACATTTTCTTTCAATTATTTTGAGATATGCAGATGATACATAGTATTGGCACAAAACAAGGAAGACCTGCAATGAAGGTCCTGGAAAATCAAGGATAAAGGGGAAAAAAATAAGAATCTTAATACCAGGAAAGCAACGACAACAGCTACAGATGGACATGAAATGTTTAAATTCAGCAAGGAGGAAATTGAATTAGTCTGAAAATTTATCTTCCTTCGATCCAAAATTGTTCACAATGGTTCTGCTCCTGAAATCAAACCTTAGACCGCACTACAATGGTTAATATGAATAAGATCTGGAAAAGCTGAGGTATTGATATAAATACAAAGAGCAGTAATTAATTAGAGCAATAGTCTTCCTTATAATGATGTATGGGTGTAAGAGTTGGACAGTTGAGTAATGAAGCATCTGCAAGGAAACAGCGCTTCTCAGGGACCACCAAGGATCCCACCCCTTGACTTTTTGATACGTCCCCCAAAAGGTGTCCTTGGTCTTAATCTCATTTACATAGCAACCACGATGAACTGCTTAATAATTCACCTCTAGTCTCATTTGCTGAAGCTAACCTAGAACAGGACATAATTCTGTAAACATCCTAGTTTATCACTGTTAAATACTCAGTGTTGTACAAGGTAAACATATACTGAAGTTTATTTTTAATCATTAGAGTAAAAAAATGTTTTTCTTCTCTCTTTTTAAACAATTGGCTGGAAGCATAAAACCTTTTTAAAATGAGAGAAACAGGTAAGGGAGAAAAGGGTATTTACTGCAACTGAGAAGATATTGCTATTATCCTTAATGTTATTCCCAGACGATTCTACAAATAGTTCAGTGAAATAAAGAGATGCTTTTGTCCACATTACCTTGATCTCTCATGAAAAATGTGTAGTTTGGTATATTTCAAGCAACTTGTTTGAGTACTTCCCACTTTTCTTGTCATTGGAAAGCTAGACAATGTTTTTCTTTCCTTCATTTCAATTGCCTTTTTAAAAAAATCCTCAAGAAAATAAATTTATGGAGACTTGAGGAATTGTTTGAGCTCAACACTTCAAAAAAAAAAAAGAATGTACTTGCGTTTAATGCATTCAATCTCACAAGAATTCAATCTCTCACACATATAATCAAGCTAAATGAAAAGCTTTTGTATCGACTTGAATTAGTGCACATTTCTGCTGTACTAAAAAGCTTTTTTGCATTTGCTCTGCGAGAGTATAAGAATGTTTGCCATTATGAAAATTGTCCAAATGAGCAAGATTTAAACAGAGAACTTTCTCATTTATTGGGATGGGTTAAATGTTATCTAATCTATAGAGTGTTCTTTTGTTGTAATAAATAAGAACAAACTGGAGGGTAGGGAGAAAAACAATGACATACTTTGCAACAATAATTTGGCTGAAGAACTTTCAGACATAGGAGAATAGATATTGCCTGAAACGGCAGCTAAAAATCCTAATGGTAAGAGCAATTCAATAATAGAACTAATTATCTATTTGGCAAAAGGTTTTAACGACTTCATGTTGCTTTTATATACATTTGTCTCTGTGTATGTATGTGTGTTTGTTGTATCTGGCACTGAAGTTAGGAATAACCTAAAAAAATAGAAGACTAGGAATCCAATGTTTCCACATAGTTAACTGTTGTCCATTTATGAAACCAGATCCCCCAATGTGTTACACTGGTACAGTATATATATTTTCATAGGCATAAGTCAGTATCCACATTTAAGATGTTTTTTTTTTCTTTATCAAGACAAAATCCTACATACCTGGTGACAAATAGGCTGCGGGACTCTGGACTGTTGCCTGAGCACCTAGAGTTAACAGCTGTAGGATTCCTGGAAGAAAGGTTGTTTATCCATTACAATTTCATAAAGATTACACACACACACACACAAAAGGAATGCCGATGAAAGAAAGCAAAGACAGCATCAATAATGACAAGAGCCTTAGATGCAATCCCAAAACATCTGGAGCACCACTTGAACACTGTTGGCATTGACAAAATTGCTATCATTCGACTGCAAAAGGCAGCTTTATTTGGAACAGTTTACATTCTGTGATGACACCTTTAATACCATCAAATAGCAATATTTCCCTATCCCAGGCCCTTGGTAAGGACTTGAAAGGTGGACAAAAATGGCAGATGCAGCCTAAACATCCAGCTGACAAGGCAACAAACCCTAACAATAACAATAACCACAATCACAATCACAACCACAACCATAACCATAGTCATACTCATAGTCTTAGTCATAGTCATAGTCTTAGTCATAGTCTTAGTCATAGTCATAGTCTTAGTCTTAGTCATAGTCATAATCATATAATAGCAATGATTTATTCTTGTAAAATGAAGTATACCATCTATAACTAGGGTGTCAAACTCAATTAAGGGCCGCATTAGCCCCATTCTTGAAAGAAAAATGGAGGTGAACTGGGGGAACAAGGGAACTGGATAGGAAGAAAGAACAAAAATAGCAGCTGTATCTGTGCATTACGGAAAGGGCTACAAAAAACCAGCAGAGATAATCCCCACCTCTTCCAAATCAGAAAACTAATCTTTAATTGCACCTATACGCAAAAGTATTGTTGGTTACTATATTCTATTTCAAACATTAATGGTCATATATTATATCTGTCAGTGTGATTAACATGAATATGATCCAGGGTGGTGGAGGTTTGCCTTTAATTAAAAGTTAGTTGATAGTGGAATTTATAATTCCAGGTGGGGAGTGTGCTGCCCCAGCAGTATATAGCTAGTGTAGGAATTAAGAATGGTCTCCTTTAAGAAACTACCTAATGGGAAATGTAGGCAGAGACTGCCTTATGGGAAATGTAGTTCCATGGCATGTGATCACATCTCTGTTTATGATTGGCCACTGGGGCATTTTGCCCACATGCAAAATTTATAGCTGGTCAGTTTGAATGCCTTTGTGAACCAGAATAGTAGTGTTTTGTATCTCCGCTCAACATGGGAGTGAAATAATTGAGGGAAGGAGGGAGGGAGGAAGGGTAGGAGAGAGAGAGAGAGAGAGAGAGAGAGAGAGAGAGAGAGAGAGAGAGATTTTGCTGAAGCAAAGAATAGAAATGCTTCCTTTCCAAAATGCATGTTCTGATTTTTTAAGATGATGCTGTGACTTATGACATGTTCATTCCTGACCTTAGTGACATCTCCTTAACTTATAACTTTGTTGATAAAAGTTAGGTTCAAAGGCACACACATTCATCACTACCTAGTTTCTTTTCCATTTCCAGTAAAAATTATATTAATACCCAAGTGACCTTTTTCCCCCTTTGTAGGAAAGTGGCTGAAGAAGAGATCAAATCTGAAAGAAATGCTTAAAGCAGGCAGGATTGGGCCATTTTCCTCCACTCTTTTTCTTATATTTAAACTTCCATTTTTAAATTACTTTAATCCATAACTTCTACGGGCTGATAGTAAAAAAAAAAAAAGTTAACTACACTTATGTCTAGTTTGAGCTTGTGTTATAGAATAAAAAAAACAGAGAAAAATAATGTATATTTCACTTCATACATCAATCCACTTACAAAGGCATAAATGGCCATATGTGTTAGATTTCTGTCTCTGTTCAGAAAATTTCATGTACTCCAGAGTGGATTACTGGCAGGGTGAATACAGCAGGAAGATGACACATCTTTCACAGGGGAAAGAAAGAAAGAAAGAAAGAAAAGGACGCCAAATGTGCTTTAGAAAAAAGGCTTGTAGGTATTAGGAGAGGAGCAATGTCATGACAAGGAGCCAGCAGAAATCAAAAGCAAGGAATGAATGTGTGAGAGAAGCAGAGACCTCAAATAAAGGAGGTATAAACCAAGGAAACACATAGCAGGATGCTGGAAGCAATTCCTGTTACTGAATTCAAAATCAGTTTTCTTTTGTACTGAGGTATCCTCTTCCAGGAGCTTAATGTTTGTTTGTTTGTAATGTAAGATAAAGATAAGTTCATGCAACTGTCAGTTAAAGTATCCAAAGGTGGAGGTATGTGTGTGTGTGTCTGTGTGTGTGTGTATGTATGTATGTATGTGTGTGTGTGTGTGTGTGTGTGTGTGTATGTGTATGTATATATGTATATGTATATCAGTGGTGGGCTTCAAAATTTTTTAGAACCTCTTCTGTAGGTGTGACCTGCTTTGTGGGAGTGGCTTGCCAGCCATGTGACCGGGTGGGAGTGGCTTGCCAGCTATGTGACTGAGTGGGCGTGGCCAACTTGTAAAATGTGGTGAAACTCACTTAACAACGCTCTTGTTTAGCAACCAAAATGTTGGCTCAGAAACTCTGGCATTTGAAGCATGCAAGTCTTAAAGCTGTCAAGTTACAAGACCCTTGTACCCCTAATACTTTAGGAAAAAAAAACCCCAGGGGTCTTCAAACCTGACAGCTTTAAGACTTGTGGACTTCAACTCCCAGAATTCCTCCTCCAGTCATGTTGGCTCAGGAATTCTGGCATTGAAGCGTGCAAGTCTTAAAGCTGTCAAGTTGCAAGAACCTTGTACCCCTAACCCTTTAGGAAAAAAAACCCAGGGGTGTTCAAACTTGACAGCTTTAAGACTTGTGGACTTCAACTCCCAGAATTCCTCCTCTCGCTCTTCATCTTGATGATGTGCGGACGAGCGGAGGGAGGGAGCTGGAACTGGTTCTAAACGGCACTGTAGATTTGTGGAATCTCTTCTATAGAAGAGGTTAGAACTGGCAGGAACCCACCCCTGATGTATATATATATTTATATGTATATGTATATGTATATGTATATGTATATGCCTATGCAAATGCAAATGTATATGCATATGCAAATGCAAATGTATATGCATATGCAAATGCAAATGTATATGCATATGCAAATGTATATGCATATGCATATGCAAATGTATATGCATATCCATATCCATACCTGTTTCTGTCTCTCACTCCCCCTTTCTCTATTATCACTTCACTTCCTTCTATCCAGTGCCATAAATATAGAGGAGAAGCTGCCCCAGAGTTTTATAGAATGCAAATGTGGAGATAAAATGGATCAGAGGAGAAATATATTGGAAACAAACAATAGCTACCAAACCCTCATTGAGCCACTAAGGATCTGCTCAGCTAATGACATTACCAAAATGTATGTCCTCTTGATCTGAAATGTGATTTTTTTTCATTTTATAATGTTTGCCATAAGTAAGTATGTTAATGTCCAGGTGATTTTTTTCTGCATGCTTCCGAAACAACTGGAGATTTCAAGAAAAATGATGTAAAAAAAAACGAAAAAAAAAACACAAAAGTGTTTAATTGTTAACTCTTGCAGAGTCAATGGATTGCTATAGAATGAATAAAATTAATTACTGTAGATAATTGCTTTGTAAAATGATAGAGATGTATCTCAAAATCTTGGAGCAAACAGCATTAACACATTTCCATCTGCAGCATGTATTGCTGGAGAGAAAGAAAGGAAGGAAGGAGAGGAAGGAGGAGGAGGATGGGGATGGAAGGAAGGAAGGAAAGAAAGAAAGAGATAGAGAGAGAGAAAGAGAAAGAGTTTGCCCATTCATAAATCAATTTCTCCAGGTTTTTTTTTTTACTTGAATATGACAATTCTATTTTTCATCAAAAAGGAAAATACCCACCTAGAACTAAGGAGAAATTTCCTGACGGTGAGAAAAAATAATACATGGAATAGCTTGTCTCCCGGAATTGTGGGTTGACTGGGATGGTACAAGGCTCTGGCCTTGAGCTGAGGGTTGGACTAGAAAACCTCTGAGGTTCCTTCCAACCCTATAGTTATACCGTATGATTCTACAATGTGGTGGGTATTTTTTTTCAAATAGAGTTCTCTGCTACCACCATATTCTTCTTACTATGTAATATTATTTTCCCAAGCCATATTAAAAGGAAATAGCTCTGTGGGGCCATTTTTTGCAGCACAACTAGGCATCAACAAAGGCTGAAACCTTTTTGGTTAGAGAGCTGAACTCTGGTAAAGAAGGACGATCCTAAAACCCGCTTGTGAAATTCAGAAGCTTTCAGAATAAGAAAGATTCATAGTATCTGCTTTGCTCATCAGAAGCTTTCATTGCCAGAGGAAAGAGATGTGAAATTTGTCCTTGTTTGCTTCTCTTCCCTTTTTGCTCTCCTGTACCTTATCTTTTTTTTTTAATATGGCACGGATTTCCATGGCCACAAGAGTCCTGTTTAATAAGAACAGGGTCCACTGAAATATAACTAGCATTTCTATGCTCCCTCACATGCTTCGTAGCTCCTTTTGCACTTCTGAAGTTTACATTTGATTTGATACTGATATCAAAGAGATGTCAGCAAATGTAACATTTTCAACAAAAGGCAAAATTCAGAGGACCCCAAAATGCAGAAGATGTGATTTTTTTCCCCGCCTTTGGCTCCAACAAACCTGGGAGCATGTGGAAGAGCTTTCCTTGAAGTTGATTTGTCAGAGTTCTCAATTTGAATACTGCCACAAATTCTTGAAACAGGTCCTGTTTTAAAGCATAAAGGATAGAAGTATGGAGCGTGACAGAGGTGAATGTAACATAGTGTAGACAGGTAAATGTTCGATATTTCTGATTTGTTGGATTCTTACCTTGTCTCTATTTAACTTTAAATGAATCTCTCTCTCTCTCTCTCTCTCTCTCTCTCTCTCTCTCTCTCTCTCTCTCTCTCTCTCTCTCTCTCTCTCACTCTCACTCTCTCTCTCTGTCTCTGTCTCTGTCTCTAATGCTAACTCTAATTCTATCTTTAACTCTAACTTTATCCATCCACCCATCCATCCATCCATCCACCCATCCATCCATCCATCCATCCATCCATCCATCCATCCATCCATCCATCCATCTCCCTACTGTGTTTAAATTATAATTAAATAATTATAATTAAAACAATTTATGCATTATTCTAAGGTCCACTCTAGACATCGATCACCTTATCATACAAGTGGGATGGTGTCCCCTGGACAGAGATGAAGAAGGGACACTCAGTTTAAGATCAGATACAAGACAATCTGGCCCAAATTTGCCCTGTCTTTCTCATCTACTATTTGCTGTGAGCTTCAAAATTAAGCAAGGATAGCACTGTTACCCAGGGATGATTACCACTTCTATTATAACTAAATGGAGATTGGGCCGCATAAATCAAGCATGGCTGATTTATTAGGGTCAAATTGCAATTGCATAATTAATCCTATTTTCATAATATATTCTGAGTGAACTAAAAGTGCTCAGTTTGGATTTCTGGAATGTAGAAACAAAGTTCTTTGCACAAATTCTTTTTTAAAAAAAAACCTCAGCGAAAGTGTGCTAATGTGGTACATGATGGATCTCCTTCTATTTATTGATCTATGAATTTAGAATCTATTCATTCTCAACTAACCAACATTTTTCATATCTTTCTTTTCCAAGAACAAAAGATGAAATAGCCCTTAATCAATGACAAGGGTGCTACATTGGTTACTGGTGAAAATAGATTAACAAGGATCTGGCATATTTTTTCTCAGCCAAAGAAATGTGAAATGTGACTTTTTTATTGTTATTATAAATAGGTCTCACTTGAAGGGCAATGGGCTTCAAGAAGAGAATGCAAACAAGCCAGACTATTTGATTAAATAAATAAATAAATAAAGAAGCAAGCTATTAAGTCCACACATATCTGAGGTTGAATTGTAGTAACTCCACATACTGGTTTATTTATATGTTATAGATTTCTCTCTGACGTGATGAGTTATGTAAATTTCTCTTAGCAATAATCAGATGAAGGTCAAAAAAAAGCCAAGGTGGAATCCACGACTAAGAAATTGACGCCATGGCCTTTTAAACATGCATTATAGCGCACGTAGAAAGAAGTGTTGCTTTGGTTATCAGGTTGTAGCTGCCATCTTGATATTTTCACCCATCTGCAGACACTTCTGGCAATTAAGGGTATATAGCAGAGGCTTTTATACATATAGCTGTACACAGGGAAAGTTTAGTTCAAGTAAGTATTTATTACTGTAATGGTTTTGAATTTTGAAATAAACCTCTGCATAAAACTGTACCCATGAAGATTCTTTTCTGTAAAGTCCTTGACTTGAGACTGGCAGAAAGTCCTTGGCTTACAACCTGTCAGCCTGGTAATAAAATGACAGCTCTCATTGGCTGAGACGTGTCTCGCTGAAACGGGACTTTTACTGCACCCTGATTGGTTGTTCTGCTTGACAGCTCTAGTATACATAGCTGTCAAGCAGAGCGTGGTGCTGAAGTTGTTCTGTTGTTGTTCTGTTGCTATTAGCATAAATAAAAGCAGTTTTGTGGTTACCTCAGTGTGCCTCCTCCATTGGTCGACCAGAACTTAATATTTTCAGACTGTTGTGTGGAGATGGCTAAGGAAATTCTGTGGAAAAGGGTTTATGTTAGAATCAGGCCTATGTTGGAACCAAAGGTGATTCAAGTCATAGATGCTACTTTGAGATAGGATGAGGCTGTCAGACCTTGGAAGCCATCTTTTATCTTTTTTGATTTCAAGCCTTCCACATATTCTACTGTGGGAAAATGGGGTAGTGGTGGGATTATACAGAGTGTGGGTGATATTTAGCCATAATAACATTCTTGCTCATGAAATCAAGGTCAACTGGCCCATCGAGAAAACTTAGATCACAAAAATGAACTAGAAAATCTGTTTGATACAAAATGATTGAAATCATTGGAAGATAAAAGGTTTAAAATATGCTGACAAAATATTATTAAGTAGTAACAACTTATTGTATTAATAAATGAAAGTTATGAGAATGGGGGGGAGGGCCATTTCCTGCATAATGTAGCTGTCAAAATTTGTAACTTTATCCACCATCCCTTTTCCTGATTTTTTTTTTTTTTGTAAAACCAATAAAATTTTGTTTGAAAAAAAAAGGTCAACTGGCCCTGCAGCTGTGATGGGATGACTGGGAGGCAATTCCTGGATTGGAGAATACCTGATTGGGCTTGTGGCGGACATGTGGATGATGGTCAGGGGTTTGGACTTTCACTTGGGTGGGGAAAACCTGGAAACTTTCAGATTAGGGTTTTCCCAGATGTACCAATACGACATCTCTAATAAAATGGAACTTTGAGGAAACTCAAGCCATGGAGTCTTCTTTCGTTGGGGGTGTTACTTGGAACCCTGACAGAGGCATCAATAGTAAGTTATGAACTATATAGTAGACTGATAGGAGAAGCTGTGGATTACACAGTCTAACTAAGGTTGATCAATTTATCCACACCTTCAGAAGAAAGGGAAGGTTTCTATCTGGTAATGTTTTTTAAAAAAAACTGTCAATTTTCAGGCGAGCCAGCTTTTGTATATAAATGAAATGTATCAGGCAACTCTAGACATACACTTATTCTTGTCCGCATGTTGAGTATCATGCTTCAATCATGAATGCTTCATTCAGTCTGTGAACTATGACCTTCATGTAACCCCACTATAATAGCAACAATCTGAGTTAGTTTTGTTGAAATTTAGAAGCAAAATTGATGAATGTGGACAGTGCAATTTCAAGAATTTTGGTGGGGATTTGCTTATGAGGGGGATTCTGATAATTTGATTTTCAAAGATCTTTTGCTTTTATTCCCACTCTTAAACCACCCAAAAAAAGAGGGGGGGGTAAAATTAAGGCATATTTCTTCTGGAAAATCACTGCCAGACTGTAGCATTTCAGAAGGCTAGGAGACTGAGTCCTTTGACTCCTTGTGTGGTATAATGCTTGAATTGAGAATAAGTCACTGAGAAGTTTGATCTTCTCAGAATACAGAGTCTAATTTGCTAAAATACACAGCCAAACATGCATATCAAGTCCCTAAAGCAGGGCTCAGCAATTGCAACTGTGGAGCCGCATGTGGCTCTTTTATGCCTCTGCTGCAGCTCCCTGTTGCCGGTCAGTAAAAGGAAAAAGGATGCCGCACCAGGAGGAGACTCTATGGTGGGAGAACCAGACTTCCAATCAGCAGAAGAAAAAAGGATGCCATGCTAGGAGAAGACTCTATGGTGGGAGAACTGGACTTCCGGTCAGCTCCAGAATTGAACGGGGGGCTTCTGGTTAGGACCTTTGTGACTCTTTTAGTGTTTAAGGTTGCCGACCCCTGCCCTAAAGTTAAATTTGCTATTGTGAAAATTCAATCAAATAATGGCTTCATTAAATTTTCAGGAGCATACTTGAAAAGAAGCCTTAGCTCAGGACATTTCTTGAAAAGTAATTGATGACAGGTATGGCTCACCAATAGTGGGAACGTTTAGGATTTAGTAATAGGAAGCTCAAGTAATTTGTGGGAGGGATACTTTTTTCAGGTGTCAAACATCCTGAAATGTCTATGATCAACAGTGCTTTGTTTCTAACTTTTGCTATTATTTTAGTAAATAAAACCCTCCAAAAAAAGATCTGAAAACAAACCATGTAGATCTTTTTTATCTAATGGCATCAGTTTAAGTCAAGATGTGAGGCAGCACTTAGTTTCCCTAATTCCTGAAAAACCTGTATTACGAGGAAAGTTATTTTTAACCCCTTCTCAACTAAGAAATCAATGTCACACTAGATATTTAAGAATGGTCTGTTGTGGAATTCTATTTCTTAGGAAATTATAGGAAAGCAAATAACAATGAGTCTAATGAGGCAGTGTACTCTGAAAATGAATTATGATACAGGTGTAATTGTGTCTGAATATATAAAAGATGTACGTAGGCTTTGGGGATATTTGGTTTCAACAGGGTGAGGAATACTGTTTCACTAAAAGCTCACATATTATCCCCTTTAGTTTGTTTATATTCCACCTCTTTGTGAAATGCACCTATTATATAGAAGCAACAACACATTTTTATTTTTATTCAATAAAGCTGAAGATGATTTACATTTGCATAGAAGTAAGACCTCCTGAACACATTATGGCAGATTGCTGTAATTATATGTCTCTCTCATCATCCATACTTGCAAAAACAATAACACTAATGGTCTTCAAAAGCCAGTTTGCTATGATAAGGCATCAGGCTTAATTTAATTTTTGGGTTTTGAAACTGTCCAACTCCAAAAATATTCTGGATGAATTATAGAATTTAAAATACCCAATCGAAGAAATACCGCCACCTGGTTAATTATTCTAATTGCTACTATTACCCTGAAATGAAAGCCTTTTCATGCAAGATTACAGATGATAAACTGCTGCACTAGTCCAGTATGGGTTTGTAGATGGATGTTTTCAGATTTCCCATCTAGACTAGAAAATGATAATTGTCCCCAATCAGACAATTTTCAGTGCTGAAAGGAGGACTAGAATCTTTCTTCTTGTTCCAATATGTTAGGAACTACACTGCTTTTGTTCTTTCTTGATAAATTTAACATGAGTAACTGCATCTAGTTTTAATAATTTGGCTCATATATTGATCAAGCCTCTTAATTAAATCCAGTCAAAACATTAATAAATGATCTTTATATTGGGAGCTAGCCTTTTGGAACTAAAAGATTTATACAGAAGTTGTAAATTTGCATATTAAACATCAAAGGCAATGTTCTTTTAAGAAAAAAAATTCAGGGGATTTATTAAATCACACATTTTTTTTAAAAAAAAGGTGGGAATAAACACATCAAAAAAAATTGGGAATAAGCGCCATGTTTCCAAGACATCAAAGTTTCAGCAACATTTCTGTTTAATGGTGGTATTGATGAACTTTGTTAGCCTCCAGCCCAAAAGCCATCAAAGATTTCTGAGAAATGGGAAAGGAAAAGGAAAAGGAAATCAATATATAGCTGCCTGCTAGATTTTATTAACATTATAATTTTCATGTCTCACTTTGTCCTTTTAATGATTTAGTAATCTGAAAACTGGGGCTAGCTTGTTATGTCATTAAAGGGATTATTCCTCCATTAATTTCAATTGCAAATTCTATTAACTTTAATGGGTGTTATCCACATACATCAGTTAGTAATCAGATCCTAAAAGCTCATAAAATTACTGCACAATGATGGGCAGAAGATCATAATAGTGCTGGATTACAACTTCAATCCATCTGTTTTGTTTTTCCTTTTATCCCAAATGGACTTGATTTACCATCACATCCTGGATTTGATTTGACTTTCTTTATGTTGATTCAGAGTTATATCTCTAATCCTTCTAAAACCGTGATGGCGAACCTATGGCACAGGTGGCACATGGAGCCATTTCTTAGGGCATAAAAGGCATTGCCCTCGCAGCTCCAGCGTGCATGGGCATGTTGGCCAGCTGATTTCGGCCTTCATTTTTGGCTGTTTTCTCTCTCTGGAGGCTTCCCTGAGGCCTCCAGAGGGCAAAAAACTACCCAACGCATGAACCGGAAGTTCAGGAATAGACTTCCGGGTTGCCCGTAGGATCGTTTTTTGTCCTCTGGATGGTGAAAAACAGCCCAACACACAAACTGGGAATTGGAAAACAGGCTGTTTCCTGCCTCTGGAGGGCCTCTGGTGGGTGGTTTAGGCCGTTGTGCCGTCATCAGGCTCCTAGAAAGCCTCTGGAACCTGGAGGGGGGGTGAAAAACAGGTCTACTGTACCATCACGTGCCAAAAATGGGGGGAGGGGGTCATGTGAGTATGCGTGAGGAGGGTGCATAGAATTATGGATGTGGGCACATGCGCATGACACCCCCCCACACACACACACACACACTCCTACGCCTTGGCATGTGATGACAAAAAGGCTAGCCATCGCTGTTCTAAAGAATTGTCTTTATTTCATCCAAAGTTCTGGACACAAAAGTGTCCACAGCAAATTTTATCAAACCCTGTTCAAAGCACAATTCTATCAAAGGCGTTGGTTTCAGTAATCGATCGTAATGTTTGTTCAATTCTCCATAAATAAGATTAGAATAACATTCTAATCATCTTCTTTTTTTAATTTTTTAAATAATTACAGCCCCTCTTTATCAATAAGAGGAAAGCAATTCTAGATTTAGAGTCACAGACCTTAGGAGAAAATGAATGAGTCATTCTAGGATCATGATGGCAAACCTATGGCACATGTGCCAGAGGTGGCAAGCAGAGTCCTCTCTGTGGGCATTTGCACCAGCCATCTGCTCTCTTCTGGGTTATGGTGCTCCAGCATGCATGTGTTCCCCAGTTTCAGCAGTTGGTACCGAAAAGGTTAATGATCACTGTTCTAGGCACTACATCTTTCTTATTGTGTTGTTTATTCTTCTCCATTAATATTTCATTTTGCTGAAATCTGAGCCTTATGACATGGAGTTTGGTTTTCACCCTCGCAAATGCATATTCAGAGATCTCCCATTTCCAGCGATAGAAAAAAAGTATGTCACAGCTTAGAGAGCCAAACATTTAATTGCTTAAATTCCCTTTCCAACTGCAATAGGTAATTAAGTACTTTGAGACTTTCTAGTGTCAGCTGTGTTCATTTGCATTGCCAATGTTGTCATACAGTTGCATGAATAGTTTCTTGAAACTCAGCTTTCTGCACACTATGAAACTTTCATTTTCAGAGGCACATTCTTCTGAACAGTGTTAATGAGTTTATAAAGAAGCGATCACTTCAATATTCCAGAAAATGTAATAGAGAAGGAAAAAGAAAATAATATAGAAGTGATAACCCATGATTTTTCATTACGGCTTAGGGCTGTTTGCTAAAATATCTGATCAGAATCTAATGAGGTTTTAAACGGAAGCTTTGATTTTGATGAAGTTAATGGCTACACTTCCCTGAATATCCATAGTCACGCGTTGTAAAGAGAAGCTTCCATGGTTTTGATTACAAATTCAAGAGCGAAGACCCAAGAGTGTATGAAATATGAATTTATTCTACGCCTACACTCATAACTTACTGACTACTGTAAATATTGGGGTGAGTACCACCAAGATCTTATTGTTGAGTTCCAGACAAACTTTCCACTAAAGAACTATAGAATTTGCATAAGTCATGTATTCCACTCAACAACATCAACCATAAATCCAAATGATGGCATCACGTTGCATCTGCATGCTAACAGGACCACACGTAGCAGCCATTATATACGTGTACCCTGATACCCAATGCTACCCATAAGCTATGCATATTTTATCATTTCCCCACCTTCGTCCCTCCATTTAATTCATTCCCCCCCACACACACATTCATCCTGTTGTGGACAGTTACTTATAGCTGATGTTACATGTTATGTAGGCCCGGTTTACGTTCTGGATTAAATAGGACAAGGAGCAGAAGTTTTCAAAAGGAAGGAAATATTCCCTACATTAAGATTCACTGTTAAGTCCTCGAGGCTACGACGCCATTGACTATCATTGCTGCCCCCTGATTGGTTTAGACGCAAGTAGCCAGCTGGCGGGAGAAGGCAGCCATTCTATTGGTTCAGTGTCTGACAGCTTTAGCATAAAAAGGGCTGTCAGCTGTCAAATGCTGCTGTTTGCCGAGTGGAGGTTTGCCTTACATTTTGCCGTGTTATACTGTTAATAAAGGTTGTGTTAGCTTCTACCTGCCTTGCCTCAGATCCTGCCTGCCTCGTTCTCCCTACAGAACATTCACCATGCCCTTATTCAAGATGCAGATGAAAGAGCAATTTAAATGTAATCAAATAAACTGCCAGTTGTTGTGTCTTAAGGAATCTACTGACCATCTCTGGCTTAAGAGACAGCATGCCATTCTCAATGCAGATACTGTGTCTGTCCGATTAATTTTATGCTCCCAGCTTTTTGACATAAATATGCTTTCCAGCATATGAAAGCTTTTAGTTTTTAAAAAACGGCAGACTTTGAAATTACAGATACATTACCTAGGTTGGGAGAGGCTTTGATAACACTGGGGATAAAAAAGGATTTCAAAAGAGGATGCAGAGCAACAAACCCAGAAATCACTGCTGCCATTATTCGGAGGTTTGCCATGGCTACAATGAATTGTTAAAATATTCATGACTGGGAGAGACATGGGAACAAGGTCAGCCAATGAATAGGCATAGCAACTAAGCCAGCCAATGGGATCTTAAACAGATCTGAAGGGTGAGTTGCTGCTGATTTTACTACCAGATTGCAACCCGCGTCCGCGCGCACTGTTCAATGTAAATTGTTCCTCACGCATGTGCAGAACAATTTACAGTGAGCTGTGCATGTGCAGTCACTAAAATCCAAAATGGCGGTGGCCCAGTAGCAGAAAGGGAACCAGTTTGGGGGCATGGCAGGACTGGGTCACGGCCAGTTCTGTGACCCAGGACTGAATTCCACTACGGGTTCGGCCAAACCGGGAACAACCCACCTCTGATCTGAGTCTGTGCAGAAAATTGAAACAGAAACATAAGTAAGAAGTCTGGGTGTGGCTTAGCTGTATTAAGTTCTGGGCTGAGCAATGAAACTTAAGCAGTCTGCTGCTTTGAGAAGTAAAGAAAGCTGTCTATTTGGGTTTGACTGCTGAAATGAAGCTAGCTGCTTGTGTTTGCCCATAACTCTCCTGCCTTGGGTTTACTTGGAAGAACCACCTGTTGGTATTGTACATTTATTCATCTAGTCTTACGTATATAAAGAAGTTAATGAATCCAGCTAAGTCGGTTATCTGTGTGTGCTTTCTGGATTTGAATTTATGCAACAAACTCTGACATCACCAGTTTATCATTCTTGTCCCTTCTTTGCACTTTTCCTTTTATTCAGAATGTGGTTCTTTGAGAGTGACAACTTAACACTTTTCTATTGCTTGCTCCACTCAATGATTCATACTTCTTAAGTATATGTCTTACACATTCCTGTTGTAAAATATACATCTTGTATTGCAAATCATCTTGATGAAGAAATGATGATGTTTACATCAAACTATGTAGAGGGTTATTGCTTCTCACTTAAAGAATTCCTTTCAGGCTTTAAAAAAAGGGAAGAGAAAAAAAAAGGAAAATAGAGATAAATTGCACATATTGAAGAAGAAAGCTCAATTTTTAAGTGCACATTAATTCTTGACCATGCAGAGTAATATTGATCAGTCTTCCTTTTATATCAATAAACCACCAGTTTATTAGCAAAAAGTGAACCCAGGTCAATAATGAAATATTGTAAATCTGGCATTGTGTTTCCATTATAATAGAATATGTATGCACTACACAGTAAGCTTGGTTTATTCCATAGTTCTTCCTATAATGATAAATCCCAATATTTTGGTATATAATTCAAAGACACATTCATGTATGATAAGAAGGAGCTGGTTGAGTCACACATAGAGTGTAAGGCTACCTGTTTAAAAATAAATTATGTTAGGTCTGTTCTGACCCAGGCTTCCTTAAAAAGCAAGAAGCAGAGTCTTGGTCCTGGCCAAGCCCCTTTTATTTACAGGACTGTGAATTCCTTTCATTCAGTCTGCAAGGCTTAGCAAACAGTCTTTCAGAGGAATGTTTATCAACACCAACCTTATCTCATTTGAAGAGCTGCCAAATAACTAGTTTCCAAACAGAGGGCAAGGGAAACTTGGCACAGAGTCTCTTATAGTCACAAACAGAACTTTCCACTCTTGAAATGACCAAATGAACAAATTGTTTCCTGCAAAAGCCCACTCCCTGTTTGCTCCTCTTTTGTTTCCTATGGGAGGGGCTAATCACCTCCAGTGTGTGACTAAGTTGTCTCTGCTTTCTTAGTTGTTCTTGTCTTCTGGCAGCTCTGCGCATGCGCACACTGGGAACAGGCTCCAGCTGTTCTTCTGCCTCACTGCTGTCTAACTCCCTCTCTGCCTCTGACACAGAGCCCTCATCTGAGCTTTCCTCAGCCCCAGGACTGGCCCATGTTCCTCCCCAACCTCCTCCCCAACTCTGCTGCCAGCTCCACTTGCCACGGGCGGGCCACAACAGCGTCTTGCTCTCAAGTAAACTGGACTTTTAAACATCTGCATTTTTCTTTATTTCATAATATTTTATATTATTTCAAAGTGTACGTCCAAGCAAAATTAGTCTTAAAATGTTCCATTTGTTTTTAAATAGTAATATGTTTCACTTGTAGGGTCTATATATTTAGGTACAGTATTTTCCAAGTTATTCTCCTATCATGCTTAGTGTGAAAGTTATTGTATTACAAACTGAAGACAGTTCTATTGGCCCAAAGCTTTTGAAAATTGTTCCCATGTCATGTCTTGCAAATCTATTTGTAAATCTACTGCTTGTGAATCTCCTCTTCTACTTTCATTTCATTGTGCCATTGCCTTGTAAGTAAGCCCGTACATAGTGAAATGCTTCTTGTGGTGACAGATGATACATTTTTTTTTCTCAAAGAACTTCCTCCTGCCTTGAACAGATAAGATGGCACACAACACGCAACACATTAATCTCTCTCACAGTGCACTCTCAAACTTAATTACAGCCTTAGCAGGGCCATCACGAAATGTGAATAATATATGTGCTTAGCCTAAGTGCTATATATTTATGGGGCATATCCAACCCCCTAATTAAGGCATCACCCAAATTGTCACCCCAGCACTTTTGCTAAGCTTTTTTTTTGCTCATGTTACTTCTTTGCTGTTGACTCAAATCCTTGGAAAACTTGCAAAGACTTGCAAACAAAGGTGACACAGGCTTGGACATTTATAATTTGAAATTGGTAAAGATAGAGGGAGACAAGAATGAGATGAATAGCATGGTTAAAAAAGAAAAAAAAGCCAATACCATTGGATACCAGTTGTTGTGATGCATCAAAAAATATGCATTATGTGTCTTTTGCTAGTGGACAGTCCAGAGAAATCTAGAGTGAATAGGAGAATAGACTACAGAGATATTCATTTGATCAAGCAAGGATACTCTTACATTCCTAAGTTAACAGTAACATTTATTATTTTAATTTTTTAATGTTTTGTCATGTTGCTTTTATTTGGTTGACTCTGTCTAGCATCACCTCCAGGTGGGATGGACAGCATATAAATTTAATTAATAAATAAACAAACATAAGCTTTTAGAAAGAAAAGGTCTGCCTGGTTATAATTCAAAAAAGGGAAATCTAAATAGTATCTCTCTTATGGAAATGTTCAAGTTCTCTTTTTTTCCCCTTTTGAATGACCCTTTCTGATTTCCACTCAGTTACATTTCAACATTTTTCTTTTTCATCTTTGATTAAAAGTACTCAAGTCTTATAATCACCTCAACATAGAAATTAGATGTGAATGAAATAAGGACCTGCTGTAATGGTGACATTTTATTCCAAAGAGGACAGTGACTTTTTTTAAAAAAATGAAACCTTTCAGAATAGCTTTGTAAAATCAATGAAGTTACCATAGATCAGTGTTGTGGCCTAGCAGCAACCGGCTGAGCTGTTGGTGGACTCTGACAGCTCAGACTATTATGGGACTGCTCTGGAGGATGAGGAAGACTCTGGAGGGTGTTTGGAGTCAGAGCAGGGACTAGAGAGGCCTGTTGGCCACCAGGTGGCATCTGAGTCAGGGAGCAGTGAGGAAGAACAGAGGGAGGTTGTATGTGTAGAATTGATAAGAGAAAGGAACAGCTGTGGAGAAGATGTCATAGAAGAAAGTAAGGATAGCTGGTTAAGGGTGTGCCCCCCCCCAAAGAGTTTATAGGTCGAGCGACGGGAGGGGAATCTTTGCAGGAAACAAAAGTCCATATTACGAGCCATTGCGGAGGCATTCTATAAGTTTTATCTCGGGTTCTTGAAGATAACTTTCTAGGCCCCTAGCCAAGGGGTGGCTTTATCTATGTAATTAGTTGTGGCAGACAGCCAAGCCTGTGTTTGCATATTCATTGGAATCACGGGACAGAACAGATCAGGTACGCTAAACATCTACTTACCATATAGTCTATCATGCCTAAGAAGCAGCTGTTTCTTGCCCACAGGTATAGCATACAGACTGCAAGCTGCCACAATCGATGAAGATTGATGAGGAAGGATTCAGTTTTCAATTGATTCCCTGATTCCCTTTTTCATTTGACAACGTGTAAATGTGGAGGAAATATGATTAATCAAGATAAAATGTGAAGCAAACAGATTATGCAGACAATATCTGTGACTATATAACTTTGAAGAACTCTCTAATAACATGATCTAGCACTGTGATGGCAAACCTATGGCACGCGTGCCACAGGTGGCATGTAGAGCCCTCTCTACGGACATGCGAACATCACCCCAGCTCAGCTCCACCGTGCATGTGCCTCCCACTGGCCAGCTGATTTTTGGGTCTCTGCCAAGCATGCGCCGGGGTGGGGCACATGTGGGAGATGGGCAGTGGGATCATGCACACATGCACTGGGAAGGGGCAGTGGGGGGGGCATCCCAGTTATGGTCCCAGGATGCTGCAGGTAGACTAGCTAGGCCCAAAATGGGGCACGGGAGAGGGGTGCAGAAGCATGTGTGGGACTGGGGAGAGCACAGTGGGTGTTGCACATGCATTGCATTGTGGGTGTATGCATGCATGAAGTGTTGCATGCCTGCACAGTTTCATCACACAGTGACAAAAGGCTAACCATCACTGATCTCGCATATCTGAAATATTTGATAATCGGAAAACGTTAAAACAATGTTTTAGTAGTTGCTATCTCAACATTGGGCAGGTGTTTATTAATGTTGGGTGACATCAAAAAATGTTCCTCTTGCTGAATATATATACATATTCATAAAAATTATTATCAATCATGTCCCTGAGTGGCCTTATCATTTCTTGCTTCCAGCCAAAGAATCCATCTAAGAAATGCAGTGACATTTTTAGCACAATGTTCATCAGGTAAGACTGAATTCTCCATACTTCATCCTATGCGATCTAAAATTAATTCTTCACATGTAGGCCAAAAAAAAAATGGTTTTATCTGGAAATATGATGACATGGTTATCAAGTCTCATATTATCATGAGAACAAAGTGTTGATTTATTTTGTTTTTGACAGTCTTATAGGACATTGTTATTTCAAAGAAAGAAAAACCTGTTTGCACACTTACTTGCTTGATTGATTGATCTGCCATCCAGTTAGTGTTGACCACATACTGTAGATAGACCTCCTCCAAGGTGAAATAAAAATAATGGGAAAGAAGAAGAAAAAGATATCAAGGAAGCAGTTCTGTGCCATCTCGGGCAACTGTTTGTGATGTCATGCTAGTATTTTACCTGTCTATTCAGTGTACACATGTGTACACAAAGATACAACTTCTGACCCTCAAATTGAATCCAAATTCTGCATTTCCAATCCACAGTCCAAATGAAAAAACATGGATTTAAATTTTGCATATCTCTCTCTCTCTCTCTCTCTCTCTCTCTCTCTCTCTCTCTCTCTCTCTCTCTCTCTCTCTCTCTCTCTCTCTCTCTCTCTCTCTCTCTCTGTCCGTCCCTCCCTCTCTCCCTCCCTCCTTCTGTCCCTCCCTCCCTTTCCGTCCCTCTCTCTCTCCCTCCCTCCCTCTCTCTCTCTCCCTCCCTCCCTCTATCTCTCCGTCCCTCTCTCTGTGTCTTTGTCTCTGCCTCTGTCTCTCTGTCTGTCTGTCTGTCTCTTTCTGTCTCTCTCTGTCTCTCTCTCTCTCTGTCTCTCTCTCTCTCTCTCTCTCTCTCTCTCTCTCTCTCTCTCTCTCTCTCTCTCTCCTTTTAGAACTGGACAGTTCTGTTTAATCATGAGATGACTTTAAAAATCTTGTAGGCTACACTTTTTCAGCTAGAGAGCTTCACTCTGGTTTGTTTCTGACCTATCTGGAAGCTACAGGGACAGGACTAGCAATATCATGACATAATACTCAACTGTTCTTGAAAGTTTGAAACTTTTCTTCAATTTTGAAGATTTTGCCACCTCTTAACCATTTACCCACCCACCCCCACTTCCACTTTCCAAGGTAACCTATTTTTAGGGTTGAGATTTTTAAGAAGTAAAATCTTCTGCAAGACTTTAAGAACACAAGCAGTACCCTGATGTTGAATCAAACCCTTTGTTGTCCAGCGGTCTGTCCTGAAAGTGGCCAGCCAACAGCACCAAGAAGCCCACAAATGTTTCAGCAGATGGCCTCCAGAGGCAGTCACACTGCCATCAGGACAAATGGATCCTCATGACTTCCATGACATGGATTTGTCTAACATTTTTCTTTTAAGCCAGCCAATCTGCCAGATTGCACTATGTCTTTGGAAATGAATTCCAAGGTTTAATTACATTGAGATTGTCTTGGCAACATTTCAGCGAGGTCTCACTTGCCACCTTCAGGCTGTTGTTTTCGGCTTAAAGCCTGGTCGGAGCTGCCGTCTTTCTATAAATCTTGGTGGGGTCTGTGTGGAGTGCTGGTTTTGTTTCAGTAAGTGGATCTATACCCCCCCACTGAGATTTATAGAGAGATGGCAGCTCCGACCATGCTTTACTCACACAAACATGAAGCCAAAAGCACCAGCCTGAAGATGACGAGTGAGACCTTGCCAAAACATTGCCAAGACAATCTCAATCTTACATGGGAAAAGACCGGAATACAAGACCAGCATACCTACACCCGTGAAAATCCACGAAAACACACACATACATACACACACACATGCACGCACGCACACACACACACACACACACACACACACACAGACAGACACAGACATATATATTCTTAGTCAAAATTGAATCTGGAATGTCAGCCTTCCTTTCAGAATCTCTAAGTAGGGAGTTCTTAATCAGTAACCTAGAGTACTCCAACAGCTTAGAGAACCTGCAAATATTAAGGTAATACTCTCAGGTGAAAAGCTTAAAGGGAGTCTGTAGCATTAATGCGATTTGCATGCTCCATAATAATAATACTAATATGCCTATATATAATGGATTGTGGAAAAAGGATTTTAAAGAATGGGAAAAAAACGTTAATCCATGAAGCATATGCCCATCAGTTGTTCTGTATAAGATGTACAATATAAATTGATGCTTAAATGGTATTTAACTCTATCAAGACTCAAGGGGATGTTTTCACTTAATCATTTTTCATTGTAAGAAGTTTAAAACAGACATTAATCCTATATGGTGGGGGAGTCAATACATGCAAATAGATTGGCAACAAATGCTAAATGCTGTATCACAAATTATTGGTCGTGTAATTAGCTTAAATCCTGTACTGATTATATTCACAGTTACAGAACGCAACTTGCTAAGATTTAATAAAACTTTGGAAAATATCTCTCTCTGGCTCTCTCATTTCATAACACATAAACTGTACACATAAGCTGCCCATGAGAGAATGGCTATTGAAAAAAAAAATGATTGGTTAAAAGTAAAGAAGGAAATCTATACGGGAGAATTAACAGCAAAGCACAATAACAGAGGTGGAAGGGACCTTGGAGGTCACCTAGTCCAAGGGTGTCAAACTTGCGGTTCTACATTGCTGTCATGAGATGTATCCAGGGGTGGGATTCTACTGGTTTGGGCAAACTGGTTGCTCCGACTATCAGCTGGGAGCGAACTGGTTTGCTTTGACTTTCAGCTGGGCCTGACCGGCCGCCCACGCCTGTGCTATCCTCACCTATATTCCCTTTTCTGAAGCCCAGCTGATAGACGCGGCAGAGTGGATTGCTGCACCTCAGCCACTTTCTTCCCCAGCCGTAATGCAGAAGGTGATTTCTCTGTAAACTGCAAAAGTGAGTGAAGCACACGCTCAGCGAACCAGTTGTTAAACTGGTAGGATCCACCCCTGGATGTATCACAGGGCTTTTTCCCTTTACGGAGCTAAGGTGGGCGTGGTTTGGGCATGGCGCATCTGGCCCTTAGGCTGCCAGTTTGACACCCCTGATCTAGTCAAACCCCCTGCTCAAGAGGATACCCCAATACCATTTCCAATCTCTTCTTAAAACGTTCCAGTGATGAAGCACCCATAACTTCTGAAGGCAACTTCTATTCCACTGGTTAATTGTCCTCACTCTTAGGAAATTTCTCCTTAATTCCAGGTTGGTTCTCTCCATGATTAAATTCCACCCATTGCTTCTTGTCCTGCCTTCAGGTGCTTTGGAGAATAACTTCACTCCCTCTTATTGTGGCAGACCGTTAGATATTGGAACACTGCTATCATATCATCTCTAATTCATTAGATTAATGAAATAAGGTGATGTACTAGGTAATGCCACAGACACAATTTGCAGCATATCAGAATTTATTTTTGTGGTGATATAAGTTCAGGGCAAATTACTTTTCTCTAGTCTAACCTTGCAAAGGAATTACCCAAACAATACAAATATGGAACCATAAATTAAACCAACATACGTGACTTACATTAGCATGTAGTGCAAAGTTGCACTACAGACAATGGAGAGTTCAGTCGCAGAAAGATTTGTTTAGGATGAGCTTCACCATTAAGATCCTCCATGCCAGTTCCTCATTTTCTTTTCATGCTCACCTTTTACTAGCTTACATAACAAAAGTAGCTCACCTTTTACTAGAGTACATATCAAAAGAGCAATTGGGGTTGAATTAAGGATTTTAGGTGGGCTTTGCAGTACGTGGATACTGCATCTGGAAAGAACAAATGTGGGATTGAGCCAGTTTGCACCTATCCGAGAGAACCGATTGTTAACTTTCTAAGCAGTTCAGAGAACCGGTTGTTGGAAGAAATCTCATTTTGGTTTTTTTCCCCACTTTACAAGGTTAATTCTGTAAGGAAGGCAGGAAGGATACATTATGTTTTTGTTTCTAGCCTAATCTTTATTGCCCTGCTTACAGAAACTGCCACTCTGGTTAACCCTTATTATTTTGTAACAGCTAAGGTGAAGTGCCCATCGACCTGAGTGACATTGAGTTGGCCACACCCACCCAGCCACATGACCACTGAGCCATGCCTAACCAGCTGGTCATTAGGGCAGAGAAACAGTTGTTAAATTATTTGAATCCTACCACTGGACAAGGGGCAAGTGAACACAATCACAAGAACAATGTCCTGAATAAAATATATATATATTCTTGAATGTTACTCAGTCTAAAAACAATTCGTTTGATTTAATTATGGAAAATTTGCAGCAGCTGAGGAACAGTCCCCCATGTTGTAGATGATGGCTTCAATGCACCACCTGAGTTCTAATGAAATTGATAATGAAAACCCCATGGCTTTGTTGAATCATCTTAAATACACCCCATTAATTCTACACACATTTTCTAAATAGGGACGGACTAAAGAACATATGTTTGCAGCCTAAACTATTGCAAGGGTTTTTCTTCTTCTTCCCTTGTTCATATATTTGCTCTGACATCCTCCTCCTCCTCCTCTTTTTCGTTCCTTGCAAAAGGACATTGAGTAGTAATCTGCAGTATTAGTTTTTAATGCTGCTAAATATAATGCAGATTGATAGCACCACATTCCAATAGTGACGGTCATAAAGCTAAATGAGATTCCCTCTATTTTAAAAAAAATCCTGAACACCATCCCATTCAATACCTCACACAATTTCTAAAACAGGTTTCAACCTTAACCTTAGGTATTTGCTTCACTGCTGGGATGAAATAAAACTGTAAGATATTGGTTGAAATTAGCATTCTTAAGGCTTGTTCAGCTGAATCATGCAAATTACCCTGGGGTAATATACTACAGTTCATTTCCATTTTCTGAAGTAGCAACACAAGCTATACTTTTCTTGTATCGGGGACAACATCTGTTTAGTTTGGATCAAATCTCTTTTCATTAGGACTGCTTTTTAAACTACTTTTTGGTAGCAATTTGGTGAGTTGTAATTCAATGAGGCTTTTTTTTTACTATCTGTGTAATATTCTCTAACAGAACTGCCTGTTGGTTTTCAAAGAAACTTGATATATTCCTTCACTTTTCTCTCTATAAACAAATCAGGAATTCACTAACATTTTATAAACTTACAACAACTGATGAACAGCACAACTGAGGGAAAGAGCTGTGTTTGTTTTCACAGGTTTAACTCTGCCTCAATGTCCTGGAGGAAAGCCTGTATGCATGCATCGGCATCCTTCAGTCTCAAAAGACTATGGTATTGCACTCTGGAAAGAGGTAAAGCTGGAGTGTCCTCTCCAGAGCACTAGGCCTGAGTAGATTAATATGGAAGATAGATTGTTACCCAAGCAGCAGATTCCCCCTCTCCACATTGCTGAAATAGTCCAATGGAATGGCCAATGGAATGGCAGAGCTGATACAATTGGCTCCAGCTGCATCGCAGGAGTTACCAGAATGTGGTTGTACACAGTCGCGAACTGCTTCCGGGACTCCAGCTCTGGATTTTGCCTCGAGGTTGACTCCTGAAGCCTTTTCCAGTATATAGCTACAAGGCAGTGGAAGTTTGTAATCAGAGTTTCCCTTTTCTTAGAAGATGGTTCTGCTGCTTTATCTGCCATTAGGGCCTAAAGCCCTCTTCTGCGTTCAAAACCATTGACCATCTTCTCCTGTAACCCTGGAAAGAGGCCCTTATGAGGTGCTACCAGCTGGGCAAAAGGTTTTTTAAGGAGGTGTTAGTCCTCCATCACTTACCCTTTGTGCTGGCTTGTGACAGGCAGAGCCTGGCTTCCAAAACGTTGGGCCCAGGATGGCGGATTTGGAAAGCCTGTAAGATAATGTCAACCTTTAACCATAGACCTGAGGTGTCAGAGTTTGTTGCATAAATTCAAATCGAGAAAGCACACACAGATAACTGATTCAGCTAGATTCATTAACTTCTTTATAGATGAATAAATATACAATACCAACGGGTGGTTCTTTCAAGTAAACAGAAGGCAGGAGAGTTACAGACAATCACAAGCAGTTAGTTTCAGCAAACAAGCCCAGACAGACTGCTAGTTTACTTCTCAGCACAGAGCTTAATACAGCCAAGCCATGCCCAGACTTCTTACTTAAGTTTCTGTTTCAATTCTCTGCATAGGCGCACATCTGTTTAAGCTCCCATTGGCTGACTTAGTTGCTATGCCTATTCATTGGCTGACTTTGTTCCCATGTCTTTCCCAGTCATGAACATTTTAACATGAGTTCATAGTGACTGCAACAGTTTTCCAAAATGTTCAGAACACCTCTGTTTTTAGAAATGGACTGTTCTGGATGCGAATAGAATTTATAAATGTGTTTTTTCATTAGGTGCGTAGATTACAATTAAAAGTATTTTCCTAGTATTATCCATAATTTCCACCATCAAGATTCTTCCATCTTCATCTGTATAAATTTGTTTTGCTGGAATTTTATCTTTAATATAAAATATCACTCCTCTTTTCTTGCAGTCCGCCAAAGAGGCAATTTTTTCCCCCAAATTTTGGTTGTACTAATATGTGGCCATATCTTTGTTGAATATGTACTTCTTGTAAGCAAATTATGTCTAATTTTAACTTTTCTAATTTGTGAAATATTTTCCTTCTTTTAATTGCCGAGCAAAGTCCTTTAATATTAATTGTAAGCATTTTTTCTTACATTGTTATGTTTTATATGTAGGATTTATGGCTCTAGTTGATCTTGGTTCCTGTTGTTCTCTGATATCTACACCACCTACAGCACCTTCTTCAATATCAATCCCACCTACGGTGCCCTCCATCTTCTCAGTTTCAGTCATGGGTATATCTAACAGTTGCACTAGTAGTTCTTCTTTTCCAGTCTTCTCGGCCTTTCCTCTCAGATGTTCTGTATAGAAGGCTTCTGCTTTTTCAGTTGTATCAATTGTGTGCCTTTGTCCTTTCCATAGAAATATTAAACCTTCCAGTATCAGCCATCTGTAGTTAACTCCTATCTTAAGCAAAATTGTAGTCAGGAATTGATATTTTCTTCTCTTCTCTCTCACTCTTCTTGGAATTTGCTTTAAGACTACAATCTCCTTGCCTTTGTATTCCAATTTTCTATCTCTTGTTTTCTGCAATATTTGTAATTTCAATACTTTTTTTAGTAAATCTTACATGGACTTCCCTTGGAAGAGCATTTATCATTGCATCTCTTGTATTTACCTGAAATGTCTCATCTATGCCATCCATCATCTTCTCTTGGGTTATCTCTAACACATCTGTCAGGATTTCAGATATTATTTGTGGCAGATTCTCTCCTTTTTCTTCTATTATGTTTTGAAATCTTAAGAAATATTCAGAGCGCTCCATCTCCCATCCTATTATTGCACTGCTTTCTTTTTCCATTTTGCTCAATCTACTGTCGAGTTCTTCATCCCTCTTCTCTCTTTGCTCCTCTCTTTCAGCAATTTTTTGCATTCTGTCTTCTTGCTTCATCATCCATTGTTGAATATTTTCTATTTTTCCCTCTGTATATATATACTTTCTATTTAAATAGACACTTATCATTCCCTAGAATCTATATGATTTGGGCCTCAATGGATTTAATTGGTAATGTACAAGAAGTGGAAATTGAAATAAGTACTTGGGCGGATCATAACCCAGTTATAATTAAATGGAGAGGTCAAAGAACAAGATCTAGATGGACATTAAATAATACGATATTGAAAGAGAAAGACTTTGTACAGAAAATGGAAAAAAGAATTGGCTTTCTTCTTTAAAGAAAATAAAAAAGAGGATACATCCATGCAGAATCTTTGGGACACAATGAAGGCCTTTTCTAGAGGTCTGATAATAGACTATACAAGAATGAAAAACTTAAAGAAAAGACAAACATGTAAAGATTTATAAAAAGACTATATGACACTGGAAAAAGAGCTACAGAAATCTCCACAAAAGAAAGATATTAAAATAAAAATGGATATAATTAAACACAAAATGGATTTACTGGAAAAAGGAGGAATTGGCACAAAAAATTAGAGGCGCTAAAGAGAATTACTTTGAAAATGCAAATGAGCCAGGCAGATGGTTGGCATATAAACTGAGAAAGGAGAGAGAGGTAAAGAAAATACAACAACTAAAAGATGAACAAGGACAAATGCACTATGGAAATGCTGAAAAGAAGAAAATCATATTATTATGCCAAGCTGTATGAACAAGAGAATATAGAACAGGGAGGAGTCAAGCAATACTTACAGGATGTCAATCTCCCCTGGATACCAAACGACATTAGAACTATACTAGAAGGTAAAATAACAATGATGGAGCTAACTGAAGCTCTTAAAAGACAAAATAATGGGAAAGACCCGGGACCGGATGGCCTACCAGTGGAATTTTATAAAACACAAGAGGAATCCTTGTCTCTTCCCCTTTTAGAAGTTATGAATGAAGTAATGGTTGAAAGTAAAATACCTAACTCATGGTTAGAAGCATATATCACATTGCCACCTAAAAAGGAGGCAGACCTTATGCAAAATAAGAACTATAGACCAATCTCCTTGCTAAACTCAGACTATAAGTGATTTGCATCTATACTGACAGAGAGACTTAAAAATATCTAAATGGGTTTATCCACCTGGATCAAAATGTTTTTTTTCACCAAAGAGACAAATTAAGGATAACATAAGAATAATCTTGGATACCTTAAATACTATGAGGCTCATTCTGAAAAGCAAATGACCTTGTTTCTTGATGTGCAGAAGGCTTTCGATAATGTGAACTGGTGATACATGATACAACAAATGGAACAAATGAACTTTGGTAAGAATTTTATTCAAGCTATACAAACGGTATATCACAAGCAAACAGCTAAGATAATGATAAATGGAGAATTGACAGATCCTACTGAAATAAAGAGAGGTACGAGACAAACCTGCCCATTATCACCGCTACATTTTGTCTTAACGCTAGAAGTTTTAAATGGAAGGATCAGAGAAGAGGAAGAAATAAAGGGAATGACAGTTTAAAAAGAAGAATATAAGTTGCAAGCATTTGGCGGAAATTTTGGAGATGCAAGTTATGAACAAGGTCAAATACTTGGGGATTTTTTAACAGCTAGATGTAGTACTCTCAAAGAGGATAACTATCTTAGATTGAAGCAACAAATTGCAATGGACTTGATGAAAGTGTTGCAAGATGCTAAAACAAGAGGAGGGCTGGGCTTACCCAACTGGGAGCTATATTATCAGGCAACATCTGGATTAAGGAATGGATGACATTAAGAAATGTTAGGCTTTTGAATTTAGAGGGTCACAATTTGCTGTTGGGATGGCATTCATTTTTATGGTATAAGGGAACCAAAGCACATGGCTATTTTACAAGACATTACATAAGAGAGGCTTTGTTATTAAACTGGGAGAAGGTTAAGAGGTTACATTATTTAAAAATTCCAGTCTGGATATCAACCATTGAAGCTTTTTCATATTCAATAATATACAAAAAGGAACAAACAGTTAGATATGCTGAACTATTAAATACAGAGGGTGAACTTAAATCCATTCAAGGCTTGAAACAGGAAGGAATTGAAATTAATTGGTATTCATATGTGCAAATACATTCTAGATACAATGAAGATCGAAAAATGGAGGGTTTTATGATAAAATGACTGAATTAGGTAAAATTTTAACAGGCACTGATGAAAAAGTAATTTAAAAACTTTGTGGCTACCTATTAGAGGTGAAGCTACAGGAAGAACAAGTTAAAGAAACTATGTTAGCTTGGGGGGGAAAGGCATGGAATTGACCTAGAGAAATGGCAAAAACTGTGGTCTCAAAACTATAAAATGACAATGTCAACTGTATATAAAGAGAATTTGTATAAGATATTTTACAGGTGGCACTTTTCCCCAACGAGAATAGCAAGAATGTCTAAGAACAAATCAGAAAAATGCTGGAAATGTCATCAGACGCCGGGCTCATATTTCCACATGTGGTGGACTTGTACTGAAGCTAAAAGATATTGGACTAAAATCCACATGTGGTTGGAGAAAATTATACATAAACACAGAGACTTAAAACTAGAACTCTTTTTATTGGGAATTATACCAGAAATATACAACAAAGACTTGAAATATTTGATTGTAAATGTCTTAACTGCTGCTAGAATTGTATTTGCAAAAAATTGGAAAAATGAGAAAATACCAACACAGGAGGAAACTATTCGGAAAATAATGGAATGTGCTAAAATGAGTAAACTTACATTTGAAATTAGAGAACAAGAGGATGAGCAATTTTATAAGGTATGGGATTTGTTTTACCAATGGTTAGACAAAAAAACTTGGAAATGAAATTGTTTATCTATGTATTATTAGAAAGTCATAGACATTGCTATGAAAGTTTTTTTTGCTTTGAAATAGAGTGCTTGATCATATAAAGGACAATTATGAATCTAATGTATAAGAGTGGGATGATTTGAATGTTATGTATAATTGTAAGTAGTGATCAGGTTATACTGGAAAGATTTTTGTATGTTAAATGGACTAATGATGATGTAATGAATAATTGATACATACAAGAATTGAAATGTTCAATAACCACTTGGATTCACAATGGAAAATTATTACTGGAGTTGAATATGTCACACTATAAGTACTGTATACTCTATGGATGATTGGTGACATTGTGGTTAATTGAAAGTAATGATGTACAATATGAGTCGATGGGAATTATTTTTTTTGTAAGGCCAATATATAGAGATAGATAATTAAGGATTTAAGGAAATAAGGTTTGTTTGAAATGAAGGAATATCAATGGTAACCTGAACACAAAATGCTCAATGATAGCGATGTATTTAGTTATGTTTGATGGACAACCAGTGATCTTATTTTTAATTGTAAAATCTGATGCACAAAAGCTTGTAACCAAACAACATGCTTGATGAAATTGAGGAAAGTTTTTTTTGTATGAGTTGTTTTGTTTTTGATTGTCTTAAAAATAAAAAAAAATAAAAAAAAGAATTAATAAATGTGTTCATTTGATCAATAAATGAAAATTGTAACTATACAAATGTAAATTTAACAACATATCCCACCAATTATTTTCATAGATTAAGAAAATTGTGTGACGGGTCATTATAACCTCATGTCTGTAATAGCATAGTCAAAAATAGTACATCTGTGGTTAAGGGTTAAAAACAATAATGTCAATTCTCACTTTTTAAAGTTTTTCTTATGGGTGTCCATTTCCAAGTGTAATACTTTGTGGAAGTAGATTGTGTATTATACCGCACCCTTCCACAAAGTGGAAACAAGTGATGAAAAGTACAGTTCAATGGAAATTAGAACCAACCTAATTTCTAAATAATGATTTCAGTTTTGAAAGTACGTGGAAACTGGTTCTGTTTAGAATCGATTGGGGTGCTTGGAACTCAAAGAAATATACAAATCATCCATTTGAAGAAAATATTGCAGAACTGAATTCAGCAGGAACCTTTGTTAGAAGATGTGCTCCTGGACATAAACAATATCAAACAAAAATAATTTTCAGTATAATTGTTTTGGATACACAATATGGACCAGCTATCAGTGAATGCTAGCACATATTCATTATATTGAAAGCTAACAGATATTCATTATATTCCAAATTTGTTTTATTAATTGTTAGGATAAGAGACTGTATTTCTGCCTAAGCTACATCAACATAAGAGAAAAGGGGGAAATTCCCTTTGTATCTTAAACACAGAGACTCATTTAAATAACAATGTGCAGGATGAAAAAAAAATACAAGAAACAAATACTTTTCCTACTTTTTGTAAACATCATTTGTGCTAGTGGCCAAAAACAGCCATTCTAAATTAATAATTCTTGTTAGTTTTTATTTTGTACTAGCTGATAATCCGGCATCGGCTGGGTATTTATTTATCCTAATCCATACATTTGTCCTCAAAAATAATCCTGGACCAAACATAATTTCTAATGTTGTATTTTCTCCCTTACCAGAGAGAGCCCCCTTGTGGAGTACTGTCAAGCCGTTACCATGGCAATGCCACTGCGCTATACAGTAGAAGCCATTTTACGGCAGTATGGTAGAAGTCATTGTAAGGCACAACAGGCTGCATCTTAACAAAACGCACACCTGAGGGAGGTGTTAGGGGTCTCTTACCCCCACAGTATTTGTTTCTAGAAATAAGTCACCTGGGTCCCAAGTTTGGTTGAAATTGCTCGAGGTGTTCCAGAGTTATCCTGGATCTCTCTCTCTCTCTCTCTCTCTCTCTCTCTCTCTCTCTCTCTCTCTCTCTCTCTCTCTCTCTCTCTCTCTCTCTCTCTCTCTCTCCCTCTCTCTCTCTCTCCCTCTCTCTCTCTCTCTTTCTTTCTCTCTCTCTCTCTCTCTCACACACACAGAGAGATATATGTATTCAAATTCTAGTAAACTTGATTTAAAAAAAGCTCATTAAATGAAAAGAAATGGGGCAATCTCCAACCATAAATATACCCAAAATGTATTTAATGCAGAAAGAGGAGACATCACCAAAAAAGTGTGCCCGTTCAGAGAATGACAAGTCATATAGTCTTTTTTTTTTCTCCAGCTCACTCCATACACAGTGGAGAAGAACAGAACTCATAATCATCTTATAAGATAGAAATTTGCCCCACCCCACCAAAAAATATCACATCACCAGAAATGCTTCTTTTGAAAGCAAGACTGAAAGGCTTTTCCTGAACTCAGGAGAGGGAAAAGGCAAATGGAAGAATGCATTTCTTCTATTTCCTCCTAGAGCTTTATGCTGTCATGCTGAAGAGCTACAATAAAGCTTGGACACATTGTTCCACCCAAGTCGTTACTCAGCAATCTATCATCCTGGCAGGTTGTGAGTGCAACCACACATTCATTTCATTATATTTGGACATCCAGTTTTGGAAACCTGAAACAGTGAAATCTGCACTACTAGACTACAATTTTAAATTGCTGCATAAAATTATGCCAATGCAATTTCCAATAAAAACTTTGTCTGACCTTTGTTTGAAGACCATCTCTGCATGATTACCAGATTTTCCGGTTCCCAAAGGTGAAGGTTCCTCTGGCACATATATGTTAGTCATTCCTGACTCTAGAGGGTGGTGCTCATTTCCCTTTCAAAGCCGAAGAGCCAGCACTGTCCAAAGATGTCTCCTTGGTCATGTGGCCAGCATGACTCAATGCCAAAGGCACATTGAACACTGTTACCTTCTCATCAAAGGTGGTTCCTATTTTTCTACTTGCATTTTTACGTGCTTTTGAACTTCTAGGTTGGCAGAAACTGGGAGAAGTAATGGGAACTCATTCAGTTATGCAGCGCTAGGGATTCGAACCGCCGAACTGCCAACCTTTCTGATTGACAAGCTCCGCGTCTTAGCCACCGAGCCACCCTTTCCTGTTCACTGGGTAGTACTAAAACACATTCTATTGAAGTTCAAGAATCCACGACAGAAAAGATAAAAAGAATGGCTGGGAAATGACCAATGAGCCTAGCCTGGTGATGAAGTTGAAGGAAGAGCTAGTAATGACACCAATGACATTACTAATTACTTTGCAAGCAGAATTTAAAACAAGGCATCTATTTTTCATTATGGCATCATCAATCCTGTCTCTAATTAGCCTTAGGCAATGGTATCTTTCTTGCTCATTTTTGCTCATTGGATTGGCTTTCGGGATTGTGTTTGTTAATTTTAATTTGTATTATTTGTGTTATTGGAGGTGTGTTTCATTTTGCAATGGAAAACAATTTCAAAGAGCATCCTCAGATCCCCCCACCCACTGGGAAAAATCATAACGTGGAATCATAATGTCCCTCTTCCACTTGGGTTTCTATACTGTGTAAACAGATTCCACAGTCTCTAAAGATTTTCAGTCATCCAGGTCAGAGGTGGTATTCAGCAGGTTCTGACCAGTTCTGGAGAACCAGTAGTGGAAATTTTGAGTAGTTCGGAGAACCAGCAAATACCACCTCTGAGTGGCCCCACCCCCATCTATTCCCTGCTTCCCGAGTCCCAGCTGATCGGGAGGAAATGGGGATTCTGCAGTAACATTCACCAGGAATGGAGAGGGAATGGAGATTTTACAGTATCCTTCCACTGCCATGCCCACCAAGCCATGCCCACCAAGCCATGCCACACCCAACAAGCTATGCCCACAGAACCAGTAGTAAAAAATGTTGAATCCCACCACTGATCCAGATCATGGTTGTCTCAAAAGTGCTTTTTCAAGAGGAAACTGGACTTTCTTGTTTGTTTTTTTTCTTTTGAAAACATATTCAATGGGGTGGGAATAGAAATGGATTTTCAGAGGAAAAATTGCAGATTACAGGAACCAGAAGCACCACCCAGGTGATCCTGAAGACACAGATAAACCTCCAATTGCTTCAAGGACTCTCTAAAAAGGATGCAAACGACCAGCTGTCTGCAAGGATTATAAATCCTTCCATTCCCCTCTACCCTGTAAGAGCTGAAGAAGCTTCTTGGATGAGAAGTGAAATGTCTTCAAAAGAAAAAAAGAAAGAAAGTACAGTTGCCTCCTGAAGAAGGACCTTTGTGACAGATTCCACAGGGTATCATCCTCTTCATGATTCTTGAATCAGACTAGAACCTGCGTCTTTTTAGCAAGTCAAGGCAGTTCATTTCCATCTCTGCTTGCTAGACATTTCTTTTTCCAATGTCAACATTACTATTTTCCCGCCTTCTTCTCAGTTTCTTTTCCACATGAGAAATTCTGCCTGGGTGGGTGGATGGATGGGGAACCACCTTATATGTGGTTCTTCTCTCAGCTATTTCCCAGACTTAAAAGATCAGTTTGTCTGGGAGGCAATGAGACAAGAGAGTAGACAATGCTTATTTTATTCACGTGTCTTCAATAAGTAATAGCAGCTCTCTTGGTTTTCCATCTGGAATCTTTTATTGCTCCAACTTGAGAGACTATAAATTAAATTTAGTGAGGTTTTTTTTTCACACAAAGCAGAAGCTCTGAACTACATCCCTTCTTTTCTTCTTGGAAATATTGATACACATTCTATAATTCCACTCAGAATTTAGAGAAACTATACCTGACGGAGTTTTCATCTCACATTATGTTCACATTACTTGTTTCCTGGTCATTCAATGGGCAGATCAAATAATTTGACCTGAGTTGGATAAACAGGAACTCAACAGCTGGACTCTTCCCTTGAATGTTTGGGGACCTAGATTACACACTGAGAAAAGATGGGTTAGCCTGGTATAACAACTTTTATCAGGTAAAGCAGTGATGGGTTTCAACTTATTTTACTACCGGTTCGCTCACATGCTCGTGTGATGCTTCTGCACATGCGCAGAAGCATCCAGGTGGATATATATATATAAATAAAGGGAGACTAGTATAGATCTATTTCAAGCTATTTAGCTCTCATCAGCTAGCCATACCCTTACTGGGATTTGAACCTGGCCTGTGTTACATATTAGGCAGATTTGTTAGCCAGTAAGCCACAGGCTCTCCTCCTTATCAGCTGAGCCAGGGAAATAGGTATGTATTTGTGTTACATATTTGGGCATACCAGGGATTGTAACACAAATACACACACACACACACACACACACACACACACACACACACACACACACACACACACACACACACACACATATATATATATATATATATATATATATATATATATATATATATATATATATATATTCGTAGATTTTCACCTCCACAAGAGAATAATCATGGAAGCCATCGAAATAGAGAAACACCCCCACAGCATGAACAAACGTGATGATACCTCCCGCCTACCAAACATCTGGAAACCAGCCCTAGCCAACAAACGAACACCACCCACCACCCAAGCCGTTAAAATACAAAACAACAATGCACACACAACCTGCACCAATCAGCACCAATCTACCAATCATGATACAACCACACAACCAATCATTCCACTTACTGAAACAAAGCCACCACCCCATCCCCTCCCACCAAGACTTACAGAAAGATGGCAGCTCCGTTCCCATTTTAAGCCCACAGCTTGAAGATGGCAGGTGTGATCCTGCCGAAACGTTGCAAAGACAATCTCAACCTTACACGGGAAAAGACCCGAATACAACAAAACCAGCATACCTACACCCGTGAAAATCTACGAAAACAAATATCTTACCTCTACGGGGAGGAAACCTTCTCGCTCACCAGATCCTACGAGAGGCTTGAAGTCCGGAGAGCCACCATCTTATGTGACCTAACATTCCTACGCAACTGCCGAGACAAAAGCCTGATCCCCACATGCTTCCAACTAAAATTCCATTCACAAACCTCAGCCACCGAAAGGATCCTGAAAAGAACTGAATTAGCCCTAATCAGAAACGAACTCCACAGGAAAAGATTCCTACTAGACCAAACCAACCGGGACCTACTCACTCTTCACCTCAAACTCAGCAACAAAATCCACCCAGCACTCTGGGACAAATTCAAACAACTAGCCCTTTGGAGAGCAGAAAAAGAAACCTTCTATAAGACAGAAAAACACTCCAACAAACTCTACAGACTAGAAAAATGACAGAAGCCTAACCCCCCTCCTCAGCAACTCATGAAACAAACAGTACACAACATATCAGACAGAACCCTCACCACAGCTGAAACCAATGTCCTTTCCAGAGGATTCAACTTTGCAGTTGCCCCTAAACGCATCCCCACTGAAGACATCATATGCGGAGTTGAAGCTACACTCATCAAAATCAACGCAGATGAAGCCAATAAAATCAGACTTGCAGTCAGCAACGTCCTTTGCTCCAGCATTCCACCCAGAAGCAACTTACAGCAACAAGAAGAAAAAGCACTCTCCAACCTGAAGAAAGACAACAACATAATCATTCTCCCAGCAGACAAAGGAAACGCCACAGTGGTGATGAACACATCTGACTACCAAGCCAAACTATCCAACCTACTCCAAGACCCTGCTTACAAACCTATAAACACAGACCCCACCACCTACCTGGAAAAAACCACCAAATCCAAAATAAAAGCCTCTGCCATCAGTGAAGAGATCCAGCAAAGAATCATCCCCAGAGAGAAATCTTCCAGATGCCCCAAACTCTATGGACTCCCCAAGATACACAAAGAAGGAACACCACTCAGACCCATAGTCAGCTCCATAGGCTCACCTCTACAGAACCTTGCCAAATTCCTCGCCAAACAAAGCCAACCCTATGCAGAATCCATCACCTCAAACGTACAAAACTCACTCCACTTCATAGAAACAATAAAGAAACAAAACTTACAACCCAGTGACCTACTTGTGAGTTTCGACGTCATATCCCTCTTCACCCAGGTGCCCATAAAAGAAGCCTTGACAGCCATCCAGAAAAAACACAACCCCCCTAAACACATCCTAGACCTGACCAACCACTGCCTAACCAACACATACTTCATCCATAATGGACAAAGATACAAACAGATAGAAGGAGCACCCATGGGATCACCCCTCTCTCCTGTCATTGCAAACTTATACATGGAACATTTTGAAACCAATGCCTTAGACAAATCTGAACACAAACCCAAACTCTGGCTTAGATATGTTGATGACACTTTCGTGATTTGGCCACATGGAAAAGAAAAACTGGACAACTTCCTCACACATCTCAACAACCTACACCCCAAAATACAATTCACCATGGAAATAGAAGCAAACAACCAACTTCCCTTTCTGGATGTCCTAATCTACAAAAAACCCAATGGCTCCCTAGGACACACCATCTACCAGAAAAAAACACACACCAACCGCTACTTAAATGCACAATCCCATCACCACCCTGCACAGATCAACTCTGTAGCCAAGACCCTCATCTCCAGAACCAAACGCCTAGTCGACAAAGACCACCTGAAAACTGAATTACACAAACTCACAAATGTATTAATCTCCAATGGATTCCAAAGAAAAACAATCACCAACCTAATCCAAAAGGAGACTCCCCCAAAAAACCAAGATACAGAACAGGAAAATGGCATCGCCCTCCTCCCCTACATCAAAGTCCCTTTCGGGAGAGGGGGCGGTCTATAAATATGAATAATAAATAAATAAATAAAGGCACCACAGATAAAATCAGCAAAATTCTCCACAAACACAATATCAGGACAGCCTTCACCACTGACCAAAAAATAGCCAACATCTTAAGAAACCCCAAAGACAAAATCCAGCTAGAAAATCAAGGAGTCTACGAAATACCATGCAAAATCTGCCCAGCAATATACATAGGGCAAACAAACAGGAGAATAAATGCACGCATCACAGAACACAAAAATGCAGTAAGAAAAAAAGAAAAAAACTTCTTCCCTTTTCCAGCACCTTAAAGCTACAGGACACGAAATCAACTTTGAAGGAGCCAGGTTAATCTCCAAAACAGAACACCTCCACAAGAGAATAATCATGGAAGCCATCGAAATAGAGAAACACCCCCACAGCATGAACAAACGTGATGATACCTCCCACCTACCAAACATCTGGAAACCAGCCCTAGCCAACAAACCAACACCACCCACCACCCAAGCCGTTAAAATACAAAACAACAATGCACACACAACCTGCACTACTGTGTTTCTGCTATTAAATGATGACTGTGTGGTATAATAGCATTCTCAGGTGTCTCTCTGAGCTTGCAGACATTTCATTATCATAAGGACCCCTTATGTCAACCCTGAGCTACAAGTATTCTCATTTATTAGTAATAGCATTCTGCCCTGAACTGTCACTTGGTTCTGGACTAACATGATAATCCAATTGGCTGGGGTGTGGTGCCTTAACTTAGAAATTGAAATTGCTTTGCCTTTTTTACTCAAAACGATGGCAAAATAGACTGACTCAATTCAGCCAGCTGTCTAGATTTGATGGAAAGGACCTCTGCATGGATGGCATATGAACTTTAAACACATCTTAGCACCCAGAATGAAAAGAGCGGTTCTGTCTGATCTGGTTCTTTGAAGGGGAGTGCAGCTTCAGCTTATCACTTTGATTCAAAAATAAGCTTTGATCAAAATTTCATCAAATCAAAGTGCTCCTTGAAAGCTTTGCATAGTCCAACCATTAATAGACAGTTTTTACGCTACAGATAACTCCCATGTTAAAAGATTTTTCACTATCAGTCTATTTCCAGATGAAATTCAAAGTGCTGCCTATGATCCAGAAATTCTATTTGACTTGGAAGCACACTATGTGATACGATTACATTCTCCTGTAGACTGTGTTGGGATTCAAATACCATATTTTTCGGAGCATAAGACGCATCGGAGTATAAGACACACCAAGATTTTGAAGAGGCAAATTAAAAAAAAAAAGTTTTTGCACTCTGCAGACCTTCCAAAACCGGTCTATTTTTCATGAAAACAGCCACATTTTTTGTTAAAAAAGTGCATGCATAGCCTTTAGGAGGCTTTTAGAGAGCTCCTGGGGACTGGCAGGGCAAAAACAAGAAAAAAACGGCCCATTTTTCACTCATTTCTGCCCTTTCCAGCCCCCAGGAGCACTCTGAAAGCCTCCTAAAGGCTATGCACGGCCATTTTTGCAAAGGGGATGGGGTCTTGGGAGGCCAAAAATGCTGTATTCAGTGTATAAGATGCACCCAGATTTTAAGCCTCTTTTTTGAGGGAAAAAGGTGCAACTTATACTCCAAAAAATATGGTAATTTAACAACTGGTTCTCTGCCCTAATGATTTCTTCCAACAACCATTCACGAAACTGTGCAGAAAGTTAACAACTGGCTCTCTCAAAGTGGTGCAAACTGACTGAATCCCACCATTGCCTTTAGAGCCCCATGATTTCTCTGATTTTAGAAACCTCTTAGGTTTGCCACTACCAGTTGGAATACATTACAATAGATTAGCAGAGACATTATTATTCAAGCATGTGTCTGTTGTTGGGTAGGTTCTTTCTCTTTCTTTTTACTGAATGCATTTTATTTGCTTTAATTGCTATAGAATTATAATTCAGCTTTATCTTTGTTATTATTACTAGCTGCCTTGAGCATCAGTATCAGCGAATGCTACAATACTGATTTAATTTATTCGAAGTATCTTCATTCCCACTCTTGTACTTACAAGTATATGGGCTCCTTGATGTACTTCAATTACGTAATAGTCCTTGGGCTCAGCTTGCCATCAACTTCTTAGCAGGTCAAATGCAAGAGATCCAGGCAGTATTGCAATGTATTTTTTTCTTCTTTTACTGCTATATTACATGATAAAATACCATATCATGCTACTTAGGCTCAAACACCTCTTCTGAAATCTAGAGGTGGACCGTGTAAAAAATGTAGATGACTATTGCAACCACAAGGTGGAGTAAATTCTCTCCACTGTTTGGATTTTGCTGCTTGGATTTGTTAGATCTAGCTAAGAGAAAGGTAGAAAGAAACCTAGAGGAAAGATGAAAAACATATAACCCAGAAAGATTGACCTTTATCATTTCAATTTCCTCCAATGCAAACTGTTCTTCTCTTACAGTCCATTTCGACCATCCTTAATTCCCCATAGCACATTAGCAGACTGGATAATAATTGTGGATATTTGAGTCCACAGTGGATGTACACCTGCAGCATCTACCTCAAACTCATTAGGGAAGTTCTTTTCAGACTGAAGCATCTATTGTATAGGTCAGTATTTCTCAATCTTGGCAACCTTAGGATGGGTGGACTTCAACTCCCAGAATTCACCAGCCAGCATGTTGAGTTCTGGGAGTTGAAGTCCGCACATCTTAAAGTTGCCAAGGTTGGGAAACATTGTCCTACAGAAAATTTTTGGGTGACATGAAAAAGAAAGTTCCTCCAGAAACTTCATGCGCCAGGCAATGTGACAAATCCTGCTAGGACTTTGGCCTATTTGTCCTATAACCAAGGTGCCATGCGGAGCCCCTTCTGTCATCAGGTGCGCTGTCACTAGTTGTTCTTCTGGTTTCCGGCCTGTGCATGCACACCGGCCATTTGGTGTCCGGGTTTCCGGCACGCGCATTCACGCCGACCACTTGGTCTTCTATCTCCAGCCCATTCATCTGTGACCTATAAATTGTGATCAATCCTATTTCCCCTTGCTACATTTCATCAGACACTCTGCCAGTCTTACAGTCAATCTATTTCTCCCATCTTTACTTCATCTACCACTTTAATTCTGGGAAATGTTTCTTGCCTATTGATACTTTTAACACTTAAAAAAAGATTTATCCAGAAGTAATTGATGGTATTTAGCAGTAATGGCGAACCTTTTTAGCATCGAGTGCCCAAACCGGAACATGTATGCGTGCACTTGCGTAGCAGATTGCTGTAAACCTGGAGACCAGTTGCCCGGCACACATGTACACTGGCCAGCTGATCTTTGGGTTTCTGGAACTCTGGGGCGTGTGCACACATGCATGTACATCAGTGGTGGGTTCCTCCCGGATCGCACCAGATCGCGCGCGCTCCCTTTCAGCGCTCCACCTGGCTTGCGCGCTCCCTTTCAGCGCTCCACCTGGCTTGCGCGCTCCCTTTCAGCGCTCCACCTGGCTCTCGTGCTCCCTTCCGGCACTGAAACCGGAAGTACAGTTTTGCCCGGCCCTGGCGAAGCAACGACGCCTGTCTGCGCTCCACCAGCTCGGCTGGGAACGGAGATGTTTCCTCAGCAGAGCGGAGCGCCTGAAAAGACTTTTCAGGTGCTCCGCTCCGCTGAGGAAACATCTCCGTTCCCAGCCGAGCTGGTGGAGCGCAGGCAGGCGTCGTTGCTTCGCCAGGGGCGGGGCAAGACTGTACTTCTGGTTTCAGCGCCGGAAGGGAGCGCGAGAGCCAGGTGGAGCGCTGAAAGGGAGCGCGCAAGCCAGGTGGAGCGCTGAAAGGGAGCGCGCAAGCCAGGTGGAGCGCTGAAAGGGAGCGCGCGCGATCCGGTGCGATCCAGCAGGAACCCACCACTGATGTACATGTTCCAGTTTGGGCACTTGGTGCCAAAAACGCTCGCCATCACTGTCCTATAACATACTTGTTGGCTTATATTCATTTTAGTATCTTACTGTTCTGTCTCATGATTCCAATGAATATGCAGACACAGGCTTGGCTGTCTGCCATGACTAATTACATAGTTAAAGCCACCCCTTGGCTAGAACGTTACCTTCAAGAACTCAAGATAAAACTTACAGAATGCTTTCTCAATGGCTCGTATAATGGACTGTTGTTTTCTGCAAAGATTCCCTCCCGTCGTCCATCTATAAACTCTTTGGGAGGGGCCACGCCCTTAATCAGCTGTCCTTATTTCCTTCTATGAGGTCTTCTCCACAGCTGTTCCTTTCTCTTATCATTTCTACGCATACGCACATCAGGGACAACTCTCTCTGTTCCTCCTCACTGCTCCCTGACTCAGATGCCACTTGGTGACCAACAGGCCTCTCTAGTTCCTGCTCTGACTCCAAACAACCTCCAGAGTCTTCCTCATCCTCCAGAGCAGTCCCATAATGGTCTGAGCTGTCAGAGTCCACCAACAGCTCAGCCGGCCGCTGCTGGGCCACAACACTTCTATTATGTCTTATGAATGTTTTCAGCACTTCAATGAGTGAATTTATGATAAAGTGACAACAGAAGGAGATATCGATGAAATATTTGATTCTGAGCTTAATAGAAATACATTAACAACAACAGCACACACACATATACACAGAGGAGAAACAAATAATATAAATATGGAAGAGTTGAATTTAACAGACCTGGGCATTTGAGGTGTCTAACTAACAGAGAATGTAAATTTCATTCAAGTAGGGTACAGAATTTTTTTAGGCTTGACTTATTTTTAATCTTATATCACCAAATTCAAGAGTGTAATATTGATCTATGTTATGTATGTGTTCATATTGCCACTACTTTAAATTCTGCATTTCAGAAACTAATTACGGAATTGAAAAAAATATATACTTTAATGTTTTCATATTAAATGATAAATAATTTGTATTACAAATGCAGTTATAGACCTTTTAATATTCTTATCTGAATTCAGAAGCAGAAAACTGTTACTATCGTTTGTATATTGTACCTACCAAATTCACAGTTTTCTGAATATAATAGTCTGGAGAGAAAAAAATTGACCTTAAAAATAGCATGCGAGAGAAAAAAGAGAGGGGGACACACATCTTTGCTGCAGAATATTTTGCTTTTAAAAGTCTGGATTTCAAATATTGTGCACTGAGCCATGTTGATAGCACAGAATGCATTATTTATTTGTTAAATTTATGTCCTGGGAGATCAAGGCAGTATATATAGCATTCACTTCTCCAGGTTTTCTACACAGTGATAACTCTGTAGGGAGCTTAGTCTGAGATGTAGTCACTGGCCAAAGTCACCCAGTCAGTTTCTATGGCTTAGAATAAAGTTGACCCTTGATCCTTCTGTTCCTAGAAAAATGTCTTATTGTACTGTATTGGCGCTATCCATTTTTGAAGAGACTCTTCATCTTGAGCAACTTCATAGTTAATCTGTTATAATCACTTAACGCTCACCTATGCTGGGTGAGTCTAGTAGTTCAAGAGATGGTGGGAAAATCTGCTCAGACCAAGTTGCCCGGTTACAGAACTGTGAAATCGTGAAGCTAAAGGATTGAGTTGAAATTAGAGAGGCAAATTTTCCAGATGATATATAGAATTACATTTTTATGTAGCGTCGTAACTAGCAGGAGAAGATGTATATGGTCTTTTTTTGGTGGGTTTTTTTTTTTTTGCTCATATGGAATCTGGCATAGTTCAGTTTTCCCTGTCCTTTTATTGTTTCCAATATAAACAATTTTATCCATAGATCAATATACAATAGGATGGTTCTTTTCACTTAGTTCTACCATCTGTGCAGAACTACTCACTCCATGAGCTTCTGCCTCCATTTCTCTCCCCTCCCCCCCACTGGAAGTTTGGGTTAAAGGCTTAGCTCATTATTAGTATTCCACTAGACGACTAGAGAATGATCTCGGATCATTGTTTCAGAGATTATTCCTTACCTAAACAGAGAAACAGAATGAACAAAGGCAGGCAAAAAAGCAAATTCAGACTTCCTGCAGTGGTGGGATATGACCGGTATGCCCCAGTACGGGAGTACCGGGGCATACTGGGAGCACCAGGTACTATTATGCGCACGGAGCATACGGTGCCTGAGCGATGCTCTGCCAAGCAGCTGGAGTGTCGCGGAGCATCACGGAGCATCGTGCACAGTAAGTATGCATATGCTGTGCATATGCATGTAGTGGACGCCCAGCCCCGTTGGACCGTACCGGTTGCATCGGGATCTGAAAACCACCACTGACTTCCTGCTAACTTTCCATTTGAACTTCCTTGTGAGAATCTGGAAGAGAGAATTGGAAATCATTCCTTCCTTCCTTCCTTCCCTCCTTTCTTTCCTCCCTCTCTACCTTCCCAACGAATAGGCAGTGGTGAGCTGCTGCCTGGTTGGACCAGTTTCGGTGAACCAGTAGTTGTGACCACTGGCTGCCCGCTCCTGCTCTACCCTCTCCATATATAACTAACTTTCTGGCTCGTTCCCCCTGCCCACGCTGCCCAGCTGAGTTCCACGCCACACTTGCTGTACTCACCAAAGCTGCCTGAGTAGATTAGCTGCTTGTTTAAAGCTGCATTCCAGCGCTGAAGGGACACATACGAGCAAAGCTAGCTTGCGAGCACGAGCGCTCACAACCAGCAAAGTGGTTGTTAACATAAGTGTAGCCCACTCTGCAAATAGGTAAATGGTTGCTGATGGGTGGAGGAAGAAGTAGCAGTTTGGAAGACTGCCTGGGAAACTGTCCTAGAACATTGAAAATGAAAATCATGTGGTCTCATCAATAGCCTAGGAGACACTACACTTGATCTTAGCCAAAGGGCCAAGAGGTATATCAGTGTAACAGCATTGAAGCAGTCATAACTTCCCCAAATTTCAGGAGTCACGTTCTAGATTTTGGAGACATTGTGTAAGTTAGCCCATTTGAGATACTTTGGTTCAAATATTGATCAACCGTGACGCATCGTTTCACCCAGTTAAAGATCATGTCAATAGTTTTAGTGGTATATAAATCAATTCAAAATACTTTGTCACTTTGAATTTAGAATTTGGCTTCTCATGGTTCCAGCTTACCTGAGATCCAGTTGAATACATTTACAGTATCTTCTAAGCTTTGTGTCTTGGACATAAATTCAGTAGCACATTTCTACTGCTGTTCTTAATGTTTTAGCTTAACACAATTTCTTATCTTTTTGTCTCCTGCTGACTCAACATACATATTTTCTTTTTCTGTACTCATTTTTTTTCCTATGAACTAATAAATCTCTTGGAGTATAGAAATGCTATAGAAGGACACCAAGGACCTATACCAGTATGACACATGTTTCTTTTTCATATCCACATGATATACAAACATGATTCTTTAGATATAAAAAAATAAGCAGCTGAAAGAATTAGCAGAGCATGCTAGCCTACATGTGGTTATTTGTTATGAAAATGAAAAAAAATAAAAAAAACTTTATATATATAAAAAAGGAATATAACAATGAAAGACAAAAGTTAAATATCTTTAAAGGAAAAATCTCCAGGACCCAAAATGTGAATTTCTGTTTGAATTTCTGGCATTCTGTACACCTTGACATCTAGAAGAGAGATAAAAATGATTTCAGCTAATATTATATCCTAATATCATATTCCTAAAATTAATGCAAGCAAGATGGATGCTGTAACTATCTCAGACCCGTGCTTCTGTGAAATTATAGTCTCATTTGACGATAATTTACATATATTTTACTATGTCTTTTCAATGTATTTTGTTGAATAATAATGATTTTATTAAGCAGATGGAATAAGAATAGCTCTTTTTACTATAATAAGAAGTCAATTTCATCACTGACTTAATACAGCAAAAGTATTTATTAGGGACCATATTATTATATATATTTCTCATGGGGAAGAAGGAATAATTGAAACATTAACTTTCAATAAAAGAAAATTTTAAAAAACCCTCTTAACTCTTTATGCATTCTACTGCATTCATTTCCTGAACGATATAAATATTTGGTTTCTATTAAATATGATTTTAACAGCTTACATGCCCCTGAAATGGATATATATTAAATTACCACAAGCAACAATGGGAAAAAATAATGAAAAATTACTAAGCATGTGGCTTTTGGATTTAAATAAATCAAACCAAGAAAGGAGTGGCATGGCAACCTAGAGGTAAAGAACCTATGTGGAAAGTTGACTGTTCAATTCCATCCAATGGCAGATGTTTCTTTATCAGGATGCAAAGAGAAATTTTCTATTATGATAAGGTGACCAACCGTCCTCCCTCGAAAAGTGTCCTCCTACATGTCCTCCTTTTCGATATTTGAAGACTAATCTGTTGCGCGTTATGTGACGTATTTTATTAAACAGTTTTTAATGGTGTTTTTTTTTTACTTCATCGCAAGTATATTGAACAGATATTGAATCTTGTGTTGAATTTTTATCTAAAGAAATGCTAGACATTAAAATAGACAACAATAGTCTCTTTGAAGAAATTAGAAGACTGAATGCATATTTAAATTCTGAAACATTAATACAATGGGAAAATCAACATGTTGAAATTGATAAAAGATGGGTGGATATTTTCAGCCATTTCAAAAATGAACATATTCCATGTGAACATTTATTTATACTTGTTCAATTTACGTTGTGCTGCCCTGGAACTAATGCAGCAGTTGAAAGCGTTTTTTCAATTGCCAATGATTTTTCAACAAGTGAGAAATCGAGATTGAATGTTGATACTCCAGCTGCAGCACTTGCCGTAAAATTCAATATGAAGGATATTTCTTGTTCAGATATTTCCAATATATTGTTAGAAGATGATACATTGACAAAAAATATTAATTCAATGGAAAAGTGCTCGTTTAAATAATAATTAACAGGCATGTAAGCATAAGTACAATATAAAATGTTACAAATGTTTTTATTATGCATATATCATATTTTAGTGTATTATTGTTGCAATGAATAAAATATTTCTTTTATTTACGATATTTTTTTCCAATTTATCTGTCCTCCTTTTCATTGTAAAAAAGTTGGTCACCTTAATTATGAACTTCACTCAGGCATCACCAAGGGCATCCAGTCAGTTAACCCTCAGTTCCACTGAGTCGCCCTGACTTCATCCTGAAACAAGGGATCAAAGGGTTGTAAAAAGAAAAGAAAAACAAGAAATATTATGTCTCCAATTAATCATATATATCAGGGATGGCTAACCTTTTTCTAAAGGTGTGCCAAAATTGTGTGTGAACACACAATCGCATATGCGCACATGCCCACCCAACAGCACATGCACATGACTCCCCCACACCTGTGATACTCTGTGCATGCACACCCCCACGTGGGGGAGGGCGTTTTCACCCTCCCCAGGCCAGTGACGTATGGTGAGGTTTATGGCTGGTGAAGATATATAATATAATATAATATAATATAATATAATATAATATAATATAATATAATATAATATAATATAATATAATATAATATAATATAATATAATATAATATAATATAATATAATATAATATAATATAATATAATATAATATAATATAATATAATATAATATAATATAATATAATATAATATAATATAATATAATATAATATAATATAATATAATATAATATAATATAATATAATATAATATAATAATATAATATAATATAATATAATATAATTTCATGAAGAGAGGTGAGGCTCTGCCTCCCCTGCCTCCCCTGACTGCACGTCCCTGCCCCAGGCTCCAGAGGCTTTCCTGAAGCCTGGGGAGGGTGAAAAACGGCCCAACCAGAAGCCAGGAACGAACTTCCGGTTGGCCCATTGGGTCTGTTTTTTGCCCTCCCCAAGTTCTGGAGGATTTCTTAAAGCATGGGGAGGGTGAAAATGACCTCCCCCGGCCTTCTGGAAGGCCAAAAAAGCAGCTGGCTGGCGCACACATGTGCACCCCAGCTGAGGGCTCCCAAGCTGGCAAATACGGCTCTGTGTGCCTCCCTTGGCATGCGTGGCATAGGTTCGCCATCACGGATATACATGGTAAACTGTTTGTTGATTATAGGGCGGTACAGTTTCTCAGTGATTAAGATTTTGGGCTTGTCAGCTAGAAAGCTGGCAGCCCAGGTTCAAGATCCAAGTACCATGTGAAGGGGTGACCTCCTTGTGTTGTGGCTTGTTGGCTGTTGGCCCCTCCAGCAGCCGAATCAGAGGAGGAGGAGGAGGCCTGGAAGTCAGGGTCAACGTCAAGGCAATCTGAGAGCTCCAAGGGGGAAGAGGGAATGGAGCTGGCAGAGAGAAAGACAGAGAAGGAGCCTGAGCCATCTGTCAGCCATCAGATAGAGAGCCAACACACCCAGAGTTGTGGAGGTAGTTGATGAAGAAGAGAAGGAACAGCTGGGTTCAGGGCCTGATGTGCAACTGTGCAGAAGGCGGAGAAGAGGAGAGCAGTGGAAAACCGTGGGCCGATCCAGGGGAAGGAAGAGCCACCGCTGCTAACAAGGCCCCACCCTCACTCTAGGGATAAAAGGCAGGGGGCAGAGATGAATAAGTGTGGTAGACAACTATTCATCTTTTGACTGGATGCACTTGTTAGCCTGCGAGATAAACTTTGCTGGGGCTGCCAGCTCTCATCATAAAGGAATCTTTTGAGTTCACATCAGAGGGTTTGTTGTGTTTGGGCAGCTGGGTCAGAACACCTTGCCCCAGCTCCTGCCAACCTAGCAGTTTGAAAGTATGCAAATGTGAGTAGATAAATAGGTACTACTTTAGTGGGAAGTTAACAGCCTCCATGATTTCATACTGTCCATATGACTCAGAAATGTCTCTGGACAGTGCTGGCACAACGACCTTGAAATGGAGATGAACACTGCCCTTAAAGTCATCAATGACTAGCAGAGTAAAATCTGCAGGGACGTCTGTGTTGATTGTAACACAGTGAATCCTTAATATTTAAAATGCTCTCTTCTACATTGCATAATGTCATCTCTTCTTATCACATGATGAGAAAGCAAACAGAATTGGAGATAACCAGAGACTAGTGCAAGTTAACTAGCCTCGCCGTATGCCTTTAATTTCAAGAATGTGTCATGGTGGTTGTCCTCAACTGGGTAAAGCTCCCAATTTTCCAATTGCTTGTGTGTCTGTATTTCATACAGCAATTGCTGTATTTTTACAGCAATTGCTGCCTCAATGCGGCATGGCATGGAAGCTATCAACCTGTGGCATTGCTGAGGTGTTATGGAAGACCAGGATGCTTCAATAACGGCCTTCAGCTATTCAAAATAAAAGTGCAGGAGTTCCAACCCATCAGGCTGATAATTCCATGGGGAATTCCACGGAGACCATTCATTTCCCTACAGCCTTTTTGAAGGGTGTACAAAGCTTGTTAGGAGTTTTCCATGAGATCAAGTTTTATATGCTGTGTCTGCACTGCTTCACATGAGAGGATCTCTGATAAAAGCCAGTGTACATTGTTTTTTTTTTTTTGCCATTTCTAGATGTCAAGCAGATCTAAAGAGCAAAGGTTTAAATAAGTAAATAATCCTAAAATGAAAAGGTACAATCACTAGTAAGGGAAACCCCCTGATGCATGCACCTGTTTTACACAGCTTTTCAAACAATATTCCATAAAGCTACTGTAGGAGTTCAGCTGGGGAAAAAAAGCAAATTCTGAGAGTTCTTTCTGTTTTCTAAGCTTCATACTTCCTCTTTAGAGCATTTTGTTTTCACTTCTAGTGTTTGGTATATCACCACTTTCCTTTTTCTTAGAAGAAGAATTTGGTAAGTTTAGAAATGGAACTGGAAATAATTTCAGCTTGGAAATTAACACAAAACTCATCTGGAATGAGATTTGAGCAATATCTGTGCTCTTTTTACTTAGAACACTTGATTTGACTGTAGAATAGAATAGAATTCTTTGTTGGCCTAGTGTGACTGGACACACAAGGAATTTGGCTTTCGTGCATATGCTCTCAGTGTACCTAAAAAGACAAGTTGCATTCATCAAGAATCATAAGATACAACACTGAATGATAGTCATAGCGTACAAATAAGCAATCTCTATTGTCTTGTGTTTCCTCTATATACCAAGAGCAATAGCACTTAGCCTTATATACAGTACCACTCTAAAGTGATTTTACTCTGCTTTGCAACATAAGCATATTGTACCCAACAATCTGGGTCCTCATTTTACTGACCTCAGAAAGATGGAAGGCTGACAACTGTAAACTACTCAGAGAATGTTGTAAACCATTATGGGGCAAAATAGGACTCTACAGTCAAAGTGGTATATAAGTCTAATTGCTGTTGCTATATCCTTCCAGACAAATAATTGTCCAAACTCTTCTTTAAAACCTTCAATGATGGAGCACCTACAACTTCTGGAGGCAAGCTGTTTCACTGATTAATTGGTCTCACTGAATTCCTTATCTAACAATCCCAATAAGAAAAAAATCTGGTTTCAATTGAATTTTAATCTTTTGAATCTTCTGAATCATGAACTTTCGATTTTCTAGCATTTTTGTCCACTAAGCATGAAAAATGATCCTGCTTCTTGTTTACATTTCCAGCATAAATTTGAAACCATCTTTATGCTTTCTAGGTAATTTTTCTGGTGTCCTATATCAATGGGACATGATTTTATAAACACTCTAAGGTTGTGACATAGAGTAAATTTCAGTCTTTTCAACCACATATTTTCCCATTGTTCTCTATGTATATTATAACCCAAAAGTTTAGCCTTCTTTATCATACATTCCTTAACTTGTTCTTCATCTTCTTCAAATTTCAATGGAATTGTATAAGTTTTAGCAGTTACATGTTCATCATTTGTACACAGTTCTGTTGCAAAATGAGTCTTACAATGTGCAAAACCATAAATTATTTTATCTATTTTAAATCTTTCTAACAACTGCAAATAAGAAAACTGCGCCCAACTATGCCCCTCTGTTACCAGTTCTTCTATTGGTTTTATTTTATATTAACCTTAATAGAATTCTAGTATTTCATGATACATTAGCCATTGATGTTTTGCCTATTATTTCTCCTCTATAGAATGATTCTTATGCTCAGAGCCATAAATGTGTTTTGGAACAACCTTCATTTATATCTATCCAAATAGATATAGAATAGACATGTGAAATAGATAAGTGGCACATGTCACATAATGATTTTTTTAAAATACACATTAACCTTGATTGTATCATATCACAAATATCCATGCCACCCAAATCTCAGGTCATGACCTTCTAACTATAAAAGTCTTCTATTTCTCAGCATCATCATTGTTTCCTTCATACCAAGCAGCAAGCTGTTCTGTAAACTTATAAATTTTTCTTTTAGTTTTGCTGTGCTCAGAAGTCACATACTTTTCCGTGCCATTAATCTCCTTCAAACCTCAAATGCGTCAAAGAAAATTTAGGTAAGCTAAATTTTGTTAAAGTTCCTTTGAATGCCTCAGACAATGGAATTGGTGGAGCAAAGGAATATCTTTTGGATGAGTTTAATATAAACAAGGACAGTGAGGCAGAGTCAGCAGTTTGTGAATTTTTAGCCACAGGCATAGATGTTGCAACAATTTCTTTGTAAATCGGTTTTTGGAATAAAATTTCCACTGCTGTCTGTTGTTCTGCTATATAGTACATAGAAAAGAGACTCACCAGATCAATTCCAGTGTGTTGCAGTTACTCCTTTGTAACAAAACAGAATAAAATTAGACTGCAGACATTTCAGATTTGTATGATTTATTTTATTTATTTATTTATTTATTTCTTGGATTTCTAGACCGCCCCCTCTCCCAAAAAGGGACTCGGGGCGGTGTACAGTCAATGCAGATAAAAATACAATCATAAAACAATTAAATACATTTGGATGGAGGAGATAGGCTGTACAAGAAATAAATATATTCTAAAACCCTAAAAACATCCCCAATTAAAAACCCAAACCCAATTAAAATAAATCCCCGGGAGGTAAAACTAAGAAAGTGCCAGGCCAGCTGATTGAAATAGGTGAGTCTTTAACTTTTGACGGAAGGAACGGAGGTCGGTGGTGGTTCGAATGTCGGGGGGGAGGTCATTCCAGAGGGTTGGGCCCATCACAGAGAAGGACCTACTCCTAGGTGTCGCCCGCTGACACTGCCTAGCGGACGGCACCAGGAGGAGTCCCTCCCTGTGTGAGCGAATAGGTCGCAGGGACGTGTGTGGTAGGATGCGATCCTGCAGATATCTAGGTCCTATGCCATGGAGCGCTTTAAAGATGGTGATCAATACCTTGAAATGCACCCGAAAGGCCACAGGTAGCCAGTGCAGCTCGCGCAGGAGCGGTGTTACGTGGGAGTAACGTGTACTCCCCATGATAACCCGCGCGGCTGCGTTCTGAACTAGCTGCAGTCTCCGGATGCGTCCCAAGGGAAGCCCCATGTAGAGGGCATTGCAGTAGTCCAGGCGAGACGTCACCAGCGCATGAGTGACCGTGCGCAGGGCACTCCGGTCCAGTAGGGGGCGCAATTGGCGCACCAGGCGAACCTGGTGGAACGCCCCCCTTGCCACGGCTGCCACATGGTCCTCCAGTGACAGCTGGGCATCAAGGAGGACGCCCAAATTGCGCGCCCGCTCCACAGGGGACAGTTGTTCGCCCCCTATGGCCAGCGATGGTGTCAGCTGGCTGAACCGAGGTGCCGGTACCCATAGCCACTCGGTCTTGGAGGGGTTGAGTTTGAGTCTGTTGTCCCCCATCCAGACCCCGACGGCTTCCAAACACCGGGACATCACTTCGATAGCCTCGTTGGGGTGGTTTGGGGTTGAAATGTACAGCTGAGTGTCATCAGCGTACAGGTGGTACTCAACCCCAAAGCCACGGATGATCTCACCCAGTGGCTTCACATATGCGTTGAACAGGAGAGGCGAGAGGACCGACCCCTGCGGCACCCCACAAGTGAGTGGCCTCAGGGACGACCTCTGCCCCCCTGTCAACACACATTGCTTCCGGTCGGAGAGGTAGGAGCCGAACCACCGCAGAACGGTGCCTCCGACTCCCATCCCCTCCAACCGGCGCAATAGGATACCATGGTCGATGGTATCAAAAGCCGCCGAGAGGTCTAATAGGACCAGGATAGAGGAACAACCCCTATCTCTGGCCCTCCAGAGATCATCAACCAACGCGACCAAGGCTGTCTCAGTGCTGTGCCCGGGTCGGAAGCCGGACTGGCGTGGGTCTAGATAGTCAGATTCGTCCAGGTGTTGTGGAAACTGCTGCGCCACCACATTCTCAACAACCTTCGCCAAGAAGGGGAGGTTGGAGACTGGACGGTAATTAGCTAGCTCCATTGGGTCGAGCGAAGGTCTCTTGAGCAAGGGTCTCACCACCGCCTCTTTCAAGGCGGTTGGTAAGTAACCCTCACCCAATGAGGCGTTCACCAGGCCCAGAAGCCAGCCTCGTGTCACCTCCCAGGCTGCCAGTACCAGCCAGGAGGGGCACGGGTCCATTGAACATGTGGTGGGTCGTAGCCGTCCACGCAACCTGTCCAAATCCTCGGGGGCAACAGAGTCAAACTCCTCCTAGAATGGTCTCTCAAGACTCGCTGTTGACGGCTCGCCTGGTCCACTGACGGAGGTCCATCCGCTCCGGATCTGATCGATTTTGTCCTGAAGATATTCCCCAAACTCCTCTGCTCTTCCCTGTAAGGGTGTCTCTCGCGTCCCCTGCGATAAAAGGGAGCGGGTCACCTGAAACAGGGCGGCAGGGCGGTTATCCGCGGACGCAATAAGGGCAGCACAATGTCTACGCTTGGCCGCTCTTATTGCCACAAGGTAAGTCCGCAAATAGGCTCTTACCTGTGTTCGGTCAGATTCGGAGCGTGAGGACCTCCACCTGCTCTCTAGACGTCTCCTGTGGCGCTTCATCACCCTTAGCTCCTCAGTAAACCAAGGAGCCCGGGTGGGTCGATGCCGCAGGAGAGGTCGCAAAGGCGCAACCCGGTCCAAGGCCCCAGTCGTCGCCCTATTCCAAGCAGTCACTAGGTCCTCGGAGCGGGAGCGGGACAAGGCTACAGGTATTGGCCCAAGCTCCGTCTGGAATCTATCCGATTCCATCAGGTGCCTGGGGCGGTACCAGCTTGTAGAGTCTGGTTCCGCCTCCTCCCGGTGGGGGATAGCGCCAGGGAAGTCCAGCCGGAGGGATGAGTAGTCTGACCATGACAGGGGTGTGATGACTAAGTCCCCTATTTCCAGATCACTCGTCCACTGTTCAGATACAAAAATGAGGTCCAGTGTGTGGCCCCCTTCGTGAGTGGGGCCCTGCACTAATTGGGTCAGGTCCATGGCCGTCATGGAAGCCATGAACTCCCGAGCCACCTCGGAAGCCGCTCCCGTTGACGGCAAGTTGAAGTCCCCCATGACCAAAAGTCTGGGAGTCTCAACTGCCGTCGCTGAGATTAGCTCGAGGAGCTCGGGCAGGGCTGCTGATGCATAGCGAGGAGCCAAGTATACAATCAGCAAGCCCCACTGCCTCCCTGGGCCCCAGTTCACACCAAGGGACTCACACCCGGGTATCTGAGGGACAGTGAACTCCCTCGGCTCTAAACATTCCCGCATAACCACCGCCACCCCACCACCCTTACCCAGGGCCCGGGGCTGATGGAATGCCCGGAAGCCTGGTGGGCACATTTCCACGAGGGGTAAACCACCCTCGTGGCCCAACCAGGTCTCCGTTATCCCTGCAAGGTCTAGCTCCCCCTCTGAGATCAACTCATTAATGAGGGGGGCCTTGTTGGTAACAGACCTTGGGTTGCAAAGCATCAGCCGCAGGCCCTGGCTCTGTAGCACCTGTCCACCTAGACTGCAGGGGTTGGTACAAGCGACCGGGCGTAACCAGCAGCCACGGTCTCCCAACCCATTTTGCTGTAGTTTGCTGTAAAATGATGAAGCTACTTAGTCAAACTTGGAATATATTAAGAAGAAGTCAAGCATACATGTTGTATTTTTGGGACATCCAACAGGAGTGACAAAAAAAGTAAATATAGTGACGTTGATAGTACTGCCAACTTGAATTTTTGAAACATCCCACCCCATGGATGCCAGTGCGCACATCAGATTAATTATTTATGAATAAATATGTATATCTGAGTTATTATAGATCAAGGATTCTTAAAGCTCTCAAAGTAGTCAATGAGAGGTGCAAAAAAAATCATTTTTTTTTTCATTTTACTTATATGAAAACACTAAGTCTAAGAAACAAAAATAGCCTTAGCAAAGACATGGTGCATATTCAGAGCCCTATTAGATCCTGATCTATTCTTGTCCTCTTATTGAGTACAGTCTGTAACTATCACTCGGTCTTTTAGGACATCTTAAAAAGACCATCCTTAAACATCTGAATATTTGTTAAGATAACTTACACAGTGCTTCTAACACAAACATTAATAATACAAAGTTGATCCATTTGATCCATTTTAATTTCTTTTCCTTTAAAAGCTGAGTAAAAGTTGTGGGTTTCCTACCTTCTGATGTATGAAACTGTCACATATTTAGTCAAATAAATGATGCATTATTTCCACTCAAAAACTGAAATGAGGAGGAGTAAGATAAACAGAATAGGAGTCCTAGTGGACGACCATTTAAATATGAGCCAGCAGTGTGCAGCAGCTGCCAAAAAAGTCAACACAGTTCTAGGCTGCATAAACAGAGGGATAGAATCAAGATCACATGAAGTGTTAATACCACTTTATAATGCTTTGGTAAGGCCATACTCGGAATACTGCATTCAGTTTTGGTCACCACGATGTAGAAAAGATGTGGAGACTCTAGAAAGAGTGCAGAGAAGAGCAACAAAGATGATTAGGGGACTGGAGACTAAAACATATGAAGAACAGTTGCAGGAACTGAGTTTGTCTAGTTTAATAGAAAGAAGGACTAGGGGAGACATAACAGCAGTATTCCAATATCTCAGGGGTTGCCACAAAGAAGAGGGAGTCAAACTATTCTCCAAGGCACCTGAGGGTAGAACAAGAAGCAATGGGTGGAAACTAATCAAGGAGAGAAGCAACTTAGAACTAAGGAGAAACTTCCTGACAGAACAATTAATCAGTGGAACAACTTGCCTCCAGAAGTTGTGAATATCCCAACACTGGATGTCTTCAAGAAGATGTTGATAGCCATTTGTCTGAAACGGTATAGGGTTTCCTGCCTAGGCAGGGGGTTGGACTAGAAGACCTCCAAAGTCCCTATCAACTCTGCTATTGTATTATTGTATTATAAAATGGGAAACTGAAAATAATAGAACATTGTTCTTTTAACCTTATTGTGTGATTAGATGCAATTATAGTCAAAACCCCTGTTAGATTATGTATCTAGAGCTCATGTTGACTCCAGAGGCCTATAATATGACCTTTCTTCAAATCAGCTTCGGAAACTAATGTGAATATTGTGTGATATTAGTTGATTTCTATTAGTTCAAGCACAGTAAGATCTTCTGTGCTGACATTGATTTAAGAAAATGGGTTTCCTTTATGTGATAAGTAACCATGATAACATAAGACAAAATAAATAGTGTATTCTGTGACTGAGTAAGAATATTTTTAGATGCATATATTATTTTAAATTTGGTGTTTATGTTACTCCAATGCTGGATTTTGCTCCAGTAGGTTCCCTTGAGGATATATTATCTTAGACCGAGAAAATAATGTACTAAAGAGGGGAACAACATACAACTAGGAAAAATAATCTGCATTTCCAAATAATCATTGTTGATTGCCTAATGATTCATATTTTCTTAAGTGTCTTCCTAGTAGATTTAACAAACCTAATATCCCCCCCACTTTGTTATACATATTTAAACAAAGTCTACACTTCTTATCATCCAGTTTAAACCTTTGGATTGAAAATGTAACTCCTTTTACAAAATCCTAATTGACAAACTGTCTGAATTTTTCCTACAAATTAAAAGTAGGAATGGAGAGGGCGAATGAGAATTTTCCCACCAAATCCTACAAAGGACCATTATTAATGTTATTATTTGACAACTGCTTCTTGCATTATTCTTCTACTCTAATCTTACCTAACAATCTATTGCATATTTACATCATTTCAAGGAAATCCTCATCAATCAAGAGTTATGCAGTAAACCACCATGAGATAAAAAGTATACAATCCATGCTACATATATTGGTGTGTATATTTGAATGTTATTATGTAATATACATACGTATATTTGTATGTATATAAGGGACACAGTGGCTCAGTGGCTAAGAGTCTGAGCTTGTCAATCAGAAAGGTCAGCAGTTCGGCAGTTCAAATCCCCAGCATTGTGTAACGGAGTGAACTCCCGTGACTTGTCCCAGCTTCTGCCAACCTAGCAGTTCGGAAACATGTAAAAATTCAAGTAGAAAAATAGGAACCACCTTTGGTGGGAAGGTAACAGCATTCTGTGTGCCTTCAGCATTTAGTCATGCTGGCCACATGACCACAGAGACATCTTCGGACTTAGCTCTTTGGCTTTGAAACGGAGATGAGTACCCCCCTCTAGAGTCGGGAATGACTAGCACATATGTCCAAAGGGAACCTTTACCTTTATGTATATTTGGCTATTTGCTCACATCACTCAAGTTAAATAAATCTATGCAAAGACAAAGCAATGTTTTCTGGATAAAAGCCTATGTTTATTCAGGATAACATATGCAGTCAAAAATGAACTGTTGTTTCAGCAAAGAATGAGTTCTGATTGAGACCTTCTATGCCTAATGATAATGACACTGTCTTTCTTGCTCTTAGCCTAACCATGATCCAGAAATGAAACCCCACATCCACTCCAAGTGATGAACCTTTTAATCAGATACTTCATTGGTGGACATCAAACTTCTGGAAGTTAATCACAGCTGACTTTGGATCTTGCCTATCAATTTAGACATTTCCAGAACTTCCATTCTATGCTATATTTTTATAGAGTCCTTAAGGTCATTGATGATTCATAGATCTGTCATGACTTCTTTGAGCTCCTCCATAAAAATTCTAGAGCTTTAGGATGGTACAAAACTGAATCCTAGTCATTGGTCATCCCCCCCCCTCTGGGATGACTCATAAACAAATGTCCAAAGGTTGGTACTGGTTGATGCTAATAAAATTATTTCAATCCCCTTGACCTCTTTTCCTAGCAAAATAATTTAATGTGCCTAAATTTGTCTTACCTGCAGATTATAGGAATGAGATTTGCATTTGGTCATCATTCTTAAAAGGTGGCATAGATTGTTAAGGTAAATTAAAAACCTGAGGCATTTTTTGTTGATTTCCTCTATGAATTTTGAAATGCCAACTGAAATAAAATAATCTATTGCCAATCTCCTCTCCCACAGATAAAGAAATATTAGATATCAATTATATTATCCCCAAAGTATTTACTATTAGAGGTTTTTTTAGATAAAACTTTAGATAAGATTTTTCATATTTACATATACATATATAGAAAGATATAGAAAGAAAGACGGCAGCTCCGTTCCCATTTACAGAAAGACGGCAGCTCCGTTCCCATTTTAAGCCCAAGCCCGAAGATGGCAGGTGAGATCTTGCCGAAACGTTGCAAAGACAATCTCAATCTTACATGGGAAAAGACCCGAATAGAACAAAACCAGCATACCTACACCCGTGAAAATCTACGAAAACAAATACATATATAGATATACACATACACATATACATGTGTATGTGTGAGTGTGTTCTGCACTGACTACATTTAACCCTTAATCAGACGTCCTATTTCGATGACACTATTACAGACATGAGGTCATAAAAATACATTCAGTGTTTTCATGGTTGGATTTTTCTGAGGACAGGATTGATTAGATTGTCAACTGTATTATTTCTTTTGGGCTTAGATATTTAAAATACCCACTTGAACCTAAGTTGTTGATTTCCTCCCAGATAATCCTCCCAGATTCTAATGTATATATTGTTAGCAAAACTGCCAAGTTGATAGACAAGGCAGTGCAGCAAAGGATCCAGCCCATGGGGTGCTTAGATCTGGCCGATGGGGCTACCCTGGAAACAGTGGAGGACCAGCCCATGGTGACTCCCAGAAAAAAAATGGAACTCAGGAGGCCTTCCCAGACCCTTTCATGGCCTTCCCAGACTCTATTTTCAGCCACAATGGTCTCCTGCAGTCCTCTGTCAGCGAAACTGGAGTCCCCCCTTTCTCTGTATATAGTGGAGGCTCTGTTTTTAATGGCAGAGGGCTACAAATACAAAACAAAATGTTTCCCCTTTTGCATTTGAGCATCCAAGAAGGGACAGAGAAAGGGAAAGGGAAAGAAAAAGAAGAAAAAGAAGGAAAGATAGGAAGTGAGCAAGAAAGGAAAAAGAAAGGAAGGAAGGAAGGAAGGAAGGAAGGAAGGAAGGAAGGAAGGAAGGAAGGAAGGAAGGAAGGAAGGAAGGAAGGAAGGAAGGAAGGAAGGAAGGAAGGAAGGGGAGAAAAAAGAAGGAAGGAGATTATAATGAGAGGGAGGGAGGGTCTGAGGGTAATGCTGTCTTAGCACTTGGCCACCATAGATGCCCCTGACATGAGTGATGTTGATCTGGCCAGGTCCATCCTGGCCACCCCGAGATCAAACACAACCCTGATGCGGCCCTCAATGAAATTGAGTTTGGCGTCCCTGATATGTCTGTCTGCCTGCCTGCCTGCCTGCCTGCCTGCCTGCCTGCCTGCCTGCCTGCCTCCCTCCCTCCCTCCCTCCCTCCCTCCCTCCCTCCCTCCCTCTCTCTCTCTCTCTCTCTCTCTCTCTCTCTCTCTCTCTCTCTCTCTCTCTTTCTCTCTCATATCTATTCATCACCAAACTATATGCATATATTTCCAGAAAATCTTCCCCACAGAAAGGAAAACAATTGGCAATCCTTTTCCAGAAAGAGGAAAGCCAAGGAACATAGCAGGCAGACAGCTTTCTAAAAGGAAGGCATGGTAGCTAGCATTCCAAACTCATTACGTTACAAGCTGTTTTAAGCTTGCTTGGTGTTAAACGAGCATGACCACATGACGGAATCAGTTTACATAGAAAGTAATAGGCCAGATCCCTCCATACAGACCAATTTTTCTACCTGTGAATGTGGAGAGAGATTGGGTTACTGTTGCTCTGGCCAACTATATGCTGCAATAAATAAACTTTGTAGACCAGAATGTTTGACCCAGATGGCAAGTGCATGTTGGTATAGGAATCAGACTGCAGATGAAGAATTGTGCAAGCATTACTTCCAGTTGATGGGATACAGTGATAACCCCATGATTAAGCCGTAAGAAAAGTAAACATTATTAAACTTTTGCACAGCAGAGAATAGCAATTATGAAAATGCATTGACATTTATTATATGCAGTGAAAACAGGGTGGGTTTTACCATAATAAAATGGTACTTTTGCACCCCAAGATACAAAAATCATAGAATGAAGGTTTGAACTTTTGCGAAGGGCATGTATTTCAGTCTGCCAATCTCCCTCTACCCAGCTATTAAGGGTATTCTGGCTGGTGAGGAATTGAAGCAAATAAATCTTCATCAGGAATGCAGAAATATAAATCATTTCATCTTCCAACATCCTCTTTCTAGAAGTTGCCCTTTGAAAGCCCCACACTTTGTAACATATTTAGTTATCAAATTCGTATCAAGCCATCCAACCTAGGAAATTGAGGGTGATATCCCACCATACAGGGACGCAGTGACTCAGTGGCTAAGAGCCTGAGCTTGTCAATCAGAAAGGTCAGCAGTTCGGCGGTTCGAATCCCTAGTGCTGCATAAAGGAGTGAGCTCCTGTTACTTGTCCCAGCTTCTGCCAACCTAGCAATTCGAAAGCATGTAAAAAGGCAAGTAGAAAATAGGGACCACCTTTGGTGGGAAGGTAACAGTGTTCCGTGAGCCCTCGGCGTTTAGTCATGCCGGCCACATGACCATGGAGACATCTTCGGACAGTGCTGGCTCTTCGGCTTTGAAATGGAGATGAGCACCATCCCCTAGAGTTGGAAATAACTAGCACACATGTGCAAAGGAAACCTTGACCTTTACCTTATCCCACCAATCACTGCAAGTGGCAATCAAAAGATTTTCACCTCTGATCTACGTTCAGACTGGCAGTGTTTAGGGCCCAATGTAGTTTCTAATGTTGGTATAAGAGCTGGCAACACTACACCTCCCTCTTGTTGCTCTGGAGATAACATTGGCAAATTTATCTGAATTGCTTTGCAATTACCGGTATATGGGCATAGTCACTACTTCATTTCAGGAGAGCTTTTTTTGGGGGGGAGGGGTTGTAGTCTAGTGTTTAATCCCAGGATTTTCTGAGGTTCTCAACTCAAGTAGTCAAACTCACATTTTTTTTAGATGAACCTTGATAAACTAAATGCTTCCACTTCAGTTAGGTGAATGTGTGCATATCTGTGCATATATCACAAAATATTCCATCATTTTCCTTTTTTTAATTTTGTTTGTTTCATTCTCACCAGACATTGAAGTATTCTAGTTCAGGGGTGGGCTCCTGGGGATTCGCAGGGGTTCAGGAGAATCTCTAGCTAAGATTCTGTGCAATTCTGAGAACCTCCAAATCCCAGTCCGAGCTGGCCCCTCCCACTCTGCCCCTCCCAGGAGTCTCCACGCAGCCTGTTTCAGGGCAGGCATGGAGGCTTGGGGAGGGTGAAAAATGGGCCTACCTACGGGCCTGTTTCTGACCTCCATAGGGCCCCCAGAGCCTGGGGAGGCCATTTTCACCCTCCTGGAGGCTTGAGGAAAGCCTCTGGAGCCCATAGAGGGCTCCCCTCGCCATGTTGCAGGAGGCCGTGTTACACTCCCCTCGCCGTGTTGCAGGAGACCGTGTTACACTCCCCACACCGTGTTGCAGGAGACCGTGTTACACTCCCCTCGCCGTGTTGCAGGAGACCGTGTTACACTCCCCTCGCCGTGTTGCAGGAGACCGTGTTACACTCCCCTCGCCGTGTTGCAGGAGACCGTGTTACACTCCCCTCGCCGTGTTGCAGGAGGCCGTGTTACACTCCCCTCGCCGTGTTGCAGGAGGCGTGTTACACTCCCCTCGCCGTGTTGCAGGAGGCCGTGTTACACTCCCCTCGCCGTGTTGCAGGAGACCGTGTTACACTCCCCTCGCCGTGTTGCAGGAGGCCGTGTTACACTCCCCTCGCCGTGTTGCAGGAGGCCGTGTTACACTCCCCTCGCCGTGTTGCAGGAGGCCGTGTTACACTCCCCTCGCCGTGTTGCAGGAGGCCGTGTTACACTCCCCTCGCCGTGTTGCAGGAGGCCGTGTTACACTCCCCTCGCCGTGTTGCAGGAGGCCGTGTTACACTCCCCTCGCCGTGTTGCAGGAGGCCGTGTTACACTCCCCTCGCCGTGTTGCAGGAGGCCGTGTTACACTCCCCTCGCCGTGTTGCAGGAGACCGTGTTAAACTCCCCTCGCCGTGTTGCAGGAGGCCGTGTTACACTCCCCTCGCCGTGTTGCATGAGGCCGTGTTACACTCCCCTCGCCGTGTTGCAGGAGACCGTGTTACACTCCCCTCGCCGTGTTGCAGGAGACCGTGTTACACTCCCCTCGCCGTGTTGCAGGAGGCCGTGTTACACTCCCCTCGCCGTGTTGCAGGAGGCCGTGTTACACTCCCCTCGCCGTGTTGCAGGAGACCGTGTTACACTCCCCTCACCGTGTTGCAGGAGGCCAACTAGGCCATGCCCACCATGGCCAAGCCCACCCAGCAACCGGGAAGAGAATCCCTTGCTAAAATTTTTGAAGCCTACCCCTGTTCTAGTTAGCAGAAATTGTTTTCCTTCCCTATTTCTTTCTGCCCTGCCTTTTTATTTTCAAGAAAATTCTAATCACTCCTTTATTTAAAGATCCAAAGAAGTTTTGAATGTTTAAGGATTATCAGCCTGCCATCAGAAACTCTCTAATTCCCAAGGCTCAACAGCATCATGAGGTTAGTCTGGCCCAGGGATTCTCAACCTCACTAATTTGAAGATGTGTGAACTTCAATTCTCACAATTCTCCAGCCAGCACAACGGCATTCCTGTCACGCCCAAATTCAAAGACTGTGAAATCCAATCAAGCCCAATCCTTTATAGAGTATTGTCAATATAAAGCTATAACTTTCTAAACTACAGGATATGTTCCTAAGAGATTCTAGCGTTTGGCTACCCTGTTCCCCCATCCAGCTTGCGGTCACTCAGTCTCTTAATCAGAGTGTCTTTCTGAGATAGCTCTAAACTGGCAAAATCTTCTTTTTCTGTGGTGCAGGTGCACATTTCATCACAATTCCCCAGCCAGACAGCATACATTCTGGGATCTTTGCCAACATGACTTCTTCAAGCTGCCGGGGTTGAGAACTTTGATCTGGTCCATTCTTAAAGTTATTTAAAGCTTAGTTAGTTTGCTCTAGACAGGCGTGAAACAAAGGGAGAAGCATTGCTGCGATTAAATCTGAGGTAACCAAACTATTTCTCTAGCAAAATGACAGCTGACCATATTTTCAAAGAACTGCCTTTTTATAGGCTTATATCATTCATACCCTAGTAAAACCTACCTAGGTGTTGTGGCCTGTCGTCCCCAGCCCCTCCAGCAGCTGAATTAGAGGAGGAGGAGGAGAGAGTCAGGGTCAGCATCAGGGCAACCCAAGAGCTTTGAGGGAGAAGAGGGAATGGACCTGGCAGAGAGAGACAGAGGCGGAGCCTGGACTTTCTGTCAGCCCTCAGATGGAGGGTCAACAGCCTCCAGGTCTAGAAGTGGCTGATGAAGAAGAGGAGGAACCGCTGGGTCCAGTGCCTGACGTGAGGCTGCACAGAAGGCAGAGAAGGGAGAGCAGTGGAAAGCCATGGGCCGATCCTGGGGAAAGGTTACCACTGCTAGTGAGGCCCCACCCTAGCTCTGGGGATAAAAGGCAGGAGGCAGAGATGAATAGGTGTGGCAGCTAACTTCTGGCCAGCCAGAGAGAAACTTTTTGACGTGCCTGCCGGCATTCCTAGCAAACGAATATTTGGAGTTCACATCAGAGGGTTTGTTGCAGGGGTGAAATTAAGCAGGTTCTGTCAGGTTCTGCAGAACCGGTTGTTGAAATTTTGAGTAGTTTGGAGAACTGGCAAATGCCACCTCTGGCTGGCCCCAGAATAGGGTGGGAATGGAGATTTGGCAGTATCCTTCCCCTGCTACACCCACCAAGCCACACCATGCCCACCAAGTCATGCCCACCAAGCCATGTCCACAGAACCAGTAATTAAAAAATGAATTTCACTACTGATTTGTTGTGTTTGGGGAGCTGGGTGAGAACACTACCTTTGAATATGTTCTGATACTGAGAAATGTGTGAGATTGAGTTTAGCGGTGTGATTGACTTATTCTGAGTCAAGTTCAAAATCTGCTATTTTCATGAAATCCTTGAAATTATCAGGGCAATGCTAGCAAAAGTGCCTTTGTCTTCTAGTAAGTTTTTTTCAAGTATTATATGGCCTGGTAGTCTACTGATGAAGCAGTTGAGATGTGTACCGTAAAAATGTGATTTCTAGACCAGCGGTCCTTAAAGTTTGTGGCTTGGCACCCCAGTTGTGGGGACAGATGGAACTTGGCTGCATGAACAATGGGTCAGCAGGCACTATATGACTGCTCATATAGACTGCTCGTTTCTGGGATTATGTGTATTGAAAAAAATAGACACTAACCATACAAAAATGTATGACTAATTTATCAGCCCTAGTTTCCTTAAGGAGCATTTCCTTCATTTTCTACAAGGATGTTTGTCCTTGCAACTGAAAAAGAGTGAAAAGTATCTATAAAATAAGAATCTACAAAAGAAGTATCTACAAAATGCAAATGAGAGGATTTGGTTGTGCCCATGTGACTCCCAGAACCATTCTGACTCCAACTTCACACACCACAAAACTCCAGGGGTGAAAGGTTTGTTTCCAGTGATACCTTATTGCATTCTTAAGCCATTCTACACAAGCTAAAATATTTAAGCCAAAAGCAACATTTACCTGTATCCCACCTGCGTAGAGACGGTATTTGCAATGCACTGACATACTCAGAATGCACAAGGCAAATAAAGGCACTTACATCCCCATCTAACTATACCTTCTGGATGAACCTTTCTTATAAACCTTCCCAAAGCTATGAAAGTTTCATTAAGTTTATCTAATAACATTTCAGCGTGATATGGAAATGGAGAAATAGAGCTTTCTTAACAGGCCAGCCGATTGGAATTGTTTTCATGTGGGAGTTCTTTTCTATAGCAAGCTGTCTGCATGATACACTCTTAAAATGTTGTTAAGCATATTCACAATCCTCTGGGCAATAACAAGTTCCAGAACCTGAAAATGGTTTTAGGTTCTTGGACGGGGGAGGCATTGCAAGAGGCTTACGGTCTTTTGTAATATTTGTATTTATTTATAAATATGTAGGCTGAACACTGGGGGAGCTAACGCATTAAACAATCCAACAGATGGCTCAATGTTCAATGTTCCCATGCCATATTTTCTAGGGGAACAGCCAAGATCCTGAAATGTTTCCAGAGCCAACTCAGCCAGGCTTTCTTCAAACAGCAGTTTCTTCCTACACATAGCTTGATGATAGCTTCCTCAGCCAAAAGGGAATAATCTCTGGCCATTCTTTAGCCATTGTCAAAGCGAGCTATTCAGAGCTATCAGCTGTTCTCTCTAGTAAAGGAGATGAATTGGCCAAGTTCACGATGACTATTTCTACAGCCAGGACTCCAGCTAGATATGCCTTAGGCAATCAACAGTTATATAAAAGCTATTCAGAGAAATCAAAAGAGGCAAGAATCATGAGCGCTATGGGATAAATTGAAACAAACAAAGAAATATATAAATCTCATCCGATAACATTTTAATTCAGCTGAGCAAAAATTGTTCAATTCGTTTTGTTTTGTTTTATAGCCCCACCAACATATCTGGTGATTATGTACTGTGACACAATGGCAAACATTTCTTGACCGTCAGCCAACTTCACGTCAAGAGGTCTGTGTTTAAATATTTAAAATATATATCTATGAAATTTGATTTAAAATGAACACTATATTCTTACCTTTTTATACTGTTGTTGTTACTGCTGCTGTTCTTGTTCTTGTTATTATTGTTCTTGTTCTTGTTATTATTTAAGACTAGCTGATAACCCAGCATTGCCCGGCTATTTATTTATGCTAATCCTGTATTAGACAGGAAAAGGAATGAATTATATCTATAGTGTCAAGTCAAAGTAATGCTGAAACACACACTCACACACACACACACACAGTCAGGGTTCCAAATAGCATCCAAAATTAAATCAGAGTCCAAGGCAAAGTATTGCTCAAAGTTCCAATTTATTAAGAGAGCCATGTTGGCATATCTGGGAAAACCCGAATCTAAAAGCTTCCTGGTTTTCCCCACCCACCCAGTTGAAAGTCCAGGATCTTGCCCCCACACCCACAAGTCCATCACATGGTCCCATCTTCTACTGCCATGCTGGCAGTTCCACTCATCCAGTTCGGTCAGGTGCAGAGGTGTAGAGACAAAGGAAATTCTAGAAAGAATTTTGTTATGGCTACATAGCACCTAACTCCATACAATCTCCCCTCCCATTTTCCCACAATAGAAATGCATAGTAGAATAATGGAAAGTGTGACAGGCCAAAGATCCAAAAGGAAATATGGCTGCAGGCCTGACACACAGACACAAATGAACTTGAATCCAAAATGCACACTATCACTGCCAAAAGTACTCTGATTCGACACTATAGATATAATTCATTCATTTTCATTTCAGCGGACCAGGCATTCCAGAGTTATGGTGGAACACAGACACACAGATACACATACACAGACACACACAAACACACTGAGGAGTGTTAGGGGTGTCTTACCCCCACAGTATTTGTTTCCAGAGAGTAAGTCATCTGTATACCAAGTTTGGTTGAAATTTCAGAGTTATGCTAGAACACATGCACAAAGCCATTTATACTGTATATAGATAGATTTAGTCTTCAATTGGATTCACAGTCTGGGACTGATAAAAACTTAACAGTTCAAGTCCCAACCAAGGAGCTCTTAACGTAACTTCTGAGTGTATAGGCAATTCTGAGTAGATGGCTTACTCAGAATATTCAGGTCTGATAAGTTCAAAATTTCTATGTATCTAAACAATCCTTTGGGTATTGTCCCAACGGCTCCTATTACTATTGGTACAATCATTACTTTCTTTCTCCACAATTGTTCAACTTCAGTTTGGCAGATTGCAATATTTCATTATTTTTTCTAGCTCTTCAATTGGTGCATCAACTGTTATAGCAATATCAATGAACCAGACTTTTTCTTTTCTTTTCCATAATTGTGATATCAGGCGTGGTGTGGGCCAGATGTCTGTCTGTTGGATTCAAAAGTCCCACAAAAATCTTGACCTATTCATTTTCAAGAACTTTGCCAATTGGTGTTCCTGGTAATTTTTGTTGCATTCGAATCCAAACTTCTGGCAAAGCTTCCAATATATGATTTTGGCAACTCAATCATGCCATTGTAGATAATCAGTTTCTGGGATTTTGCTGTAGCCACTGATAAGATGACCCACTGTTTTATCTGTCTCATTGCATAAGCAACATTTGCTGTTGTTACTTGCATGTTGATTTTTTGCTTTCATGGAATTGGTCTGCAGGCTTGTTTTTGGGCAGCCAAAATGAACTCTTCAGTTTCAATATTTTCATCTGGTCAGTTTTAACTACTTTTTCAACTATACATTTCTCACCAATTTTTTCTTCTTTGGTATCTGATAACTTGTATAGATCTGTTCCAGTGAATCATTATGGTGAATATGTTATGTCAAAGTTTATAATCAGTTTGTGCAATCCTTTTGCATGAACTGATTACATGATATACTGTTTCTTCCGCTTCTTTTTACAACCTGCACTTTAGTCATTTGATGCTTTTTTTTTAAAACTCTGGCCTTGATTGCATTTGTTTTGAGCAGTCAAAATCATGCCTTCAATTTCTTTTTTAAAAATCTTCCTAATATAAGTCATTACCAAGTGTTATCTTTATCCATTTTCTCTAAACATTTTGTAGAAATTAACCATGTTAATGATTTTCCTTGCCAGCATTCTGTTCATATTTTATTACATTATTCTAATATTCACTTTTTGTTTCCTGGACACTCAGCAAGTTCCAATTTTTAATGTTCACCAAATGCTTGTTCTTATTATCTTTTATGTAATCAGCCAAAGCATCCTGTATTTTTATTGTTTGACTTGAAGTAAACACCTGTCTCCTTTCTGAGAGGCAAGGAGAACACAGAATAACAAGATTAGAAGGGACTTAAATGTCTTTTAGTCCAACCCTCTTGCTCGAGCAGACCTTATACCAGTGATGGTGAACCTATGGCATGCGTGCCACAGATGGCACGCGGAGCCATTTGTCGGGTCATGGGTCACTTCTGGTTTGCTCGGAGGGTCACTTTGAGCGCTCCGAAGGCGTCAGGGAAGCCTCCGGACAGTCCCTGAAGCCTTCAGAACGCTTAAAACGCTCCTCCGAGCAAAAATGCTCGGAGGAGCGTTTTAAGTATTCTGAAGGCTTCAGGGAAGCCTCCGGACAATCCCTGAAGCCTCCGGAGGGCCTCCGTGGGGCAGGGGAGGCTCTTTTCGCCCTCCCCAGGCTTCTATAAAGCCTCTGGAGCCTGGGGAGGGCAAAAAACCATGTAGAAATGGGGGGGAGTGGCTGTAGTGTGTGCATGCGCACTGGGGGGTCGCGCATTGCATTATGGGTGCGGCACACCTGCACATGACCCCCTGCGCTCCCCCCACTTCTGGCAGGCAAGCCAAAAAAGGTTCGCCATCGCTGCCTTATACCATTCTGGACGAATGTTTGGCCAATCTTTACATAATCTATTATGTCTAGTAATCTATTATCTAATATGACTTTGAGGATGCAATGTGTAGTGAATAGTCATTAGCTTTCAAACTGTCCAGTTCAATTTACCATGTTCAGTTAATCATTTCAGCAGTGTATCATATCAGAGATATGACCTAGGATTGATGGCTTTGATAGCATTTCCACCAGTCAATTTTGACTTTAGCAATTTTCTCTCTCTTTGAATGTATTCTTTACTAAACATATTTTCAACCTGACCATACTTGATGTTATCTAATCTGATGGCTCTGATAGTTTGCCCTTTTGGAATTTCAATTCTATTATTGTTCAAAATTTTACCCTCATCTATTGCTACAATAGCACATTTCTCTGGCCTAAATTCATTTGCTATATACAGTATGTACTACAAAATCCTACAGCATTTATCAATGACTGGATTTAGATTTCTGATTTTCCATAAAACTTCAGATTATCCATATAAAGCAATAATAAGATTTGGTACCCAAGATTTATTTTATTCAAAATTATTGATAGTGGGATCAAAGCAATGACAAATAGCCATCCTGGAAGGTGCTTCTCCTAATGTTGCCCATAGTTTTTATTTCTAACCACCAACTCTCTCTTTTATTTCTTCATTATTTTTTCCATAAGCATTCTAACATTTTTACTGACACCAGCTGTTTCCAAACATTTGATGATCCAGCTAGACCTTAATGAATAAAATGCCTTTTTTATAAGCTATCCAGATGATATGTAAATTGGTTTTTCACTTTTTGCAATTCTCCAAAATCATTTTATCAATCCTAATTTTTTTTTTTTTGCACCTTCCTTTTATATCCTTTCCGTTCTACTGGAAGGATTTTATTTTTTTTTCTAAATTATCTTGGATATTGTCCGCTACTATCCCAGTGAGTAATTTAAAAATTATAGACAAGCATGTTATCAACCTATCATTTCCTGGACATGTCCTGTTCACTGGGTCTTTTTGAATCAGATAGGTTTTGCCTCTCACTGATGTTTCCCTTATGCAATTCTTCATTAAGCTTTTTAGCTGTAATTGGATATAAGCTAGTCAAATCTCTGAACCAAAAGCCACCCAATTGTTCCTTTCCAGGAGGTGTCCAGTTTTAGTCATTCTTGATCATTTTTAACCATTTCTGTTGTTATAATTAACACTTTCATTTGATTTTTATTAAATTTATCTTCAAATCCAGCATTCTTCTTTGCAGAATTTTGAGTTTGCTATAGATTTTCCAAAATTAGATTGTCTTCTCTTTGTTTCATTTTCCATTTCAAAATTCCCATTACACTTAGATCATCTCTAGTCTGATTGAAATAGTTGATTTTGCTTAAATTAGACGATGTGTACCTTACAGCATTTAATTTTCCCCACTTTTGCGGTTATTTATTGTTTTATGCTTTCCAAAGCTTCTTTATTTTTTCTGGTGCTAAGCCAATATAAACTTTTACTTAGGTTTGTCTTGATTCTTACATTGTTCTATTTTTTTTTTCACTTTCATGTTTTTTTTAAATTACTTGTATCTGGGTTGTTTTGTTTTGTTTTTAATCTTGGCCTCCAGTCTGAACTTCTACTTTGGGGTTGTATATGATTTTGTTTTAATGTTCATGCCCATTTCTTCTGTAACCACCAGTGTTGTAATATAGGCAAGGTGATTGATCTGTTCAATAGCTTTTATTTTAATCTTTGCAACTGCTTTATTCACATCTTTCATTATAGATGCTAGGTCTTTTGGGGGCGCTACTTTGAATGCTGGCAGTTTTTGTCTTTCTGCTATTCTGCAGATGCTGTAATTTTTTAAATATATATATATTTCTAGGTAGGAGTTCAGCTCATAGATTTTTTTTCACGGATGGCCTTTATTGGCTCTCTTATTATTCATTTTAAGTTGTCATTTCTGTAGTTTATATCAGCTTTTTCTTAGATTATTGAAATTTTTGTTTCCTCTACTGGTCTACTGTCGTCTTCCATTTTCACAATTTTTCTGAACCTCTTTCAGTTCTATATCCCTGAATATTTTTATTTCTGGTAATGAATCTCCTTTGGTCTGTTAATTATAGTGCAGGGATAGTTGGATCTGGATAAATTCTTTTCCAATGTTCAAACATTCTCTTTAATTACTCCTACTTTCTGATTTATAAAAGTGCGATTTTCTGATACAGAATATTTTTGCTGGGTCTGTGGTGGTTGTTCTTCCAATAATCTTACATTTAGTCTGGTTCAGAGGTGGGTTGCTGCTGGCATTACTGCTGGGTCTGTGAGCACATATATTTTGCAAAATAATAATAATAATAATAATAATAATAATAATAATAAGAAGAAGAAGAAGAAGAAGAAGAAGAAGAAGAAGAAGAAGAAGAAGAAGAAGAAGAAGAAGAAGAAGAAGAAGAAGAAGAAGAAGAAGAAGAAGAAGAAGAAGAAGAAGAAGAAGAAGAAGAAGAAGAAGAAGCTATTATAGTTCCTGTGCCCTGGGAGTCTGGGAGACTTTGCAATAACAAAGTCGAAACTGTTTAACATTTAATATGTGAATGCAGCTAAATCGCACAAACAGATTACAAAGCTAGACATGACCGAGTTGCTAAATTAATCCACTGGTCATTGGGTAAAAAATATGATTTACCTGTATCCAGAAAGTCATGGGAACATAAAGTGGAAAAAGTTATTGAAAATGAGAAGATGAAGATCTTGTGGGACTTTAGAATACAAACGGATCGTCATTTGGAGCACAACACACCAGATATCACAGTTGTAGAGGGCCGAAGTGTGCAGTTTATTGATATTGCTGTTCCTGGAGATGCCAGAGTCAAAGAAAAAGAACTAGAAAAAAATCATGAAATATCGCGACCTGGCTATTGAAACTACATGGCTATTGGTGATAGTAATAATAATAATATAATTCAGTAGCACAAAATTATAATATTAAAACAACAACAAACCTGTGGGAACATAGGCCTGAAAAAGTTACCGAAAATCAGATGGTCAAGATCCTATGGGATTTTCATATACAAACGGACAAAATACTGGCACATAACACACCAGACATCACACTGGTTGAGAAAAATAAGGTTACAATCATAGACATCGCAATACCAGGTGATAGCAGGGTCGATGAGAAGGAACATGAAAAAATCACGAAATACCAGGACCTAAAAATTGAAATTAACGATTATGGCACAAACCAGCAGTGGTAATTCTAGTGGTAATTGGCACACTGGGTGCTATTCCAAAAGCACTGGAATTACATTTAAAACAGTTAAAACTTGACAAAATCACCATCAGTCAAATACAAAAAGCTTTGGCATCCTGGCCCCATAAAAAAAAACTCGCCAACCCATACAACATGGTGAAAGAAACGAATAAAAATTCTATACCGCATCGGTCGTCGCGCAGGTTAACAAGGGCCGCGGCGGATGTTGAGGTCCCTGGGCATCCGTCGACAAGTGGGCTACAAGTGGACCAGGCAACAAAACGACAGAAATATAGTGCAGATGAAAATCGTGCCATAATGGCCTGTTACTACAACTCAGAGCCAAAAAAAAGAGGCTATTTAAAGCGAATGTATGATTTATGGAAACAGCAGTATCCAGATTCAAATGTTAGTGAACAACGACTAGCAGATCAAAGGCGATTTATTATACGGAATAAAGTGTTTAGCGAAGTTGAACTTGAGGAAATTCAGGCAAATTGCAAAACAACAACAACATCACAAGAGGAAATAACTGATACTCACGACACAACAAAAGAAATCATAGGAGAACTCCCAGAGGAAGCTGCCGGAGAGGAAATAACAACACTACCACCAGAACTAGTTACCAGTGAACCAACTGATGAACCAACTCAAAAACAAAATGAACTGAAGGACAAAATCATGGAGCATTTTCTGGCTAGGGAGGAAAGGCAACGTTTACCATCATTAAAAACTGTCCCTAAGAAAATTTTGGGTCCTATCATGAAAATGGTTAATGCAGTGCTTTCAACAATTGAATCGGGATCCATCTTGGAAACAAATCAGTTAATGTACAGTGCAGCTGTAATAGTCACTAATGAACTAGGCATTAAAATCAAAGTACCTAATCACACAATGGAAAAAGCATCAAAGCCAAAGTGGAAAATCCGATTAGAACAAAAAGTCAAAAAATTAAGGGCAGATGCTAGCAACTTGAAGAACATGCGTGAGCAACGGCTTAAAAACAACAAAATTATAGATCAGCTAATCAGAAGGTATAGATTGGATACAAGAAACATCAATGAAGCTGTAGAGATTGTAAAACAGCAGATAACAGCAACAGCTAGGAAAATTGAAAGATATGAGGCACGAATCATCCAGTGTAAACAAAATCAGCAATTTCGATCAGACCAACGGCGTTTTTATCAAAGTCTTAATGTGAATGGTGACACCAAAAGTGAAAAACCAGAAAAGCAGGCCACAGCTGAATTCTGGAAAGAATTGTGGGAAAATGCAAAGGATTACAATAAGGAAGCAAAGTGGATACATGACTTTGAGGAAAGCATTGGTAATAAACAAATGCAAGTATTAGAAATAACAACTGAGATGGTCAAAAATCGAGTAAAAAAAGTAAAGAATTGGACATCACCTGGAAATGACCAATTACATGGTTTCTGGCTCAAATATCTGACCAGTTTACATGCAATGTTGGCCAGGCAACTGAATGAAATTTTACAAAATGGTCAAATTGATGAATGGTTGACAACTGGAAAAACATACTTGATCCAGAAAGATGCAACTAAAGGAACAATACCTGAAAACTACAGACCAATAACATGCTTGCCAACAACCTTTAAATTACTCACAGGCATTATTGCAGATAACATTATGGATTATTTGGAAACAAACAACATCTTGCCAGTAGAGCAAAAAGGCAACAAAAGAAGGAGTAGGGGCACAAAAGATCAGCTCCTAATTGATAAAATGATATTAGAAAATTGTAAGAAAAGAAAAACGAACTTGAATATGGTCTGGATTGATTATAAAAAAGCATTCGACTCATTGCCACATAGTTGGATCATAAAATGCTTAGAAACAACTGGCATTAGTAAAAATATTACATCTTTCACTGAAAAGGCGATGAAACAATGGAGAACTGAGTTGGCAGTAGGGAATGAGAACTACGGAATGGTTAATATCAAGCGAGGAATTTTCCAGGGTGATTCACTTTCACCTCTTCTCTTCATCATCGCGATGATCCAGTGACGTGCGGTGAGGGTTATGGCTGGGGAGGCTGGTGACGTCATCAGGAAGGCGGGGAATGGGACCACATGTGCAGACCACGTGTGCAGACCACGTGGTCTCGTTCTCCGCCTTCCTGAGTGAACATTAAGGGGACCGCGGCGTAGCATTACTTCCTCCACCGGCACCAGTCCCTTTCACCCCGCTCAAGCCTTGCCGCCTGCAGCCACCGCCTGCAGCCACCGCCCGCCCTCGCTGCTCCTTTCGTTGCTTGCCCGCCCGCCTCTAAGGCACGCCAAAGCCTCCTTCCCCCCCCAGCGCATGGCCTTTTTATTTCCCGCGACACCCCCCCCATTTCGGGAAAGCTTTCCCCATTGCCTGGGGGGTGAGGGGGGCGGCTCCTCTCCCCCCACTCCCTCCGTCCCTGCCTCTCTCCTCAGCCCCAAAGCTCCGTCCGCGCGACTCACTTCCAAGGCGGTGGCTGCTTCATCCCGCTCCGGCTCTGGAAGCGACCGAAGATCAGGCTGCGTCGCTCGCTCGCTCGCTCGCCAGACTGCTTCGGCGCCATTCTGGCTACCTTCGTCCATCCGCGCCCGGGAGATGCGGAAGCAGTCCGGTGGACGAGTGAGCGAAGATCTCGCTGCCTCGCTTGCTGCCTTGCTCGCTCACTCGCCGGACTGCTTCGGCGCCATTCTGGCTACCTTCGTCCATCCGCGCCCGGGAGATGCGGAGGGAGAAATGTTGTCGGCGCCTCCAGATGACGAATCAGTCGCTTGCTTTCGTCATCGGGAGGCCGATAACATTTCTGCCTCCACGTCTCCCGGGCGCGGATGGACGAAGGTAGCCAGAATGGCGCCGAAGCAGTCCGGCGAGCGAGCGAGCGAGGCAGCGAGATCTTCGGTCACTCGTCCACCGGACTGCTTCCGCATCTCCCAGGTGCGGATGGACGAAGGTAGCCAGAATGGCGCCGAAGCAGTCCGGCGAGTGAGCGAGCGAGGCAGCGAGATCTTCGGTCACTCGTCCACCGGACTGCTTCCGCATCTCCCGGGCGCGGATGGACGAAGCTAGCCAGAATGGCGCCGAAGCAGTCCGGCAAGCGAGCGAGCGAGGCAGCGAGATCTTCGGTCACTCGTCCACCGGACTGCTTCCGCATCTCCCGGGCGCGGATGGACGAAGCTAGCCAGAATGGCGCCGAAGCAGTCTGGCGAGCGAGCGAGCGAGGCAGTGAGATCTTCGGTCACTCGTCCACCGGACTGCTTCCGCATCTCCCGGGCGCGGATGGACGAAGCTAGCCAGAATGGCGCCGAAGCAGTCCGGCGAGCGAGCGAGCGAGGCAGCGAGATCTTCAGTCACTCGTCCACCGGACTGTTTCCGCATCTCCCGGGCGCGGATGGACGAAGCTAGCCAGAATGGCGCCGAAGCAGTCCAGCGAGCGAGCGAGCGAGGCAGCGAGATCTTCGGTCACTCGTCCACCGGACTGCTTCCGCATCTCCCGGGCGCGGATGGACGAAGCTAGCCAGAATGGTGCTGAAGCAGTCCGGCGAGCGAGCGAGCGAGCGAGGCAGCAAGATCTTCGGTCACTCGTCCACCGGACTGCTTCCGCATCTCCCGGGCGCGGATGGACGAAGCTAGCCAGAATGGCGCCGAAGCAGTCCGGCGAGCGAGCGAGCGAGGCAGTGAGATGTTCGGTCACTCGTCCACCGGACTGCTTCCGCATCTCCCGGGCGCGGATGGACGAAGCTAGCCAGAATGGCGCCGAAGCAGTCTGGCGAGCGAGCGAGCGAGGCAGTGAGATCTTCGGTCACTCATCCACCGGACTGCTTCCGCATCTCCCGGGCGCGGATGGACGAAGCTAGCCAGAATGGCGCCGAAGCAGTCCGGCGAGCGAGCGAGCGAGGCAGCGAGATCTTCAGTCACTCGTCCACCGGACTGTTTCCGCATCTCCCGGGCGCGGATGGACGAAGCTAGCCAGAATGGCGCCGAAGCAGTCCGGCGAGCGAGCGAGCGAGGCAGCGAGATCTTCGGTCACTCGTCCACCGGACTGCTTCCGCATCTCCCGGGCACGGATGGACGAAGCTAGCCAGAATGGCGCTGAAGCAGTCCGGAGAGCGAGCGAGCGAGCGAGGCAGCGAGATCTTCGGTCACTCGTCCACCGGACTGCTTCCGCATCTCCCGGGCGCGGATGGACGAAGCTAGCCAGAATGGCGCCGAAGCAGTCCGGCGAGCGAGCGAGGCAGCGAGATCTTCGGTCACTCGTCCACCGGACTGCTTCCGCATCTCCCGGGCGCGGATGGACGAAGGTAGCCAGAATGGCGCCGAGGCAGTCCGGTGGACGAGTGACCGAAGATCTCGCTGCCTCGCTCGCTCGCTCACTCGCCGGACTGCTTCTGTGCCATTCTGGCTACCTTCGTCCATCCGCGCCCGGGAGATGCGGAAGCAGTCCGGTGGACGAGTGACCGAAGATCTCGCTGCCTCGCTCGCTCGCCGGACTGCTTCGGCGCCATCCGCGCCCAGGAGACGCGGAGGCAGAAATGTTATCGGCCTCCCGATGACGAAAGCAAGCGACTGGTTCGTCATCTGGAGGCGCCGACAACATTTCTCCCTCTGCATCTCCCGGGCGCGGATGGACGAAGGTAGCCAGAATGGCACAGAAGCAGTCCGGCGAGCAAGCGAGGCAGCGAGATCTTCGGTCACTCGTCCACCGGACTGCCTCGGCGCCATTCTGGCTACCTTCGTCCATCCGCACCCGGGAGATGCGGAAGCAGTCCGGTGGACGAGTGACCGAAGATCTCGCTGCCTCGCTCGCTCGCTCGCCGGACTGCTTCGGCGCCATCCGCGCCCGGGAGACGCGGAGGCAGAAATGTTGTCGGCCTCCCGATGATGAAAGCAAGCGACTGGTTCGTCATCCGGAGGCGCCGACAACATTTCTCCGTCCGCGTCTCCCGGGCGCGGCCGGACGGATGTATATAATATTATATATATATAGTATATAATATTATATACTATTATTCCATGAAGAGAGGTGAGGCCGTGCCTCCCTTGCCTCTAGTGACCGCACGTCACTGCGATGATCCCACTATCAGTAATCTTAAAAAAAATGAAATTAGGCTACCAAACAGCCAAAAAAGCTGAAAAAATTTCACATTTATTATATATGGATGATTTGAAACTCTATGGAAAGTCAGAAATAGAAATCCAATCACTGACAAACACAGTCCGAGTATTCAGCACCGATATTTCAATGCAGTTTGGCATGGAAAAATGTGCCACTGTATCCATAAAAAGGGGCAAAATCACTACATGTGAGGGAATTGAAATGCCCAATGGCCAACTAATTAAATGCAACAAAAATGAAGCCTACAAATACTTAGGCATTTTGCAGTTGGATAACATCAAACATGGAGAAGTAAAAAACTATTGTCAGGAGAGAGTACACCAACAGAGTTAGGAAAATTTTGAAATCTAAATTAAATGGTGGAAATACAATCAAGGCCATAAATACCTGGGCAATACCAGTTATAAGATACACAGCTGGTATAGTTAACTGGACACAAGCTGATTTGGACACTTTGGACCGAAAAACCAGGAAACTAATGACAATGCACTACAGTTTACATCCACGCAGTGACACTGATAGACTATACCTGCCCCGAAAATCAGGTGGCAGAGGATTATTACAAGTGAAGCAAATAGTTGAAGAAGAAAAACATGCACTGGCAGATTATTTAAAAGAAAGTCAAGAACATCTATTAATCAAAGTAAAGAACAAAAATCTATTGAAGGCCCAACAGACGAAACAAGAATACAGAAAAGATGTGATAAAATCAAGAATGGAGAGTTGGCAGAACAAAGCATTACATGTCCAATTTCTGGAAAAAATAAAAGATAAAGTGGACAGTAAAAAAACTTGGTTATGGTTAACAACAGGTACATTAAAGAAAGAAACAGAGTCACTAATCCTGGCTGCGCAAGAACAAGCTATCCGCACAAATGCCATTAAGGTCAAAATCGAAAAATCCTCTGATGATGCCAAATGCAGACTCTGCAAAGAAGTTGATGAAACTGTTGACCACATACTCAGCTGCTGTAAAAAAATCGCGCAGACTGACTATAAAATGCGGCACAATTCAGTAGCACAAATGATCCACTGGAATTTGTGCAAAAATTATAATATTAAAACAACAACAAACTGGTGGGAACATAAGCCTGAAAAAGTCACCGAAAATCAGATGGTCAAGATCCTGTGGGATTTTCGTATACAAACAGACAAAATACTAGCGCATAACACACCAGACATCACACTGGTTGAGAAAAAGAAGGTTACAATCATAGACATCGCAATACCAGATGATAGCAGGGTTGAGGAGAAGGAACATGAAAAAGTCGCGAAATACCAGGACTTAAAAATTAAAATCCAACGATTATGGCACAAACCAGCAGTGGTAATTCCAGTGGTAATCGGCACACTGGGTGCTATTCCAAAAGCACTGGGATTACATTTAAAACAGTTAAAACTTGACAAAATCACCATCAGTCAAATGCAAAAGGCCGCACTGCTTGGATCTGCACGTATATTAAGAAAATACGTTACGACGTCCTAGGCCCCTGGGTGGGGCCCGACTAGTAATCAATGCCAAATCCGGCGAATCAACTGGCCGCTGTGATACAATCTAATAATAATAATAATAATAATAATAATAATAATAATAATAATAATAATAATAATAATAATAATAATAATAATAGGAGAATAAAATGAACAGAGCTCAAATAATATTAGGTTAATGTTATATGCAACAATATGCAAAAAAAATATAGTTCAGAAAATTTCTCAAACTCTCTGAGAGTTCCAGATATAACTTTGTCTGAATCAAACACAGTTTAATTACAGTCTGCAATATCCCTCAGAATATACTATGTTGGTTGAGATGGCTACGAGATAAGCTTAGATTGCCTCACTCTGTGTAACAGTGACATGTTATATTTGTACTGATAAATAAATAAAGGGAGACTAGTATAGATCTATTTCGAGCTAATTAGCTCTCATCAGATAGCCATACCCTTACTGGGATTTGAACCCGGGCTGTATATATCTTAGGCAGGAGTTTTAGCCACTAAGCCACGGGCTCTGTTCCTTATCAGTTGAGCCAGGGAAATAGGTATGTATTTGTGTTACAACCCCTGGTATGACTAAATATGGGAGGAAGGTCACTACTCCCTCTTTCTGTCACAGAAGACCATGCAGGCAGAAAACCATATTTTTATTTTTAATGTTGCCTTTTTATATTTGTGTTATATTTGTACTGATAAATAAATAAAGGGAGACTAGTATAGATCTATTTCGAGCTAATTAGCTCTCATCAGCTAGCCATACCCTTACTGGGATTTGAACCCGGGCTGTATATATCTTAGGCAGGAGTTTTAGCCACTAAGCCACGGGCTCTGTTCCTTATCAGTTGATATATATACACATCAGTTGATATATATACACATACTCTTCCCTGATTCCATTTTATCCGTAATTTCAAAACAAAATATTGAAGCGCACACAAACTACTCTTAAATTGCATGCCATTACTTAACTATGCCAAACGTTATCCCTGGCCACAATTTAATTATCCAAAAAACCCAAAGCAAAAGTAGTCATTGAAGGTCACCAATACAATGAGAGCTTTGAAAGCAAAGCTAGTGAAGTGGAAAAATTATATATAAGACCCAATGGATGGAAATTCTGAGGTTGTCTAAAAGACAAAGAAAGACATCCAGAAGCTTAAGGGCATAAACAACTTTATAAATATGTATTATTTTTTAAAAGCGACCCAGTGTCTTTTGTATGTATCTAGGTAGAGTTATTGACCTTAATACAGCTGGGCAGGGATAGGGAATAAAATACTTCCAGAATGCATGAATTACAGACAGAATTGAGTAGCTACATAAAATAAGTTCTTGGAGTTCCAATATATAATTATTTTAAAAGAAAAAAAACAGATTAATTTTTGTAATAATTTTTATTCAAAGCTTTAGTTATGAAAATAAAAGATAATGTAAACTAGAAAATAAAAATGAGAAAAAATAAAACAGTAAGGAAAAAGAAAAAAAAACCTCTAAGAAAGCAACTTCCCACCCTTATCACAGGTATAAACAATTTCATAATCTCTTCACCTCCTTTTAATTAACATATAAAATTCTTCATTCCATCACTCATCTCTTAAGTATAGGCAAATCCAATAAGTAATATCTTCTTCCAACCAGGTGTTAGCAAAAAGCCCAAACAGAACCCTAAAGTAATAACATTAATTAACATATGTAAAACCTAACGTTCCATACTCAATTCTTAGCTGCAAGCAAAACCATATTTAAAAGGCATAATGTTATCCTGGTACCGTAATATAAACAAAAACTAAAATCACATGACAAAGAGGAACCATTTCTCTCTCTTTTTCAAAAAAAGAAAAAAAAAGCTGACAAATATCCCTTACTTTAGATAGTTGTTGTTGTTAGTTGTAAGTTGTGTCTGACCCATCACAACCCCATGAACAATGTTTCTCCAGGCTATATGCACTTTTGTTGGCAGGGTGATGTCTCTACTTTTTAGTATGCTGTCTAGATTTGCCTCTCCAGGAGCAAGCGTCTTTTAATTTCTTGTCTGCAGTCTTACTTTAGATTAATTGTAGGGAAAAAAGCTTAGACGCTATGTTAACTAGAAACAAACTCAATATACAACATTTTTACATTATAAATGCCCACAGTTCTTTGCTTTAAATAAAACTTTTTTAAGTAAAAAAAAAAAAGGTAAGTTAAATACTAAGCCAGTTTACATGCTGTCAAATTATTTAAAATAATTGTAGGGGAAATAGCTTAAACACCATATTAAATGTAAGCAAATCCAATACATAGCGGTATTTTTCTAGTCCACTTATCAACAAATCCAATAGGAACCATTCAAAATATCAACATGTTCCATTTTAATGCAGGTCAAATAATCCAACTTTTTGTTCCTTCATTTTACAATAAACAATCTTGCTCTTTAATCCATTCAGATAGTTAATGGTCCTTGTCAGAATTTTTTTCACTACATTAAACAGCCACTTTTGTAAGTCTAGCAAAATGATTTTTTCCCAATTATTCTCTGAGATTGTCATCCTTATTTCCTTCTTAATTTGAAAGCCTCATCCAATTTTGCTTTTTTTTTAGATTTGATGACAAATTCACATTCTTGGCCATGTTATTTTCAGGTAGATTTTGTTGTATATCTTTTTTGGTGGGGGAAATCTTGGTGGGAACAGACTGGTATCAGGAAGATACAATTCAGCTGACATCACTGACTCCCAGTGCAGTTCTCAATGTGGTTTCCAGTGCAATTCCTCAAATATATCCCTGAATGTGATTATAAATTATTTGTCCTGTTATGTCTCCAATATGAAAAACAGTATTTACCATAAATATACATTTATTTGTTAGGATTAATTTCAATGACTTAATATTCAAAAACAAATACTCCAATGTTTTCTGAGCTCTTCGTATGTTTAAAACTTTTTATATCCCAAATATTATCTTGCTGCTTATTTTAAATTGCTAAAAATTATAAAGATACTGCTACATTTTCTTATATTAAGGATTCAAAACCACTCCTCTGATGTTTACAATCTTATATTTCTTTCTTTGCAGGTGTCTAACTTCTTTGAAGCATTTAAATGGGCAATTTCGGAAGGTGGCTAGCAAGGAAGTATGAAGTTAATATCCTCTTAAAAGGCTCCATTTGCAGTTGAAGCAATTATGGCACATTCTCTCATCTCCTGTTTCTCCCACCTCCAGAGACTAGTGCCCTGCAGTTTCTTCATGAGTAGCAACCATAAGCAGTGGTGGGATTCAAATTATTTTCCTACCGGTTCTGGGGGTGTGGGTTGGTGGGCGTGGGTTGGCTGGGCGTGGCAGGGTAAGGATACTGTAAAATCTCCATTCCCTCCCTACTCCAGGAGAAGGTTACCGCAAAATCCCCATTTCTTCCTGATCAGTTGGGACTCAGGACACAGAAAATAGATGGGGGTGGGGCCAGCCAGAGGTGGTATTTACTGGTTCTCCGAACTACTCAAAATTTATGCTACAGGTTTTCCAGAACTTGTCAGAACCTGCTGAATACCACCTCTGACCACAAGGACAACAGATTGGAAGATCTCACTTCCTCTCTTTATCCAGAGAGGGTCAAAGAGAACAATCTACTTCAGAGCTGTCAAACTTCTGGCCTGCAGGCTGGATGCATCAATGGCTGGCCACACCCACCCCTGGTTTAGTGAAGGGGGGAAAGTCCTGATACATCATGCGGTGCTGCCATGATGACATCAGTTTGACACCCCTGATCAAGTGGCTCTACTTGATATACTTATCAGCTCCCTGTTTTTGGCTGCAAACATCAGCTCCACTTTTCATGAAGTTATCTTCAGTTTCCCATCTTCCTCAGAAGGGCAGCCAGAGACAAATTAAAATTGAAATAGTGATATGCACCTACCCCATCACTTCCAAGTTAGGTTTTAAATCTATATTGTGATGAATCCGTGAAACTGATCAATTAAGAAAGGGAAAAAATAGCATAACAAACGTCTATCTTATTTATCTCTGCATAGACGTAAGTGATTCTTGTGGCAGTCTTATCTTTGTGAAGAGCTACATTCTCTTGAGCTGAACTGCTAGCCAAGTAATAGGTAGAGCCAAAATTAAATACGGTTGAGGTTATATATCTCCCTTTACATACTCGCATGCTTTTCTCCTCAAAAGAGGCTGCCAAGGAACAATCCATTTTCTGTCCACTGGTTAGAATTATTTGCTTTCTTGGAGTGTTATTGAAGTGAAAATAGTGGTTACATAGAACAAAGCTGAGGCCTGCAAGTTCCCTTAGCCTTCCTCCTTATGAGAAACATGTCTCCTAAACTCTCTGTCTCTGTCCATTTTGTTTTTCTTCAGATAGTCAAGACAATCTTTAGCCCTCTGACTTCCTATTTCTCCTAAAAAATAGAAATAGTTATAGAAATCTATAGAAAGTGGTCTATTTCTTAAAAATGTGACCATCCCAAAGCCATGCCTGAAGATGTACTTGAATCTAACCCAACCCATCAATTTAACCAGTGTAGTGAATGGAGATTTCTATTCATAAATGAGTGCATGTTAACTTCAGCAGGAAAATAGTAATATCTGCTATGCAGTCTTGTGTTGTGTAAAATAATGAATAGGTCCAGATTGCTTGCCAGATTGAGACATTACTAGCTTATTGCATTGGCATCCTTCAGTCTCAAAAGACTATGGTACCGTGCTCTGGAAAGAGGTCAAAGCTGGAGTGTCCTCTCCAGCATGAGGCCTGGGTAGATTAATGTGGAGGATAGACTGTTACCCAAGCAGCAGATCCCCCGCTCTCCATGTCACTGAAATAGTCCAATGGAACAGCAGAGCTGATACAATTGATTCCAGCTGCATCGCAGAAGTTACCAGAACGTGGTTGTACATAGTCATGAAGTGCTTCTGGGACTTGGGCTCCAGATTTTGCCCTGAGGTTGACTCCCGAAGCCTTTTCCAGTAGTGGATATACCCACAAGGCAGTGAAGGTTTGTAATCAGAGTTTCCCTTCTCCTAGGAGATGCTTCTGCCGCTTTATCTGCTGTTGGGGCATAGAGCCCTCTTCCGCCTTCAAAACCATTGACCGTCTTCTCCTGTAACCCTGGAAAGGACCCCCTCTGAGATGCTATCAGCTGGGCCAGCTGGACCAAGGTTATTTAAGGAGCTGTTACTCCTCCATCAAACACCCTTTGTCCTGGCTTGTCACAGGCAGAGCCTGGCTTCCCAAACTCTGAAACACAGAATCAGAGGGCCAAAAAGGACCTCAGAAGTCTTTTAGTCCAACTCCCTGCTTAAGGCAAGAGTCCTTACATCATCATGGTCAAATGGTTGTCCAGTCTATTTTTGAAAACCTCTAGTGATTTGATTATATTAGTTCAACTTTACTTGAATGGAAGGGATTTTATAGGAAGTGAACAGGTTCCACTTTCCTGGGGAAAGTCATTTTGCTGTTGCTGACACTGGGTCATCTCTGAGTTGACTTATATTTTCTCTGCTGTTGCTGAGGAGTGACGGCAAGGGCATCTGGGATGAGGAATGATATTGCCGCAAGCAATTGCTGTCAACACCTGCACGGCAACGTGGCTGGCCTTCTTGGCATGCCTGAATTTGCAAGTGTTTTTCACCTTGACCAAACAAGTCAGCTCATCAAGTGTCAGTGTGATCTGAATGACTGCATGCAAAGAAATGGGCTCTGGGATTACTTGCCCTCTTGTTCTCCCATTGGCTGATCTACACTCAGGTTTGGTGCTATTGCTGCTGCTTCCTCTTATAATGAATGGTGAGAAAGAAACAAAGCAAAAACATTCTGGATGTCCTTATATTTGAGGCAGAGACAAAAAGTGGTACAATCTATCTTCTCTAAGAGATTCTCAAGGACTTGGCTATGCAAGGAAATATTCAGTACCCACCACTGATCATCATTGTCATCAATATTTAGGTCAGGACAAGTGTTACAGATATACAGAATTATCATCATTTCAATATTAAGACTTTAAAGTATAGAGTAACAGATTAATAGAAACAAAATAGGGGTTATTTGCAGAAAAGTGTAAAACGTTATAATGCTAAGATGAAACCTTAACATCTGTACTAACTATTGCTATTAAAACTGTAAAGACTACAATATGGTAATATATTGTGCCTATATTGTATAGTGCACAGCTAATAAAATCTAAGGAGCAAAAAATAAAACAAAAATAGTCTAAAATTGACTGATCATTATTATATATTATCTTTTCATGTATTAAGTAAGCAAGAAATGCATTGCTACCATAAATAGCTAGCTGAGGAATAAGAAGTTAAGATATAGAACAATAAATTAATAGCAACAAATTTCACCATTTTAATACTAAAGTGTAATTCTAATAGTTGTATCTAGCATCGTTATGAAATTACTGTGATAGCATAGATGAGAAAACAAAAATGAAACAAATTTAATAGTCTGATTAAACAACCTAGAGTGTAATTTTAATATACTAATGGTAACATGCAGATTTGGTGGTTTTTTTTTTTAAAATTTAGGCCAAAATCAAAGGTGCATTCAATGAAATGATAGAATAAAAAGTCAAGTTAAATCTAAGTGTACATATCTACTTTTATATCACTTAAGATACCATTTGTTTCCTAATAGTCATTGCTCCGTGAACAATTTTTGTCACCTTATAGCAGTGGTGGGATTCGAAGTATTTTACTACTGGTTCTGTGGGCATGGCTTGGTGGGCATGGTGTGGCTTGGTGGGTGTGGCAGGAGAAGAATTTTTGTAAAATCTCCATTCCCTCCCCACTCCAAGGGAAGGTTACTGCAGAGGTGGTATTTACCGGTTCTCTGAACTACTCAAAATTTCTGCTACCGGTTCTCCAGAACTGGTCAGAACTTGCTGAATATCACCTCTGTTTTATAGGGAACAAGATAAAAGTTGATATAATGGTATTTGCTTTACCTGGATATTTGCTAAGATTTGTCACAAATAAATATTGGTTGTTCCTGTAGAAAGACCACTCCAGTAATGTGTGTGCCACTGACTAAGCAGATACAGAAAGGGATTTATCAGATGGGAAACAAGCATATTTTTTGCATTATTTGCAAAAAAAATATTTAAAACGAGAAACCTGAATGTGTAGGATTTTATCATCCATAAAACTACTAAAAGATATTATGCTTCAACTACCAGGAAACCAAACCAACCTTGACGGACATGCGATAAAGCATAGCCAAGTTATATTTTGACAAAGGTGCCATTGGAATAAGTTTGATTCAGTAAGGACAAAGAGACCTGGCGTTTTGTAGAATCTACCAAAATAACTTTGCCTATTATGCAAAGTGAAGTCATGCAAGACATGCAGTGAATTATAATAATCCATTTTTTCCTTTTTCTTAGAAAAAAAATATATAACAATCCTTTTTTTCTCCTAGTTCATCTTTACCATTATTTAATAATTTTGCTTTTTTGACAAATATCAAATAATTTTAACTTTTTCTATTGGATTCGTGGCTTCTTGTAATACGCATATGATGTTTTAGAATACCTTTTGTAAAACGATCCCTTTAAATGACCCCAAGCCATTTATTTCTATTTTGAAATCCATGCAAAAGTTTTTTTTTTCAGGCATAGTCATATGCCTGGCCATTGTGTCAGATAGTTACAGATTGTAAAGTTGTTAAGTGTCGGAAGCGCATTGCGGTAAAGCAGAACGCATTCTCCCTAATCTGCTTTTGTACTATCCTTTGGTATTGCTTCTGTTCATCTAGAACTCATGCAAAATATAACAATGAAGTATTATCTTTAAAATCTTGCTGTAAAATTAATTATATGCTTTTAAGATAAAAGCGCTGAACTTCAGCTCGATCCTCTCCAAGCAGGTGTTCTGCTTTGATAAATACATAAATGTCAAAATAGCAACAACTTCACAAATATTATCCTCATTTAATCCAAGCCCACGGAAACTCCGGCTCTTTGATTATGGCTGTGCAAAAACTCTGCTCAGGTAATTTGATTTAAAGAAGTTTCACCCTGACTAAAGATATTCGACTTGCAAGATTTTTTTTTGTCTTTTAATGACCCCGTAATCTCTTGCATCAGGGTGGAGTCAGGGCAACTGAATGTTTATTGGCCGGATGTCCTTCCTGTTGCCAAAGCAGGGTTCACAGCATATATTGACTCACTGTGCCCAGAGAGAGAAATATCTGTCACTACCTAGGATTGAACTCACAGCCTCCTGATTGTAAGGCAAGAGCTCAACTTCTAGGCCACTGCATCACTCCTCTTAATGTAGCATTATAAAGTAGAATTAGCTTATTTGGCCACATTTCCTGTCTAGTCTATTTAGTAAGACTGATAAGAGGGCCAGTGGCTCAGTGGCTTAATGATGCCGAAGATCATCTTTGCTCCAGCAGTTTGAGGCCTAACACCATGTGGGCGAGTGAAATTCCATCACTTGTCTTGGCTTCTGCCCACCGAGCAGTTCAATAGGATGCTATATGCAAGTAGTCAAATAAGTACCAGTTTGGTGGGAAGATGACTGCACTTCATGCAGACAGTCAGATCCCTGCTGGCACTGAAACTTCCTGGATGTGACGCCCATTGGAGAGGGAAGGTCCTGGATGATGCTGCGGGAAAGTTGCTCGTTTTTCTTTCTGGTGCAGAACTAGCTTGTCCCGGGTGGTGCATCCTGGAAAGCATGTTAGCAGTCTTAGGCAGCCAAACCACTATTTTGTATTAATGTAGTAATCACGGGCTAATGTAACACCACCATTCGCTAAATAAATAAAAAAGTAAGGCTGATATTAATCTTGCAAGTCAGTCAACAAGTGCAATTCTCCTGCCATCTGTTTTGCAGGCTGAAGATTTAGGGAAGGTCCCTTCCATTGATGGGATCCTTTTGGTTTAACATCTAGTTTGGTGATTGCATGTTTTGCTCCATGTGCACGTGCAGTTTTAACAAAACTTAGCTTCCACATTACTTCTGGGGAGTAACACAGCTGAGGTGCAGCAATCCGCTCTGCCGCATGAATCAGCTGGGAGAATATAAGTAAGCAAAGTGCAGGGGCAGGTGGGTAGGCCAAATTGATCATTGAAGCTAATGGTTCACTCAAACCGCTCCAAACCGGCTGAATCTCACCCCAGATCCCTTCTGAGTTCTTTCCTGCCCACTATCCAGCTGCAGGCTCTGCTGTCTGTTATCTGATAGTTCCCAGGTAACATATTTTCTCCCAGTCTCCCAAACCCTTTTCCAACAGTTAGAAACTGTTTGGGGAACCATAATACTACTGTAGGTAAGGTGCCAGAATAATACCAGAGAAATCCAGATAAACCATGCAATAACCATGGAGATTGATGAAGTAATTTGGGGCCAGTCTCTTTCTAAAATAAGAACAGGATGCCATATGTACCTGACTTAAAATCCTGCACAAAATGTGTGAGATATTTTCTGTCCGTGTGTGCCTTCAATTCAGTTTTCTTGGCAGGATTTTGGAAGTGGTTTGCCTTTAGTGCCTTCCTGGAGCTGAGAGAGAAGGACTGGCCCAAGCCATCTAGTTGGCTAAGAAAGGAATAAAACTCACAGTGTCCAGGTTTGAGGTGTTCCTGGAAACTACTCTTTCTAAAAGATCCAAACCAATCTATATATATTTTTTTTCTTTTGCATTTATTTTATGTTCGGTCTATTATCGTTAACTATAGATATTGTACATCTCCCTGTAGAGTTCTGAGGAAGATAGCAGTATTCATGTTCTCCCAGCAGTATGCCAACTTCTTTTTGCCAGAGGAAAGATTGGTTGAAATGACTGAGATTTCTAGTCAATGCAGTTGAGCAATTTAGCCTCTGAGTGCTTTTGCACCAATTTAGCGTGACTACAATCCTGAAGCTCCATTGTTTTTATTATTATTCCTTCTTTTTTTTCTCTCTCTCTCTAGCCTTTGTTTGGGTCCAACTCATTTAGGCTCTCCTTGTAAAATTAAATCCGTGTGAAACTCTCCAGAGCGAAAGCAAACTCTGCTGCCAGCCGTTGCATTTTGGCCTTCCAAAATTCGTAGTGGCAACAATTGCTGTCCACCTCGGCTCACATGAATTGCCTTTGCTCATGCTTTCCCTTTGATCAAACATGTCAACCTTTTAATTCATGCATAATCAGCAGTGGTGCTTCTGCCAAACCATCTTGTTTTATCATCATTTACATCTGCTGCCATTCTCGTATCACACGAGTACAATCTGTTGGCCCACACACAGTCCTCTAGTGGCTTAGTGGCATGACGAGAAAACATTTTGGTTAGGAATACAATGCCATCTTTCCTTATCTAGTTTCTGTCTTTCCAAGCTTTTTCTCTAACTCACAGTATTATTATTTTATTTATTTGATCATATTTATATGCCACTCATTCATGTATTATTGACTATGAGATTCATATTACAGAGTATTTAGCAACGAATTAAATATTCTGCATTTAAGATAATCTTATGGTTAATCTTAGTTGTGGACCAGAGGGGGTATTCAGCAGGTTCTGACCAGTTCTGGAGAACAGGTAGTGAAAATTATGAGTAGTTCGGGTAACCGGTAAATACCACCTCTGACTGTCCCCACCCCATCTATTCTCGGCCTCCCGAGTCCCGGCTGATCGGGAGGGAATGGGGATTTTGCAGTACCCTTCCCCTGGAGTGGGCAGGTAATGGAGATTTTACAGTATCCTTCCCCTGCCACACCCACCAAGCCATGCCCACCAAGACACGCTCACCCACAGAACCAGTAGTACAAAATTTTGAATCCCACCACTGTGGATGACCCTTGAGTTACAGAAATGACCCTTGAGTTATAGAAGTGTCATCATTTTTAGTGAGTCTACTGGAGGAAATAGTAGGTTTCTGAAACTTGTCTCTATAACCGTATTTTGATGTTGGATTTGTTTTATATGTATGCAAAGATCTTGTATTATTGGTGATGATACAACTGTCGCAGGTAAGCAGAATTATATATCTTGACTAAGCCAGGCTGCTAAATAGTCATTTTCTGTAAGGCTTTTTACTTCCCTGTAGATAGATAGATGATAGATAGATAGATAGATAGATAGATAGATAGATAGATAGATAGATAGATAGATAGATAGATAGATAGATAGATAGATAGATAGATGATGGATGATAGATAGATAGATAGATAGATAGATAGATAGATGATAGATGATAGATAGATAGATAGATAGATAGATAGATAGATAGATAGATAGATAGATAGATAGATAATTAGATAGATAGATAGATAGATAGATAGATAGATAGATAGATAGATAGATGATAGATAGATGATAGATAGATAGATGATAGATAATAGATGATAGATAGATAGATGATAGATAGATGATAGATAGATGATAGATAGATGATAGATAGATGATAGATGATGGATAGATAGATGATAGATAGATAGATAGATAGATAGATAGATAGATAGATAGATAGATAGATAGATAGATAGATAGATAGATAGATCTGAAGGTTCTAGCAAAAGAACCCTTAACCTTCATTGCAAAATGAATATTTCTTTAAAAAGATATTTAAAAAATTAAAGGTGAAACTCCCTTTTATTCTTTAGTCTGACCAAGACTACAGAACATTGGAGTAATTATTCATCTCCAGAGTGGCTGGTTATTGGAACCAGAATTGGAACGACAGCAGAAAGCAGGAGGCACTCTTTGAATGGTCCAAGATACAGAGATAATCTGAGAGTGATTGCCCTAGTAAAGGCAAGACACAGAACCCATTCTTTATAGCTAGCTGAAAAGAGGTAAGGTCAAAACTAGATATTCTATCAACACAAGACATATTTTAAAATATTAGCTTGACTTTCCAAAATACAATTGAATCAATTATTTGAATCAACATTTGCTTGATTGATCCACCCCCCCTCAATAGCTAATTATTTCAAGGTGAATATAGACTAAATGGCATTGAAAGCAAGGTTACCTTCATTATTTACTTACATTTGTCCAACCTTGGAATAGTTTTTATTAATTTCATGAAGCTCGTGACTCATATTTCAGTTTGGATGTATGAACTGAAGGTTTGATTTTTATTCTGTTACTGAAAATGATCCATTTCCACAATTTCTGATTATATTCCATGATCACCCAAGTCTCTTTGCCGTGTGTGCGTGCGTGTGCATTTCAGTAAAATAGGTTATAGAATGCTGGTTAAATTAATTGTTTTTACTCAATTTTATCAGCCAACTGGTACACATCTGGGCGACATCTTTATTAATATGTGCCGATTTTGGAGTTTTCAAGATCTTTTCTTTAGGCTTCAGGTATGATTGGTTTCCTCAAAAAAGCACTTTTTGTAAACTTGACCTCTAGTTCCTCAACAGCACTTCCAATTTTTTAATTAAATTATATCACATGGCGCACTAGGAGGAACTACAGTGGCATAATGGCATAATGTAGGGCGTAACCCATGTTTTTAGCCTGCTGATGCCAAGTTGAATGTGTATTGTTCTTCTCAGTTAGTCTAATGAGCACCACTGAAAATGACAGCCACTTTACCTGTCAATAACAAATAAATAAATAAAGCTACAAGGAATGTAACTTGCCAGAGTGGATGCTTTTATATCTTGTGCTGATATTTATTGAGCTCTAGACTAGCGTTTGCCAGAGGGGGATTTCAGATCACCTCATGTTTTGCACAGCTCATTAAAAACCTCTCTCTGTTTCGAAAGTTTTTTTTTCTTTGTAAGGAAATTACGCCAGACTAAGTTTGCTTTCTGATGCCATGCATTGAAGAAAAGCACAAACGCTTCATTAAGAAGATGCCTAGAGTGATGTACACAACCCTTCATTAGCTTTAATAGGAGATGATAATCCATGCAGATAAACATTTTGTGTACGAACACATGCAGCAATAAGTTCACACAGGGAAGGCGTTTTTGATCATAGCATCCCTTCTGAGCGCCGGAGAAACTGATACATATTTATAAGTTGACAGGTTTTGTGTTTTTGTTTTCTGAAGAATGAGAACCAACTGTCACTTAGCCTCCTATCCTTGCTTTTTCTTACCAAGGTATGGAATACATTCAGGTAAACTGAAAGACAGACTGTGCAATCTTTGCTATAAAGAAGCTGGTATTGGCAGCATGATCCATACACGGTAGCAAAGGTTACACCCATGTGCACATTGAAAAAGAAATGAGTTGTGCACAATCAATGTACAAGTATTTGTGACTGAGAATCATTTCTCCACCTAAAAGGTATGTAATCAGAAAAAAAAATCCCATGCTGGGCTGTGTAAATAAAATGCATGGTCTCCTGCAGCTTGATTCATTATCTTGCTTTGGGCCAGCTAAGCGTTCCAGCCCATGAAATCATTTGTAAATGCTGGAAACATATTACTTTGTAGCATCATCTTTTGCTCTAAAAAGCTAGGAATGCACATTAACCAGAGAGGATATGCAAGGATTTTTGTTATTTTCACAGATCCAGGATCTGTAATGTGGTCAAGTCCTATTAATGAATGAAGTGTACTTGGTTTTGCTTAATTATATAAACCCTGATCAGAAGTCTTGTTCTGTAATGGATGAGGTAGGATTGGAATCTCATCTTTAAAGGAAAATGGGAAAAAAAAGATATTTAAGGAAGACTGAGAAATGATCAGGAACATTATACATTTGAGGAAAGAAAGAGATAGGGAAGATAAAAATCTACCCAAGGACAAATTCTCTTGGTTTCCTTTAAATAATAATAACTACCATATTTTTCGGAGTATAAGACACACCGGAGTATAAGGCACACCAAAGGTTTTGAAGAGGCAATTTTTTTTAAAAAAGTAGGTAGGTAGATAGATGAATAGACAGGGTGAGGAAGGGAGAGAAATACAGTAGGTAGGTAGGGAGAGAGAGAGTAGTTAAGTAGGTAGGTAGATAAAGGGAGAGAGAGAGAGAGAGAGAGAGAGAGAGAGAGAGAGAGAGAGAGAGAGAGAGAGAGAGAGAGAGAGAGAGAGAGAGAGAGAGAGAAGGTAGGTAGAGGGATAGAGAGAGAGACATCGAAAGAGATAGATAGAGAGAAATACAGTAGATAGGTAGGGAGAGAGAGGATAGGTAGGTTGGTAGGTAGAGGGATAGAGAGAGAGAAATGGAGATATAGAGAAATATAGTAGATAGGTAGGTGTTTCTGCTGGCACAGGACTTGATCAATGTAATTCTCATCAATCAGTTAAAGAGCTTTCCAAAAGGAAAAAAAAAGGTTTTGCACTCTGCAAACCTCCCCAAAACGGCCCATTTTTCATGAAAACGGGCCTATTTTTTTTTCCCCCAAAAGAGGCATGAATAGCCTTTGGGGGGGTGGGTTGCAGAGTGTTCCTGGGGCAGTGCGGAAGGGGGAGCCAAAAACAAGCCAAAAATGGCCCATTTTTCACAAAAAAGGCCTCTTTTTTTCAAAAAAAAAAGTGCATGCATAGCCTTATGGAGGCTTATAGAGTGATGCTGGAGGGGCAAAAAATACGGTAGCTGAACACCCATGCTTCACTATGAAACTTTGTGATCAGGCCTGATAAATTGACACTTACAGCTTGAAAATTAATGACTAGTTATGATCAGCCTCTCCTCACCCCTTGTCTCCCTCAGCCTTGCCCCACAGAAACCTTCCCTATCTTATCCCCTTCTCTCCATTGATCCTCTCCAAACTCCCAGCCCACATGCCAGATGAGTCATGCACTGGCCACACCCAAGTGGCAGTTGGAACAGAGATCTTTTCAGATGGGGAGGGGGAGTAGAGTTCCTTAGCATCAGAACATGTTAATAATAATATAAGAAGTACTAAGGATCTGATGGTTGTTTTGAATAATCCTTTCTAAGTGAGCACCTAGAGGTCAGAAGTATTCCTAATATCTGGGGGGAGGTCATTCCACAGGGCTGGGCCCGCCACAGAGAAGGCTCTACTCCTAGGCGCCGCCCCCTGGCACTGCCTGGTGGACGGCACCTGGAGGAGACCCTCTCTGTGTGAGCGGATTGGTCGCAGGGATGTATGGGGCAGAATACGATCGATATGACATCGAAACTCACAAATAGGTCACTGGGTTGTAGGTTTTGTTTCTTTATTGTTTCTATGAAGTGGAGTGAGTTTTGTACGTGTGAGGTGATGGATTCTGCATAGGGTTGGAGTTGTTTGGTGAGGAATTTGGCAAGATTCTGTAGAGGTGAGCCTATGGAGCTGACTATGGGTCTGAGTGGTAAAACACAACCCCCCTAAACACATCCTGGACCTGACCAACCACTGCCTAACCAAGAGTAGTTTGCTCTTGTCTTCTTCCTGGAACTAGGAGATAGAGACTACACCAAAGTCACCAGGCTGGCTTCATATCTACTCACATCTTGTCAGCTTTCCTGAGTAGATTGAAGGAAGTTAGCACCCACCCCTCTCCTAGAAAAATGAAATACCATATTTTTTGCAGTATAAGATGCACCTTTTTTCCTCAAAAAAGGGGGTGAAAATCTCCCTCAAAAAAGAGGGTGCATATTATACACCGAATACAGCTTTTTTCCCTCCTAAAACCCCACCTCTTCACCAAAATGGCCGTGCATAGCCTTTAGGAGGCTTATAGAGTGTGGTCTGGGGAGGGCAAAAATGAGCAAAAAACAGGGCTGTTTTTGCTCATTTCTGCCCCCTCCATCCTGCATTCCCCAGGAGCACTCTACAAGCCTCCTAAAGGCTATGCATGCCCTTTTTTTGGACAAAAAAATGCCTGTTTTCGGGAAAAACTGGCAGTTTTTGGGAGGTCTGCAGAGTGCAAAATTTTTTTTTTAAATTTGCCTCTTCAAAATCTTGATGCATCTTATACTCAGGTGCATCCTATACTCCAAAAAATATGGTATCCTAGGAAATATTGAAAACGCAGAGTGTTATATTTCCCTGGATGAGAAGTGGAGAGACATATTTTTTTAGGCAGGAAGCAGACTCACTCTTAGTAGTCCCCACCCGCAGCAATGTCCTGCACATGAGCTAATTCTACCATATTGTAAGTCTACATTAAAGAATATTTCAAGAATATTGCAAAGTACGAATCTCCCACTGTTTCCTCTAGAACCTAGTAAACTAGGGAAGAACTTCTTGGTCTGTTTCTATCTAGTTATGGACCATGCCTTCTTTTATCTCATTTGTTCCCTATCAATACCTCTATTCCTCATTTCCAAAGGTCTTTCACATATACTAAGTTCTGGGTTTGAACCTGGTGGCCTTACAATAAAATAGAATTAGCTCATCTGGTTGTGTAATTTCATGCTGGAAGTTTAATTTCAGGCTGTAATATAAGCATCTCCCTGATCAAGCAAGATAAATTTGTTTTCAGCTAGTGAATCTTTCATAGGTTCAAACTTTAAGCCAAGTTTCTTAAACTGGATTTTATTGTCAGCAGTTAATTAGTTTTTAAATATTTACAGCTGCTTGTTTCACTGTCTTGATTGTTTTTTAAAAAAAGATATATTTCCATGACAGTGAATATGGAATAGAGATAGATGAGAGAGAGAGAGAGAGAGAGAGAGAGAGAGAGAGAGAGAGGGAGAGAGAGAGAGAGAGAGAGAGAGATGACAAAAAGAGCATGCAAGAGAGAGGGGGGAGAGAGATGGATAAATAGATGAATACTTAGGAAAATACACAATTTTACACAATTCTAGAACAGAGGTTCTAGAATTTGAAAATAATTTGTTCCCCCCCCCCAAACCCCAAAAACATTAACACAAAGTAAAAAAAAGCAAAAGCGGTAAAGAAAGGAAGATAAAAAGAAAAAGTGCAGTACGAAAGAATAAAAACAACATTTTCTGATTTCCTTTGCAGAAAACATAGTACAATTATGAAATTATCTCTTACTCTATGATTACCTAAAAAAAAGCTTCCTCTTCTACCTAGGTTGTTTTTTTCCAAATAATCAAAACCATAAGTCATAATTGGATTTTTTTTTTTTTACTGTTTTGTGCAAAACATCTATATGGGATTTATAGTCACCATTAATGTATTGGTTTTTTCTCTAATCAAAGAGATTAATTTAGCCATTTCCAAAAGTTCGCCATCATCTTCATCAACCATTCTTCCATTTTGGGTAGTGTCGAATCTTTCCACTTTTGAGCCTATGGTCGTCTTGCTGCAGTTGTTATATATCCATGCTAGCACACGAGCCGTCGCCCCAGCTCAACTCTGTCACGCATGCGTGCATACCTCCCACCAGGCACAGACCCAGTCTTTGGGTCTCTGTCGTGCATGCGTGGGGGTCAGTGTGTGAGGTGCATGCAAGGGAGTCACACATGCATGCACAGGGCAAGGTGCAGGGGCCATGTGGGTGGTGGGCATATGTAGGGGGACCAAATGTACATGCGTGTGGAGATCATGCATGGGGCCTGCACGCACATTGCATTTTGGGGGTTCAGGTGCACGCTTTGGGCACTCGGTTCAGAAAAGTTTAGCCATCACTGTTATATATAAAAACAAAATCCCATTACTTTTTAAGTTCTAATTGCTTATCTATTAGTCTACCTAACCAAACAATTCTGATGGAATGTCTGCGGGTCCTGGGAACATGGTAGAGGAAGCAGATCCATTTCAAAGCAGACACCTGAGCCAAAGGAAGGGGAAACTACAGGAACTTCTCTTTTTTATATATTCTGGACGGTATTCAATGTGAGGCTTTTAACAGAACGGTTTATTCACCACTGCTTCAGAACGAATACAACGAACTCTGGGTTGACAGTTTATTTTAAACCCACAGCTGTCAACCCGTTAACCAATAGGAACTCAGCTTAACGTTAACCAGTAGAAACACAGCTTAACCCATGCTTAACCAATGTATATCCAAAGCTGTGCTGATTGACAGCTGGGACATAACAATCCTAGGTAGAAGCACATCTGGTGATTTCTTTTAGCACAGTTCCGAAGAGTATGTGTATGTTATCCTATTCGTAACAAAGATATTTCCAGAAATCCTAGCTATTCTTATTTCCTCCATTCGTCAGCTTCAGAGAGCTTGACAGTAATAGCAAATGTAATAGCATTTCTTATGGTTAGAATTATAACATGATAATGCAAATGAAGCGCTTTCAATACATGAAAACACTAATTAAATTCTAAATGGAAATATAGTGTCTGGTTTTGTAACGGATGTGGAAATGAGTGGGAGATAATTGTAATAGATGCAGGAATTGGATGCTTTCTCCCGTCAAAACTGTTCATATGAGCATATCTTCACCTTATTATTAAAAAAAAGATTACTAATACATCTTGATCAATACAGGGATTCAATAGTCAAGCTATTTATTTAGCATATGGCAAATACATGGACTTATAGTAGTTCAAATGTTAATGTCTAATCCATCCAGCCATTCAAGGACAGGGTGGTCTATGTTGAAAAAAATCAGAAATTGGGCCAGTGTTAGCTCTTGATGGACATTCGGATACAATGTGGTGGATATTTTGTTGAGGAGCACCACAGTTACACTGAGGGGTAGAGACAAGACCCCACTTAAACAATAAATCCTGGCAGACAACATTTTGGATACAGATCCTGTTCAGAATTGACCAATGCTGGTGAGGAAGGTCAAAACCTGGCACCTTTTGTGTAGGGTCAACTATGTAACTGCCTGTATCTGGGAGTTCAGCAGCCCATTTGGCTTTTCACTGTGTGTTAACATCAAAGTTGTTAGACAGCTGTTGAGCGAGTGACAGGGAGGGCTTCCTGGATTTAGGCCTGCCAATTGATAGATGAGGATGATCAGCATGCAAAGGAACAAGTGGGTTTGTCATAATTTTGTTGTGCTCCTTCACTAAGGCTTCCTGCCTTCATAGGACTGGTGGTGCAATGTGGCAGAAGACAGGGAGCCAGCAAATAGGAGTAGATTTTATGCAACGACGTATGATCCTCATTGTATCATTTAGTCTTGCATCATGTCAGGATTCCAACGGATGCCATAATTAAATCACGAGCCTCGAGTCAAGCTTCAAAAGAAATTCAGTTATTTATTAGGAGCAACATCTTGGCACATATCCAACTCTGGATGAAGCCAACTCTGACCCCAGGTAATTTGCAGCCCAATTATGACGCTGTTTCCCCTTGTGTATCATAAATCAAATTCTCCAATGGAGCACTTTTGCAGGCTGCAGAGATCACGCCCCTCCAGCTGCTGCTGGTAACCTGAGATACAGCCTTGAGAAAGATATGCGTGGAATGTACATCTATTTGTGTCTGTCATGCCATTTCCTTGGTTTCCCATTTCCCTCTTTCTTATGGCAACTTGAGAGCAGGCTAGGGATGATTTGCAAATTGACACATTGATCTTGCTAGTCAAGCTATGAATGAATGCAACTCAATATAACTATTATAACTATTTCAGTGGGCCAACCTTTATTAATTCTGAAATATCTGTAATGGAAAAGGAATTATTTAACCACCCAAAAAGTCTAGCCTAATATTGAATTGATGGAGAAAACCACATATATATATTTTCAAGCTATTTAGCTCTCATCAGCTAGCCATACCCTTACTGGGATTTGAACCTGGGCTGTATTACATATTAGGCAGGAGTCTTAGCCACTAAGCCACAGGCTCTCCTCCTTTATCAGCTGAGCCAGGGAAGGCTCTCCTCCTTTATCAGCTGAGCCAGGGAAATAGGTATGTATTTGTGTTACAACTCCTGGTTTGCCCAAATATGGGAGGAAGCTCACTACTCCCTCTTTCTGTCCTTCGGCTCATTACAGAAAACCATCCAGGCAGAAAACCATCCAGGCAGAAAACCATATATATCTTGGCGACGTTTCGACGAGGTCCCACTCGCCATCTTCAGGCTGGTGTCTTCGGCCTCGTGCCTGTGCAAGCAAAGCGTGATCGGAGCTGCCATCCTTCTATAAATACTGGTGGGGGTGTGTGGAGTGCTGGCTTTGTTGCTGTAAGCAGATTGGTTGCCTGTGTTGTAACGTCTTGATTAGTTGATGGAGTTGATGTTTGCAGATTAGTCAGCTCTTTCGTAACATCCTGTGTGGCTGATGTACTGGCTGGCAGAATGCTCAGGCCACCACAGGCACCCTGACATGAGTGGCGTCAAGCTGGCCATGCCCACCCTGGCCATGCCCCTCTGGCCACACCCACTCTGTCATCCCGAGATGAAACACAATCCTGATGTGGCCCTCTATGAAATCAAGTTTGACAGCCCTGATCTATATGATCCAACCCAAACGTGTGACAAAAGCAGTAATTTCCTCAGTGAAGTAATATATTCTATGGGGTATTTGACAGTCCAGATAATCCCAAACATTTTCCCTATTTGTAGGACAATATATAACCTGACTTTTTTTTCCCCAGCTTTCCAGATTCTTCCATCCTTCAATATATTAATTCACCATGATTGTAAATATTTTTTCCCCCAAAAGGTCTCCAAATCAATCCTATCACTTACCTTGTCGACTATCAAAAGCCAACTCTGATTTCAAAGGCTATGGAACATTTCTTCCACATCCACTAAAAGGCAATAATCACTAATAGAGAGGGAGTAGGGGCAGATGAATGCATTTTCTTTCTTTATTAGGATTTTACAATTAATTCTATGTTGCATTGGGGTATTTTGCTGTAGCTGGATTTTGAAGAAATGCAAATATTTTCTTTGTCTTACCGGGAAGCAATATAAAAGGCACATGGAGATAGAGGCATGTTTAAAATTGCATGCAAATAGCAGTTGTACTCTGTAGATGTGAAAATTGGACTTTGAAGAAGCAGGATAAGAAGGGTATTGATGCCTTTGAAGTTTGTTGTTGGAGAAGACTAATGAGAATACTGTGGATAGCCAAGAAAACAATCAATGAATCAACCCAGAATTTTCACTCACGGCAAAAATGGTCATACTCAAATTCCTGGTAGTCTTTGATTTATAAGCACAATTGAGCCCAATGTTTCTGTTGCTAAGTGAGACATTTGTTAAGTGAGCTTTGCCCCATTTTACAGCCTTTCTTGCCACAGTTGTTCGGTGAATCACTGCCGTTGTTAAGTTAGCAACCCGGTTGTTAAGTGAATCCGGCTTCCTCGTTGACTTTGCTTGTCAGAAAGTCGCAAAAGGTAATCACATGACCCCGGACACTGAAACCGTCATAAATATGAATCAGTTGCCAAGCATCTGAATTTGGATCTCGTGACTATGGAGGTGCTGCAACAGTCGTAAGTGTGAAAAAAGGTCAGAAGTCACTTTTAGTGCCATTGTAACTTTGAATGGTCACGGAATGAATTGTTGCAAGTTGAAGGCTATTTGTTTTTCTATTTCAGACATGTTATCCAGTTCTCTGCAAAAGACTGGGCAAAGTGAAGCAAAAAGAAGATGATGACCAGCAGCAAAGTGGATGGACTCAGTTACACAGGTGAAGAATCAGCGGTGGGTTCCTACCGGTTCGGACTGGTTCGGCCGAACTGGTAGTGGTTTGGCGGCCTGGGTCACTGGAACCTGCCACGCCCCCAAACCAGTTCTCCGGGTAGCGCCATAGGCAGTGCCATCTTGTTTTTTGCTTCTGCGCATGCACAGAATATTTTTTATTGTATTCCATATCCGTGCAGCATGCACATGAGCAAACCGGCATTAGTGCCTGCTGGAACCCACCCCTGTGAAGAATGCACAGTGGGGAAACTTAAAATTGTCATGGAGAAAATTTATTTATGTGGTCATTAGGAGTCAAAAATGACTGGAGGGCACATAATCGAGCAAGCAAGCAAGCAGTGGTAGCATTTTATAAATCGCTTCATTGGTCATCCCTGAATTTTACCATAGGAGAAGTTGACCTACTTCATGCTGGGAAAATTGGCTCTAAATGGACTTACTTCCCCTCTTTTCCTTCCCTTCCAATCTTCTTACTATGGGTGTTAAAAAAAAAAGATGGTGGAATAACTCCTTTGGAGTTACCTACGGAACGATCTTCTAATGCAAGATATTCCCTATGCAGGAAAGGAGTCAGAACTGCAGACCCTAGATTTTTATACTGGCATGCTTTTTTACCAGCTTCTATACTCAGAAAAATCAGTGTGTGTGTGTTTGTGTGTGTGTGCCCATAGTCTTTGGAAAAATCAGCTGAGAAAATGATACATTGAAGAATCATTCAGGTCTAGTGGCACATTTTCTTTTTCTAGTTTTACCAGTCATATCATAGTTGGGTCATACAGTGAGATGTCTTTCTTCCTCTATAATTACAGGGTGCAAAATAAAGTATCGACAAAAGAATGGAGTCTCTTATGTGACCTCAAAGCCTTTAATAAATGGCCACAATGGGGATCTACTCATGTTTCAACTATGGTCAATCTTTCATTGACTGAAGATAGAAAGCTAAAAAAAAAAACCTTTGAAAGGAAGATTATACTGTCTCATATGACTCTCTTTACTGTACATGTCCATTCTCCCCTGAGTTTAATGCGACTTCTAGAAATAAAAATACACACATGTGTTTCCAAGTTTAGTTCTATATAAACATGCACAGCAGGGGTGATATTCATTTACCTTCCTGTTGTGGCCCAACAGGAGCCGTTGGAGCTGCAACCAGACTCTGACAGCGAGGGGCCTTATGAGTCGGCTCTGGAAGATGTGGAGGACCACTGACAGGGTTCCCACTCCGAGCAGGGATAAGAGAGGAGTGTTGGCCACCAGGAGGCGCCTCAGGCATAGAGCAGCAGTGAAAGCCAAAGGGAGTGTGCTCCTGACATCATGCCTTGGAGCAGTGGGGAGGAGACAAGGGAGTTGGTCCTGGACGCCCGGAAACGAAGGGCTGATAGACATAGAGAACAACTGCACAGATACAGACGATAATTGGACCCAGGGGGTTGTAATTAGGCTCCTCTCAAGATTGTATAAAAGGAATGACTTTCCTGGAGGCTGGTTGCAGAGTTCAACATAGTTACCAACGCTGGAGAAGCTATCGCCTGTTTCTTATCTTGGAAGTCTGGATTGCTGCCAAGGTCTAGTCAGTGTGTTAATTTACTGTGAATAAATCATCTAGCAGTATTCTTGTCTTGGAGCGCTTTGATGTACAAAGAGGGGGGTCAGAACACCTTCCCTACCGGTTCGCAAATGTGAGAGAACATCCCCATCCATGTATGCGCTCAGCTTTCCACGTATGCGCTTTGGCTAAAAAAGGTGCCTAAATGGGACGGCATAGAGCTGGGGTGGGGGTATGGCTGGGGGGTGGGAGGCAGGGGGCAGGGATGAGGGTGATCACGGGGCATTGGGCTAGGGAAGGCAAGCCCACCCATGATTTCCACTACCAAATACCACCTCTGACGTACAGAATTATTCTGTGCGTTTATACTCCATCTTTCCATGAGAAAAAACATAGTCAATCATATGCATAGTTATAGATACAGAACATTTAAAACACTCTAACCAAAACTGTACAAATTATCAAGACTGCAGTAAAAGCACTAAATTGGGATAAACGATTGAAATTTAAAGTTTTACTTCATGTAAGGATTCACACTTGGATTGTCACCTGCAATTCTGCAGTGAAGCTGTTGTAACTTATTAAGGATCAAGAACATTGCGTAGCAAGTGTATCCATGAAGAGGAGGTCAAAAAGTGTCAATATGTGTGAATCTTTAACAACATAGTTTTCTTTAAAGAAATTAAGATTATATGGAATGATAGAAAAATATTAAAACATGCTTGTATAAATGATCACCAACATAGCTTTTTTCCCCCCTCCAAATAATTAGTACTAATTTTGTAAAGAATGGACCTTACTTAAACTGCACAGCAAAAACAGATTATATGAAAATCTAATTGGGCTCTAATTCACATTAATTAAAAGACCTAACATTTTCAAATGAATGAAACTATGCAATAATGTTTAATTCAGTGCATAACAATTGCATATTACTAAGTGACAGCTAAAAAGCAAGCATTTAAAAATGACATACACTAATCCACTACTAATAATTCCATTAACCCAGAGAAGAGTATGGGAAAGAAATAACTGCATTAAAAAAGAAGAAGAAAAAGAAATCTCTTCTTGGTCTTTTGTATCAGAAAAGGGAGATGCTACTTTTTGCTTCTGCAAAGACAGCAGGACAATAGGAAGCTGAAAATATTTATTAAGAAGCTGTAATGCCAGCACAAGTGGAAAAAAAATATTTATTAAGCTGTCCTTGGCTGCATTTGCTCACAATCTGATCTAAGATTTGCTTCCATTTATTAACAGTGTGCAAAAACAATGCCACCAGGCTCAAAATTTTGGGCTTGGACAATCTGGAGCTGTGCTGCCTGTGGTATTATCTAAGCATTGTACACAAAATTGTCTGTTACAACGTCTTACCTCTCAATGACCTCTTCAGCTTCAACCTCAATAATACATGGACAAACAATCAATACAAACTCAAAGTAAACCGTTCCAAACTTGATTGCAGAAAATATGACGATAGCAGCAGAGTGGTCAATGCCTGGAATGCTCTACCTGACTCTGTTGTTACATCCTCAAACCTTCACAGCTTCAACCTTAAACTGTCTATGTAGACCTCACCCCATTCCTAAGAGGTCTGTAAAGGGGGCGTGCATGAGCGCACCAGCATACCTACTGTCCCTGTCCTACTGTCCCCATTTATTTGTATTCATTTTGTTTGTTCATGCACATGTTTATACCTGCTATCTTCTACATGTTTGATAAACTAATACATATAAATACAAAACACTTACCATATTTTTCGGAGTATAAGACGCACCGGAGTATAAGATGCACCAAGATTTTGAAGAGGCAAATTTTTAAAAAAAGTTTTTACACTCTGCAGAACTCCCAAAAACGGCCCATTTTTCATGAAAACAGGCCCATTTTTTTTTCAAAAAAGGGACATGCATAGCCTTTAGGAGGCTTGGAGAGGGCTCCAGGGGTGGGGGTGGGGGCAAAAATGAGCAAAAAACGGTCCATTTTTCAATCATTTCTGCCCTCCCCAGCCCCCAGGAGCACTCTATAAGCCTCCTAAAGGCTATGCCCAGCCATTTTGGTGAAGGGGGCGGGGTTTCAGGAGGCAAAAAAATGCTGTATTCAGTGTATAAGACGGACCCAGATTTTCAGCCTCTTTTTTAAGGGAAAAAGGTGTGTCTTATACTCCAAAAAATACGGTATATATCAGACATGTGGTCTTATTCTATGGTGGATGCTGTTAGCCTTTATAAAAAGCAAAAGTTTGTTGGGATCTCCTGGAACCAAGGCTGCATATTAGTGACTAGCCTGAATTTGGCATCTGAATAAATATGGGCTTTTTAGGATCTGGAGAAAGGATCACAAAATACAGTGGGAAGGGAGGGACTCAGAAGCCAATCTCTGAAGCTGTGTTTCATTTCATCACACTTGGGAAAGGAAGACAATAGAACTCTCTTTCAAAACAACATAAACTTTTCATAAGCAACATCTGTACAGTAGAATCAAACGCCTGAGAATAGCAAATGTCAACAGTTTTTAGAAGCCTCTCAGTTCTCCGGAGTCAAAAGAGCCCATGAATTGGACTGTCAGAAATTCATTAACTTTGGCATGTAACAAGAGAGTAAAAGAATGGGGAAAGAACAGTAATCTTATCATATTATCCGAAGTCTACATATCCTTTTTTCCCCAGTTAAAATAAAATAGATGGAGGCCTGTCCCTCATATAATCAGCTAAGGCTTCAGTTGTCATCTACCTCTGCTCCACTGTATTCATTCCCTTCTATTGAGACAGTTGGGGGATTTAAGATTTGGTTCTGTGGTCTTAAAAGAGATTGCTTTTTTAAAGATGTCATGTTCCCAATATTGCCACTTGCTCCTTTTTTAATTTGTAAAACTCATGGTGGCTCTTGCAAAACACCAGTCCAACTCTAAAAAAAGGACTGCCACTAAGGACAACATAACCAGGGGTGAGCATCAGGGGTGGGTTCTGGCTTCTGTTACTGCCATTTTGCTCAGGGATGCGCTTCGAGCGCGCACACATGTGCAGTAGTAAAAGAATTTATTCTGTGCATGTGCAGAAACAGAAAACAAGATGGTGGCACCTATGGCGCCACCGACTGAATAGGTTCAGGGGTGTGGCCAGCCAAGTTATTACCTACTCGGCTGAACAGGTATGAACCAGTAGGAACCCACCTCTAGTGGGCATCCCAAATGGTCCGCCTGGGGTGTCTTGGGTGGGGCAGGGTGGAGGGGCAGGGTGGGCATGGCCAGACAAGGGTGGGATTTTCAGGTTCTCCGAACTGGGCAGATTCTTTGCTGCAGATTCCTGTGCAATCCCACAGCAGCTCACCCCTGAACATAACCAATTATGAAAAATGTGCTTGCCATCCTTTAGCCAATTGTTATTGCAATACATATCTTAATAGTTTCCTGGCCTTTTTTTCCTCACCAGGTACTGGTCCAATATTGTTGTTGGCAACATGTCATTTTAACTGCATGATTTTAAATGCAATTTAAATTTTTGGGGAGGAGAGAAACATTAGTTGACATTTGAATCCAAGGCTACAATGCTGTTAAAAGGTAAATATTCCCCTTGCACATATGTACTAGTCATTCACGACTCTAGGGGCCAGTGGTCATCTCTGTTTCAAAGCCAAAGAGCCAGAGCTGTCCAAATATGTCTTCATTGTCATGTGGCCAGCATGACTCAACACCAAAGGTGCCCGGAACACTGTTACCAAGGTGGTCCCTATTTTTCTACTTGCATTTTTACATGTTTCTGAACTGCTAGGTTAGCAGAAGCTGGGACAAGTAATGGGAGCTCACTCGGTTATGCAGCACTAGGGATTCGAACCACCAAACTGCCGGCCTTTCTGATTGACAAGCTCAGGGTCTTAGCCATTGAGCCACCGCATCCCTGTTAGGGATAGGCAATTTGCTGGCAGGGGCCACATTCACCATCCCAGCATTCTGCCTGTGACCATAACATCTGGATGTAAAACGGCTGATCTGATGTTACTTTTATCATGTCCCGTTAAAAATGGGAGACAGTTCTATTTCAGCTTTGAACTCTATGATACCTAACTTTAACAAATAAAATATATAAATAAACAAAACCTACCTCCACAATTGATAAAATAAGAGACCATAGGAGACTGTTCTGACCCCCCCTTCCTCCTTTGCCCACACAGAACACACTCCGGAACAGTACAAGGGAACAAGGTTTATTGCACAAACAGAAGGTTCCGTGGCAGTAAACCACCAAGACAAAACTCACAAAAACAAAACACGAAAGCAGCTATCCAGCTTGCTAGAATTCCAGACTAGAACTTCTGGCATAAGTCCTCTGTTGACTGCTGCAAACGGCGTATGCACAGTCAACCCTTTTTATAACCTGGAGAGGAGCCTCCTGATCAGCAGCTGAGAGCTCTTATCGCCGATAATTACGGCCACGCTCCTTGCGTCTATGGGCGCGGCGGTAACGAGCGTCCAGGAACTCCCTGCTCAGTTCTGACTCACTGTCTCGTGACTCCTCCCCGCTGCTCCAAGGCATGGCATCGGGAGCCCCCCTCCTCTGGCTCTCACCGCTGCTCCATGCCTCAGGCGCCTCCTGGTGGCTGAGCAGACTCTCCGATCCCTGCTCAGCGTTGGAACCCTGTCTAGGGTCCCCCACCTCCTCTGGAGCCGACTCATAGGGACCCTCACTCTCAGAGTCTGGTGGCAGCGGCAACGGCGCCTGCTGGGCCACAACAGGAGACCATCCTTTCTTTTACAGTAGGTAGCATTACTAAATTAACACAAGGCATTATCCAATGCTGTAAGCAGCTGGGAAAGTAAATTGAGGTGACCAGTTAGCAAAAATTGAAACTCTCTTCATCCTATATTCAGAATCATCAGCATATAAAAACCATTCTGGCTTGTGGTAATATTGAGATTGATCAATAAGTAGAATTCATGACAAAGCTTCATTATATGAAGTGGCCATTAGCCTCTATACCTATTTTCCTTCCTGCAAAAAAATCCCTTAGAAACTGAAACATTCTTCAATTAATTTTATGGCTGGATATCTTTATATTTCCATGAAAAGGCTGTGCTTCAGAAAATCAGCATTAAATTACGCACAAGGTGGATTTCAGAGTTATAACAGATATATAACAAATATCCCCCCCTTCCCTCCCCCCACATGCATACAAATGATAAAGTAAATGAAGAAGACAAACTTGCATGAATAAACATGCAAGGCAAACTGAATTGAGTTTAGGCTTTTCATTATATGACAGAACATCAATAAGATGCATGGAATCCTTGCGAAGAATGCTAGATAAGCATTGCATTTCTATTAGGGTGGCTTTCCTTAGCAATTAAAGCAAGTGCTGTGAACTATAATCATAGTAATTTCAACCTTTCTTCTGTGCATATTGTAGTATAGTGGTTTCCTTCTCGAAAGCATTAGCAAACATTAGTTAATTCGGTGTTTTAGAAAGTGTAGAGCACCTTCTGCGAGGGCAAATGATACCATGGGGTAGATAGAGTCTAAGAATCCTTAAAAATGCGTAATTCCAACCTTTTTTTTTGGGGGGGGGGGATTGCCAGATCCTCAAAAATATCTTTTGGAAGTGGTAAGGATGGTGTTGACGTTTTTAGGATCAGCCAAATCTTCAAGTTGCAGGTTGTATCAACTGATATTTGTTTCACTAATTTGGTAGCCAAATTTATACATTAAATCAGGAGTGTCAAACTTAAGGCCTGTGGGCTGGATTGGGCCTACGACGCTTAAATCTGGTCCGTGGGGCCAGGCTGGAAATAGTGAAGGACCAGCCTGCGGTGCCTTTGGCAGCCAAAATATGGGGTGTGGCGTGGTTTCATGCACCCCCCGGGGCCCCATTTTCACCCTGGATTGCATTCTGCAGCACTCTACTAGCCAAAATGGGACACGGGGGCTGTGTGAAGTCCCTCCTGCATCGCTTTTGGGGCCTGGATGGCCTCTTGCAGCACTCTGCTGACCAAAACGGGGCATGGGGGACACGTGTGAGGCCCCCTACACCCCATTTTCAGCCTGGATGGTCTCCTGCAGCCCCCTGCCAGCCAAAATGAGGTATGGGGGTCCTCGTGCAGCCCCCCACACTCTGTTTCAGCTGGCAGGTTGCTCACATTTGTGAACTGGTAGGAAAGGTAAGTGAATCTTATCTCTGAGTTCATGGCCCAGATGTCAAAATCCAGGTACTGGGAATATAATTTAAGAGAATATTATCTTCTGAAAATTTTAGCTTATGTCACACAATCGTATTTGTATAGCCCACTACTTTTTCCCCAAACTTGTTAAGTGCAGGACATTGCAAAAATATGTCTTTTAAAGAGGAATTTCCTTACTCACCTCCAATAAAATGCCCAAGCAATCTTTTTTTATGCAAACATAATGGAGTCCAATGTAATCTAAATGTTATTTTTTGTTGTATAAGTCCTAATTTGAGGTCCATTGGACAGGGGGTGTCAAATTCGATTTCATTGAGGGCCACATCAGAGTTGTGATTGATCTCGGGGGGGGGGGGGCAGAGTGATCATGGCCAGCTCGATGTCACTTGTGTCCCAAGCTCTGTTTTTGGCTGTGACAGTCTGCTGCAACCCTCTGCCAGAAAAAATGGAGCTCAGGAGGGTCGCCTGCAGTTCTCATGAGCTCCATTTTTGGCTGCAGCAGCCTCCTGAAACCCATTGCCAGCAAAAACGGAGTTTACAATACAATACAATACAATAGTAGAGTTGGAAGGGACCTTGGAGGTCTTCTAATCCGACCCCCTGCCTAGGCAGGAAACCCTATACCGTTTCAGACAGATGGCTATCAAACATCTTCTTAAAGACTTCCAGTGTTGGGGCATTCACAACTTCTGGAGGCAACTTCTGTCCCACTGATTAATTGTTCTAACTGTCAGGAAATTTCTCCTCAGTTCTAAGTTGCTTCTCTCCCTGATTAGTTTCCACCCATTGCTTCTTGTTCTACCCTCAGGTGCCTTTGGAGAATAGTTTGACTCCCTCTTCTTTGTGGCAGCCCCTGAGATATTGGAACACTGCTATCATGGCTCCCCTAGTCCTTCTTTCTCTTAAGCTAAACATACCCAGTTCCTGCAACCGTTCTTCATATGTTTTAGTCTCCAGTCCCCTAATCATCTTTGTTGCTCTTCTCTGCACTCTTTCTAGAGTCTCCACATCTTTTTTACATCATGGCGACCAGAACTGAATGCAGTATTCCAAGTGTGGCCTTACCAAGGCATTATAAAGTGGTATTAACACGTTAACAACAGTTTGCGGCTCCATTTCTGCTGGCAGGGACACCGTGGGCTGGTCCTTGCTGTTTCCAGAGTGGCCGCATGGGCCAGATCTAAGAACCCCTGGACGAGATCCTCCCTGCGGGCCTTGGGTTTGACATCCCTGCTCTAGGTATAGCTAAGTTAAGTTAAGAGTTAACTTAACTCTACCCAGACAATGAGAGAGTGTTAAGACAATCTCTCATTGTCTGGGTAGTATAGGAACCTCTAATTCTTTATTCCACTTATTTCTTAGCACATGCATGTCAAGTTCATTTATATGGTAACGAATACCTATAAAAACTAATAGTAAAGGGTTGTCTTTTAGTTTTTTAAAAAATAACTTGCTATTCTAGTATCTTGAAAACTGAAAGAAATGCTAAAAAACAATGTTGTTAACTAATGTTGTAATTGTAAATATTGCCATTGGGTTATACCTGATAGATAATAGGTAGTCTATCTTAAAATTCATCTTCATCATGCATGCTTTTAAGATTCAGAGAGAGCGGGGCTAACATAGTGTGGAAAAGATCTTTGGTTCTGTTGGAAGAAATGTCCATCTGGGTTCAGTTCCAAGTGGGAAGAAAGACACTGGAAACATGGAGGCTACTTGGAAAGAGATGGGGGGAGAGAGAGAGATTGATTGATTGATTGATTTGGATCTTGACTGAGGGCTAATCCTATTATGTCCTGAGGGTGAAGGTCTTTTGTTTTGTAGATAAGCTGGCCCAGCTGAGGCTCTGAGTTTGTCTGTAGAAACATGTTTCTCCTTTAGGGAAAATATAATATTCTGCCTTTTTAATATTTTCTGGACTATTTCATTTTCCTAGGAGAGAGGTAGGTGCTAACCTCCTACAGTTCAAAACCTATTATCTCCAGAGAAGACTAGGAAAATCTGTTTATAATGCTGGAAAGTCATTGTCATTCAATGTTTGCTGACAGTCAAAGCAGAGCAGAGCCTCTGAAGATATATTTAAGGCAGCTTCCAGCTCATTTGACATTTCCAGTTCAATTTTTTTCCCCAATAGTTCTTTTTCTGTTCATCTATTTCTTTTTAAAAAATGTCTATATTGCTAGGTCTACCAATGACTGGGTCATTCACCATTAAATGCAAAGCATACATATACAACAAGGGAGGGAAAATCATGACTGGATGTAGAAACAATGTATACCGTATTTTTCAGAGTATAAGACGTGCCAAGATTTTGAAGAGGCAAATTTAAAAACAAAGTTTTTGCACTCTGCAGACCTCCCCAAAATGGCCCATAATTCACAAAAATGGGCCCGTTTTTGGTCAAAAAAGGGCATAAATAGTCTTTAGGAGGCTTGTAGAGTGTTCCTGGAGGCTGGGGAGAGCAAAAACGGTCAAAACAACAGCCCCATTTTTTGTCAAAAATAAGGGCACGAATAGCCTTTAGGAGGCTTGTAGAGTGCTCCTGGGGGCTGAGGAGAGCAAAAAGAGCAAAAAAATAAAATAAAAAAAATGGGCCTGTTTTTTTTTGTCAAAAAAGGGACATAAATAGCCTTTAGTAGGCTTCCAGGATGCTCCTGTGGGCTGGGGGGCAAAAATGAGCAAAAAGTGACCCATTTTCGCTCATTTTTGCCCTTCCCAGCCCCCAGGAGCACTCCGGAAGCCTCCTAAAGGCTATGCCCAGCCATTTTTGCAAATGGGGTTTCAGGAGGCCAAAAATGTGGTATTTAGTGTATAAGACGCACCCATATTTTCACCCTCTTTTTTGAGGGAAATGTTGCATCTTATACTCCGAAAAATACAGTAACCAAAAATAAATCTATACAGCAGGAGCTTAGCCTTCACTGCACCAGAGCCTGGGAGAACAGCCAGGTCTCTTATAGTTTCCTGAACATCATCAGGAAGTAATGTACTTCTTAAAATAAACAGTGATGGAGTTTCCCCCCATCCATTCCATACTGATTTGCCAACACTAATTGTTGTTAGTTGTAATATCATCCATTTAGGCTGCACCAATGGGGTAGTATGGGAAGCATAAACAAGATTTATTAATGGCTGTGTTTTAGAAGTACTAGGAAAGATTGTAGGGTTTGGGAAGAAGAAAGAAAGAAACATTTTCTAAATATGATTAATCTACCCATACAGAGACTTCGAGCTATTGTGATTTAGGGAGCTGACTATCTGGATTCCAGGCCTCATTTAGTGAGCAGTGGCAAATCATCCATTGAGGAACCACTTTTGATTGTCAAGTTAATAAAGCAGTATCCACAGTTTATTTAGTGTCAAGTGTCTGTCTTCTTTATATCCAGGTGTGAAGCAATTATCTATTAAAATAAAATAGCTGGAATTCTAGAAAGACAGAAGGAGGGAGATATCTTGGAGTAAAACTCCAAAGATTAAGTTTCTTCAGGAAGGGAAGGGAAGGGAAGGGAAGAAAAGGGAAGGAAAGGAAAAGGAAAAGGAAAGACAAGACAAGACTCCAAAGCTAATATCTTTATATATCAAATCAGAATAATGGTTTTAATTTAAAGTGAGAATTTTTGGAGAAGACCACAAAACAAAACTACTCTAAAGCTACAGACATTGATGTCCACTTGGAGAAGCAGAAATAAATCTACTAAGTCCAAACTTTGTGAATTCTTGCTTCATTCCTGGGGTGTTTCCTGTTGTCCCAATAAGAAGTTTCTTGAAAAACACTTTAACAAAATAAAACAATGATTACAGATAGCATCCTTTTTATAACAGGAAATAACCGTAAAGACTGGAATTGTTTCTTGATGGCCTAGAAACAAGCAATAGCTAAAAGAGATTGGAACAGGGGGGAAAAAATCAATCCAGGAAATGTGTAGGCGAAAAAGAAGTATATAGGTATTTTACATAAGGGAATTTGTACAATTGTGTAAACATTCTAAATACGGACTTGTGGTAAACCAGAGCACAAATACAGCATTTGCTTTTAATTCTTAAAGCAGTCATGTTCTGAGTTTACATGGCAAGTGCAGAAAGCAGCCAGAAAGCAGCCTGGGCAAAGATGGTGGCTTCAGGAATTTAAGAATTATAGCTACAGAATTGTACGATATTTGTATTCCTGTATGCTCTAAAGTACTCTTTGCATTGAATTTAAAGCACTGCATGCTGTCAGTTGCCTTTCCAGTTCTTCCTTCCTCAAGTGTTAGCTTTGTCTCTTTCTTTTCTATTGAATATGTAATTATTTTCTATTGAACAAAGGAACATTTGCATACAGTCATGTGATGTGTCCATTTATTAATGTATTATTTTCCTGAACTGACACAAGCTCTCCGAGGTTTTACTAGAGAATCAGAGGTGGGCTGCTGGGTGTTTGCAGGGGTTTGGGAGAACCTCTAGCTAGGGTTCTGTGCAGTTTGGGGAACCCCCAAATCCCACTCCTGGCTGGCCCTGCCCTGCCCGCCACTCCCAGGAGTTCCCACATGGCCTGTTTTGGATGCAGGTAAGCGCAGGGTTTGCACGGAGGCTCAGAAAAAAAAAACAGGCCTACCAGAAATTCAAGAAGGCCGGAAATGGGTCCTTTCCAGCCTCCAGAGGGCCTCCAGAGTCTGGAGAGGCCGTTTTTGCCCTCTCAGAAGCTCGAGGAAGCCCTCCGGAGCCCAGGGAGGGCACCCCTCCCCATGCCATGGTGCAGGAGGCCAACTAGGCCACACCCACCATGGCCACAGCCACGTTCACCCAGCAACCGGGCAGAGAACCCCTTGTTAAAATTTTTGAAGCCCACCCCTGGTAGAGAGGTAAAGCCCAAACACTGTCTAAGTCCTGCTGCACTGCCTTAGCATGCAGAAGGATATTTTGGTGAGTGATGAGCAAAAAATGTCCCAAGAAAATATAATTCTTGCACAGTTACCCAGGGTCATCCTAGCTTCCCAGGATAGAAAGAGTATTAACACTTTTGAATATATCCTGGACAGCTAAGATAACAAACAAATAGATCATCAAATCAATCAAACCAGAGTTCTGACCTGAGGCACAGATGCAGACTGAAATTATAATATTTCGGGTACATTGCATAAAAGCCTATAGTAGCTGTTTAGAAAATGCTGTAATGCTGTAAAAAGTGGGAAAAAAGAAAAGAAGAGTTGGCCAGCAGCAAAGTGGATGGACTCAATTGCAACATTAATTGGCCCACTATGGAAGGACCAAATTGACCAAAAGACCACAGGTCCCCTTGAGCTGAATATGCTAGGTTTGTGACAAAAAGGCTAACCATGAACATGTTTATTATCCTTTGCCATTTAGCAAAAAAGTGTTTTATTTTCCATGTACAGACCTATTTGTGTCACTTTATAAGTCTAAAATCAGCATTTTGCTTAATACCAAGTGGCAAACTTTGAAAGAAGTTAGAAGTTTTCTACATCAAGCAGAGAAATTTGTATCTAATCAGAATGCTTCATAATAAGATCCAAATGCACTGGGATTGATAGACAACTATCTACTCATACCTTTACTCAAGAATTGGTAAACAAGGATCTAATTTGGATAGTGCTTTTGTTCAAAATATATGTGAATAAAATGAGATGTGTATGTGAATAAAGGTGTAATTTTTCTCTCTCAGGCACAATGTCATATTTCTCATCTAGCATTTCTCATCTCATAAAGTCTTAGGATTCCTACATTATATTTTAAGAAAGAAGCATTAAAACTATTAGGAATATTGGCATATGTTCTAAACACAGAACAAATTCAATGGTTTAACATTTTTAGTAAGCGCTGTTCCACATAATGTACAAAGGAGTATTAACTATTTTGAGCTTTTCAGGAAGTGCATTAAGCAATGCAGCTATGTTATTATTTTTAAAGCAAAACCCAGAAGCCAGATGCTGTGTGGTTCAGAGGGCTGTGTAAGACTCACAAAAACCCTCTGTTATTTAGCAAATACATTGTTGTTGAAATCTGGAATGGCTTAATCTGAGGAAAGAACTATGATTTGTTATTTGAAATGCTGACTTTAGCACTCTCACTCTAGATATCCCCAGTCCTGCAGACGGGTTGATCTTATATTAGGGAAGAGAAATTAAATGAGATATGCCACAATATGGTTTTCCATCTCAATCACCAAGTGTAGAATATGCCTAGGTTAGTCAGGAACAAGATGTTGAAAACTCAGAATGAGAGAGAGAGAGAGAGAGAGAGAGAGAGAGAGAGAGAGAGAGAGAGAGAGAGAGAGTCCCGTTCCTTCACACTTACATGGAGATCAGGGGTGGGTTGCTACCGACATTACTGCCGGTTCAGTGCACACAATTTTGCACATAAATAGATCTGTGTATGCGCAAAACATTAAAAAAGGGGAAAAATTAAATTTGTGCAATGAAAATTGTTTTGCACATGCGCAGAACCAAAAATCAAGATGGGGGCACCATAGGAGAACTGGTTTGGGAGGTGGGGGTGGCAGGCCTGGGTCACTGCCGGTTCCAGCGACCCAGGCCACCAAACCACTACCGGTTCGGCCGAAGCAATCCGAACCGGTAGGAACTCACTACTGTTGGAGATTAATGAAAGATGTTTCACATACCAAGTGACAAATATCTCTAGGAAACATTGGAGACCCTTCTGTATTAGCAGTGTGTCATCTCATAGTTTACTGTTCAGAAAATTTAGCACCCAAAGAGCAGGGAGAATATAAATTAAAAGAAGTAAAAAAAAATACACTTTTGTAAGTGTAAGGAATACACTTACAGTATTCCTTCATTCTTTATCTTATATGGAAATTCAATATGACTTCATACAATTTCTCACTGTGGTCCAGAATGTATGACGGTCATTCTGGGTAGTCCACTTGCATAGCATCAGTGGAAGTGGAATTCATTAAAAGTTGCTTTATTTCTTCCCATAGTAGAAGATTGGGTTAAAGAATTGGCAAAGCTGAACAGTTTTTTCTAGGGAATTGTTTGAACTTTTTCTTAAAAGAATGAAAGATTGAATTGATGATTTACAGATTTTGGAATTACAAAGGGTTAAAGAGGAAAAGGAAAGTGTTAAATGATAATAGAAAGAAGGATGGAAGTAGAAATTCTATATTTTCTTTTTTATTTCTTTCATTCTTTCCGCCTTATTTTCTATCTTCTCTTTCCTTTCTTTTTCCTTTAATTTTTAAAATATTTTATTGTATTAAAGAATTCCAATTAAAATAAATTAAAAACTGAAATCTTGTTCTGTTTCAAATTATATACAAGGATATTTGTAGAAAGCTTCTGAGAATTCAAATTTTGTCTCTTTTTTAATTATTTCTTTTTTAAAAAAATATTGTTAAGGGCGATGTTTGATCATAAGTAAACATTCACAATTTGAAAATTTCCAAATTTCCAATTCTTGATACAAAAGACAAAAGGGGTTAGCAAGAAAACTTGTGGGACCCCGTAGCTCAAAGCATAACATGGGTCAATCAGAGAGAAGAGGCAAAACAAGTATTGCAAAGCAATCTCTGCGGTTAACTATACATTATCTAGTCACAAAAAGAAGTACTTGTAACTAATTTATAATTTTTATTATAGTGTGCAGGTTCAGAAGATATTTTGTTCTTTAATATATTTTAATAAACATTAAGAGTTTTTGTTTATTTTTAACTGCCCCCATTCTAGAACCTGTTGTTGTGGCCCACCAGCGGCCAATGGAGCTGGCAGCAGATTCAGACAGTGAGGAGATTGGGGTAGAACATGGGCCAGTCCTGGAGTCTGGGGAAGGCTCTGACGAGGGCTCTGTGTCAGAGGCAGAGATGGGGCCAGGGCCGTCCAACACTTACCAGCTGCCTTCAGAATTAGACATCAGTGAGGCAGATGAACAGCTGAAGCCTGTTCCCAATGTGCCCATATGCAGTTGCCAAACGAAGGGAACAGCTAAGGAGCAAGGATCAACTTGGGAGTAAAGCCACAGTGAATGGCTCCTCCCATAGGGGATAAAAGAGGAGCGAAAGGGGAGTGGAGTTTGCAGGAGACAATTAGTTCATTCCTGCATTCTTGCCAAGTATTGCGGCATCAGAAAGATATCAGCCTGGCCACTCTCCAAGCTTGATAAAGGTTGGTAATTGTGAACAATCTTCAGCGGTGGGATTTATTTACATTCCCTACCAATTCGCTTGCACACGTTGCATCTGCACATGCTCACCGCCATCTGCGCATGGACAGTGCTCACACATTACATCAGGGCAGGTGGGCGGAGCCTTCCGCAACCACCGCTACCAGTTTGCCCACACCAGAATACTACCTCTGCCTATCTTTAAAGACTGTGAGAGAGGAAAGACTTTGCTGGAGAGGAATTCACTGTAAATTAAATAAAAGGAGTTTATCTGGATGAAGACTCGGCTTCGTGCTGCTAGGGAAGCCTAGGTCAGAATCCCCTGCATGTCTCTGTCCAAGTTGCTATCAAACAACTTCAAAAATCCCATACCAGCAAGACATGCATCTATCTTCTCTAAAACCTAATATTAGTATAGTCTTTATTGTCAGTGTACAAATAAATATAACAAAAATGTCACCAGGAAACATTATGACTGGATGAAATTAATCAAAACTCTTCCTCCCTAATTATTCAAAAAGCAAGGCTGAAGTCTACCAGTGCTGATTGCATCCCTCAACAGCTTCTGACAACTTTGTGTGATTTCTTTATGTGACGTTGGATATTCTGGGATTGGTGGTTGAGATAAAGCAGAGAAGATTGGCAAGCAGAAGGCATCACATATTGAAAAATATGGGTTTCATAACCACGGACAGCTCTGCTTTGTATAACAGGAGGATGCTCGAATGCATTCTTTGTGCATTGCATGTACCAGATAAAAGAGATAATTGGAAAGGTTTGCTCCTCAGAGTGTATCTTATCTATGATATAAAGTAAAACACACTTGTAAATTAGATTCACATTACAATCAATATGATACCGAGGAAAGTGCTGGGGAAAAATACACACAAAAGAGCACATAAATACATAACAACAGCCATTGGGTATTAAATATCCTGCCACTGAAATGGCATGGTTTACATCATAGCTTTAACAGAAGTCAATTCTGACATTAGAAAAAAGAATTCTCCCAGACACTCTTAGCTAGCAAGAAATTAGGTCACTAACTGTTACAGAATAGAAGAGACAACTGTCAAGGTCTAGAGTAGAGTTTAAGTCTATAGAGAGCCTATGATCAGTACAAATAGAAAGCGTTTAATAGACCATCTTTTAAAGGACCAGGAGTTTTTCAGAAAATGTCTTATTTTATTTTTAAGAACGGGCACTCGGTGGCCTTATGGGCCAGGTGAAGCCTGCCAGGGTTTTGCAAAGAATAAGGAAGCTGATCTTGGTGAAAATAAGCAGGAAATGCCCCCTCCCCCGCCAAAAAAAAAAACCTGAAGAATGTTTAAGCTCCAAGAAACAAATAAGATTTGGAAGCAACTGAAGTAAATGGTTCTCTAATTCATTGGAGTACAAGGATGAGAAAGAAGCATAACTAGATTTCCAAAGAGTCTGTTATTGCAGCTCTTCTCAAAACATTTATTGGGGAAGAGATGGTTCTGTTTCATGCTACATTGGTCAGACAACACCTGGAATATTGTGTCATATATGGTTGCCCATTAGAATCACACTAGAAGGTATGAAAAAGGTCAATGAAAATAGTAAGGGGTTTAGAAGCTAAATTTTATGAATAATGGTGTTGCAAGAAATGTTCATCTGGGTTCAATTCCAAATGGGTAAAAAAGATACAAGATTCATGGAAGTTGCTTGGAAAGAAAGTTGATTAATAAACAAGATCACATGGGTTGAGATGCTGGGGGGGGGGAGTCAGAGATGCTGAGAGTGCCTGGGTTTTATGCCCTCTCTGAGCTTTTTAATTTGATTTTATATTCTGATTGGTTGTCAGACTCAATGCAGGGGTAACTTTATTAGGTTGTCTGTGTCCCAGACTTGGTTGAGCCTTACTGGGTGATGATGTAATGAAAAGGCTTTGGGCAATTCCTCCTATGGTTCTGCCTGAAGGACGTAGATCTTGGTTACGTAGAATAGACTGGCCGAGGCCTTAATGACCCATTGACAAAGGTAGGTAGGGGGGCTGAGTTTCTGCCTCCCTTTTAGGAGAAATATTCTGCCCTTTTAATATTTCATAAAATATATCATTTTCCTAGAAGAGGGGTGGGTGCTGACTTCCTAGAATGGCTAAAGGACCTATGTTTACTTTAAAGAATAGAAAGCTTAAAGGAAATATGGAAAGACTGTCACAGAGAAGATGTTATGGATTTATTTTCTACAGTTCCAAAGAGCAAGACAAAAACCAGCAAAAAAGCCTCCAAGGTCCAACATCATGATCCAACCTGCAATTCCTTCAAGTATTCCACTGGCAGCTAAGCAGACATGAATTAATGTAATCATTGTAAGAATGGTATTTGCAACTATTCAATTAGCCTAGTTGATTTCCTGGTATGGTCTACCTAATGGGCTGATAGGTTTCCACCCAGGCCATGACTTGACTCCTCGGATAATCTAATCTAAATCCAAACCTAATTATACTTAAGGAAGAACCAGTGAAATTAATTAGATTTAAGTTAAATTCATTGAATTCAAATGATCTATCTATCTATCTATCTATCTATCTATCTATCTATCTATCTATCTATCATCTATCTATCTATCTATCTATCTATCTATCTATCTATCTATCTATCTCTATCATCTATCTATCTATCTATCTATCTATCTATCTATCTATCTATCTATCTATCTATCTATCTATCTATCTATCTATCTATAAAACCGTGTCTGTCTGTCTGTGTGTGTGTCTGTGTGTTCCAACATAACCCTGGAAAGCCTCGAGAAATTTCAACCAAACATAGTACACAGATGACTTACTCTCTGGAAACAAATACTGTCAGGGTGTGTGTTCTGTTAAGAGACAGCCTGTTGTGCCTTAAAATGGATTCTACTGTACTGCCATAAAATGAATTCTATTGTACAGTGGAGTTGCCATGGTAACAGCTTCACAGTACTGCACAAAGGGGCTCCCCCTAGTAAGGGGGAAAATCCAACATTAGAAATTATGTTTGGTCCAGAAATTTCCCCCCTATAAAAAGATACCCGGACAATGCCAGTTCTAAATAAAATTAAAACTACACCAGACTACATTCTTTGAGGTCCCATTGATTCCTCAACCAGTTCTCTCTTATTCCCCTCATGCATCCTGATTCCTACTGTGTCTCTTTGAAAAAGGTCCAGTGCAAATGAGCTATATCAACCACAACAAGAGGACTATGCCCCAGTGAAAGCTTTGCTCTGCAAACACTTGAAGCCAGAAAGTGGCCTATTTTGGTCAGAGAGATTTTATTCCTCCATCTGTTGTAAAATGTTCTTAATTTAAAAAGAATAAAAAGGAAAAGAAACTCTTTCCTTACATTTTCAAGCTGTTGCTGAGCTGAACGACTAAAAAATCTAAGTGTGCCAAAAGAAATTAAAAATAGTATGAAAAGATATCACAAGGAAAATTATTAGCTGTCACTTTTCTGTAACCAAAAAAAAACCATTGCCAATGTTAAACCAGCTACAGTAGAATAATAGCAACTGTCTTCCATCCTAAGCTGCTTAAAATAAACAGCTCTGGATACCCTAATCACATTTTACAATTAATATAGAATTGTTCGTTTAGACCTTAAAACCTCTCTAAATTTTTATGCCAGTGATCCAGTTCTTTGCCCTTCAATCAGTCTATTAAAAAAAAAGACTCAGAGAGAAACACAAAATGGAAGGAGAGAGAGAGAAGAAGAGCACTTCTGCTCAGAAACAGTAAACTAATATTAATCACAATTACAAGCAGTAACATGTGATTACCATTTTTAATCAATCATGCAGTTTCATGTAAAGCTCACCAACGTTAACGCCTCTAGAATGGACAGCCATCTGTGCTTCTGCTAGATGAGAAATATGATGGATTGTTCCTAGTGGTTGTTTTAAAATTGTTTCACGAATGGAAATCATTCAGAAAGATGCTGGTTTTAACACAAACACACATGCATACACCAGTGGTGGGTTCCGGATCTTGTCACAACCAGTACGCTGCAATGGGGCCGGGCATCCACCTCAGGCACGCACGCACACACACCGCCCTGTGATGCTTCAGCTACTCGGCGGAGGCCGCACAGGCCCAGTTGGTAAGGAATGTGGGCGGGTGGGTAGGCCCTCCAAACCACTGTTCTGGTACAGTGGCTGCTGCTCCCGGCTGCCACCGGTAGGCCTGTATCAGGCCGTACCACCCGGAACTCACCCCTGGCATACACACAAACAAACACCAAAAAAGGATAATTTAAAAAGATAGTCTTAACCTTGATCTGAGGAAAAAATAGCAATAGTAATAGCAGTTAGTATACCGCGTCATAGTGTTGAAAGCATTATCTAAGCAGTTTACATAGCCCCCAACAATCTGGATTCTCATTTTTCCAACCTGGAACTTTGAGCCAGTCAGGATTGAGCTCCTGGCAGTGGGCAGAGTCAGCCTGCAATAGCAATAGCACTACAGCATTATCATTTAGACTTCCGCTTGACAGTGCTTTTACAGCCCTCTCTAAGCGGTTTACAGAGTCAGCATATTGCCACCAACAATCTGGCTCCTCATTTTACTGACCTTAGAAGGATGAAACACTGAGTCAACCTTTGGCCTGGTGAGATGCGATCTGCCAAACAGCTGGCAGCTGGTGAGCAGCAGAAGTATCCTGCAGTACTGCACTCTAACCACTGTGCCACCACAGCTCTTACATCTCGCAATGAGTTGTAATCGCTGTAAGTGGAATGGTGTTTACTCACATTCCAGTGGCATTACTGGATTGCTAAACAGCCTTCCAATTAGCCCAGATTCTGCCAATGCTCTCTGGAAATAATAGTAAATTTGATCCATAATTCAGAAAATTTCTCCAAATATTATCTATTGTCTTCCAGACTATTAATGATAATATTCTTTCAAAGTCTTGAAATAGTCACTAGGATTCATCTGAAACTTCATGCCAAATTATTATTTTTCATATGATAGAAAGGAGAAATGTGTGAGACGTAGGGATTGATCCTATTGATTGCGCTTAGTTAATTTGTAAAGAAACATTCATCTCAAACGATCTAAGCCCCAGAGCTCACTGCAACGGCATTGCCAAAATGGCATTAAGAGTTGTTAACTTAATTTTGGAGAAATTCTTTTCCAGTAACATTGTGCTGCTAACCAGGACGTACAAAACTTTTGCCAGACCAATTCTTGAATACAGCTAGTCTGTCTGGAATCCTGAATATCGGATATTAATACAATTGAGCAGATCCAGAAGTATTTCACGAGAAGAGTACTCCACTCCTCTGCTCACAATAGAATACCTTATGCCACCAGGCTTGAAATTTTGGGCTTGGACAACCTGGAACTATGCCACCTAAGGTCTGACCTAAGCATAGTACAGAAAATTGTCTGCTACAATGTCCTACCTGTCAACAACTACTTCAGCTTCAACCTCAATAATACTTGGGCAAACAATAGATACGAACTCAAGGTAAACAGCTCCAAACTCGATTGGAGAAAATTGCAGATACCTAAGAGGTCCATAAAGGAGGCATGCATAAGTGCACCAGTGTGCCTACCGTCCCTGTCCTACTGTCCCCATTTATTTGTACTCATTCCCTTTGTTCATGTCCATGTTTATACTTATACCTGTTATACTGTACATGTTTGACAAACTAAATAAATAAAATAAATAAATAAAATGAAATCTCATTTAGATTTGAATCTGCCTACTTTTTGGAATGTGCTATTCTCATCCTTTGAAAAGTCAGCTCCTGTTCACATACAGAAACATGAATTTTATCTTTGATCTTTTAAGCAGAAGAATGTCTACCCACTACTCTCTATGTTTAGTGGACCATTCCCTGGTTAGCTTGTGTCATTTCCAGCTTGTAGCAAAACACCCAATTCTGTCTTTAGTTTTTTGTTAATAAATACACTGATAGAGAGAATGGTAATCCAAGTAATAGAATCTTTTTGGAGTGATTTGTCATTTACCTTCCCATTGTTATTATTAACAATTATCAGTCTATTTTAATAAATAAATCAAGTTACATTATTTTGATAGCTGAAACAAGTAGCTTATCAGGATTGATTTTGAATGCACTAGAAGCAAAGTAAATTGCAAATTAGCCACAGTAATTTTTCAATACAAGCCATGCATGTGTATTTTGAAAATCTACTCAGGTGCCGTCGTATGTATCATTGTAGATCAATTCTGTTTCTTACTAAAGCTTACATATCAAAGATCACTTTGCCAATATGATTATCAGGGCGCTTCACATGTTTATAGCTAAAACCCTGAATCACTTTTCTTCCTCTTCCTTTTCCATTTCATCCACTAAAAATAATTTCTAACCAATGTGGCACCTGAGTAGATTTTCAAACTCAATGGGTTCTGAAATTCTTAGCCTTCAATCAACACTAACACTTAATACATTATTATTATTTTTGCACCAAAGCCCATTCACACTAACAACTTTTATATCATTACCTTTGTTTAACTTTGACTTTTGATACTTTGATTCCACATTAAGTTTTTTGTTTTATCAATATCATGTGTGAACTCAAACTTTCATGACATTAAGAATTCCACCAATTGTAAAGCTGCTTAGGAGAACAAAGGAAAAGTTGGTCATTTTTCTTCGCATCTTAGTGGTTAGTTTCTCTTGGAAGAAGATAAGAATTATTTTCTCTTTGGTTTCCATTGATAAGGATTTACGATCTAAATATTAACAGAATTAACTGGTTTTACAGAGGACCTGAGGAAATATTTTTCACTAATTGATCTCTCAGAAACTAAATTTTGGATTACAAGTCAAGGTGTAGATTCAATGGTTGGACAATAATAAAAATAGGTGATACCTTGCTCAGTAGTAGTAACTGTGAAAGGGATCTTGGAGTCCTAGTGGACAACCATTTAAATATGAGCCAGCAGTGTGCAGCAGCTGCCAAAAAAGCCAACACAGTTCTAGGCTGCATCAACAGAGGGATAGAATCAAGATCATGTGAAGTGTTAATACCACTTTATAATGCCTTGGTAAGGCCACACTTGGAATACTGCATTCAGTTCTGGTCGCCACGATGTAAAAAAGATGTGGAGACTCTAGAAAGAGTGCAGAGAAGAGCAACAAAGATGATTAGGGGACTGGAGACTAAAACATATGAAGAACGGTTGCAGGAACTGGGTATGTTTAGCTTAAGAGAAAGAAGGACTAGGGGAGACATGATAGTATTGTTCCAATATCTCAGAGGTTGCCACAAAGAAGAGGGAGTCAAACTATTCTCCAAAGCACCTGAGGGTAGAACAAGAAGCAATGGGTGGAAACTAATCAAGGAGAGAAGCAACTTAGAACTGAGGAGAAATTTCCTGACAGTGAGAACAATTAATCAGTGGAACAGCTTGCCTCCAGAAGTTGTGAATGCCCCAACACTGGAAGTCTTTAAGAAGATGTTGGATAGCTATTTGTCTGAAACGGTATAGGGTTTCCTGCCTAGGCAGGGGGTTGGACTAGAAGACCTCCAAGGTCCCTTCCAACTCTACTATTGTATTGTATTGTATTGTAACTAGTCAAATTTGAAATTTTATGAATACCTACAAAAGGTTTCAAGAAGATTCATGTTTCCAAATGCTAGCGAGAATCAACATGTTTCATATGTTGCTTTCTCTTTGACATTCCTACTCCATCTTCTCCTATTCTCTTCCTATGCTTAAACAACGTTTTAAAAATTGGACTTTATCTTGTGAACTGCCATTTATTTTGCATATCATAAATTATTAATTAACCTATTAATTGAATTGCAACTTTTTAAAAATCCAGTCGCAATGCAAGTATTGATTATATATGCATAGAAGGAGATTACAGAAACATGAATGTTATTTATAGGGACATACAAAGGTTTGAGTCAATGCCTCAGTAAAAGCCGATCCAGTTCAAACTCTTGATTGGGTATGGATTATTTTGTTATTTAATAAAATAAAATGAAAAGAAAAGAAATGAAATGAAATAAAATAAATAATACAATCACATGGTGATCTAGTTAGAATGTCAGTTGAGCTTAGAGTTTTAAATCAGAGGAAGCAATTTCCTAGATGCTTCTGTATTTGTTACCCAGATGTAAGCTTTCGAAAATGGAAATATGAACCCTGTTTGACTACCATGCCTATGTTTGTCTTCCAAATTTATTTAAATAGATATGTTCAGTATGGTGATATTTGACTATAATAAATATTTGATTTTGACATTCTGAGTCCCGATTATTGCTTGCCAACACTAACACTTTTTAAAAATGTTACTTATATTTCTATATCAGATATATAATAATCTGGTAGGCTTTTTTAGATTTATTTCTGATGGTGAAATAGACCAATAATTGGTCCCTTGAATAAATATGAGATTAAGCAAATTGGATAACTGGGAAAAAGACAGCTACATGCTGTGAGCATTTTATAGGACTTTCAATAATATATAATTATTTTCAAGAAAATTCAAACCAGCTATGTATGTGTCTAAACTAAAGGCTAACTATAACTAATAACTAAACTATTAGCATCAGGTAGAAAAACCAGGTTTAAAGCTACAAAGAAAAATACTGAAGTGATGCATAGCTTCTACCTTTCAAGATTAACCATCAATGGTAAAAAATCAAGCAGTCAAGAAATATACTACAGACTATCAGTAGAGGATCTATGAAGACTTTGGAAAAGACATTCAAATGCTTTTTGATCAGAATAATGCAAGGTATTGGAAAAACAAGTTAAAAAGTGTGTGATACAATGTACCAAGAATTTAAGTTGTAATACACAGATTGACCAATGGGAGAAGATGTGACTGAAAGGCCTGAAATTTATAATATACATAGATGGACCAATGGGAGAAGATGTGACTGAAAAGCCTGAAATTTATAATATACTAGCTGACAACCCAGGGCTATCCTGATATTAATTTATCCCAACCCTCCTTCCATGAACATTGCTGGAATTTCTACTGTTCGATTTTCCCCCTTACCAGAGGGAGCTCCCTTGTTTAGGTTTAGGTTCAGGTTTATTGGACTTATATGTGTACTTGTGGAGTACTGTGATGCTATTACCATGGCAACTCCACAGCACTGTACAGTAGAAGCCATTTTAAGGCACAACAGGATGTATCTTAACAGAACACACACCCTGAGAAGTGTTAGGGGTATCTTGCCTCCACAGTATTTGTTTCCAGAAGGTAAATCATCTGTGTACCAAGTTTGGTTGAAATTGCTCAAGGGGTTCCAGAGTTATGCTGGAACACACACACACACACACACACACACAGAGCCATTTTTATATACATAGATTATAATGTAAAAGATATTTTTTGCAAATTGGCATATCATTGGCATGTGACATTAGAAAAATACCTACGATGTATAAAGGTGCTTCTAATTTAGAGAAATGTGAGAAACAAATGAAGGGTCATTTTATCACACAAGGTGGACTTGTAAAAAAGCTTTAAAAAGTCTCTATGTTGAAATACATGCAATGACATACAGATTTTTTTTAAAAAAAATTAACATTCAGCTAATACCAACAAACCTTTTGGGAGATATGAGACTTTTAAACTTTAGTGTTGGAGAAAACTCCTAAGAATATCATGGACAGTCAAGAAAACAAACCAATGGGTCATCGAGTTAATAAATCCAGAGGTCTCCCAAAAGTCGTAAATGACCATGTTCAAATTATCCTAGTTCAAACACATTATATGAAGTTGCAGCTATCTGGAAAATCTCTAATGCTGGGAAAATTGGAAGGATAGAGAAGAAGTTGACCAGAAGCAAAGTGGATGGTGTTAGTTACAGTGACAGTGAGTACATCATTTGGATAATTAGGAATAGATTGTTATGGAGAAAAAAAACTATGTTGTTGCTAATGATAAAAAATGACTTGATGGCACATAATCAGTGCATAGGAGTTCTCTGAACATGGATATGCCTGAAGAGGGCCTATGTTCAAAGAGGCAAGGAATTTTTGAAAGCTTTAACATGCCTTTTACAAAATTTCTCAAGGACTCTCCCACAACCGTCTCCTCATTATTGTGAGAAAATGGCTATTCACTCTTCTGTGGAGGAACAATATTACATTACACCTGTGAACAATTTCCCCCAGTAATAGAGCCAGTATTATGCATCCTAATACAATGAGGTCAAACTCTCACTCAGTTTCCCTGTGACTAAGCTACTCGCTTCGTAAATAACTCTGGGTTTGTTCTGAAAGAAGGTGATGGGAGAAGCTAGAAGGCAGGTACCCAGATCATGCATCCTTGTCATTACTAAATCCTTGATTTTTGCCTACCCTTAGAAAGAAAAGCCATGTTTTATTCACCAAAGGTGTCCTCTCTCAATGTAATGAATAATCCTCCTAAATAGGCAAATATGTATTGATTTAAACAGAGGACAGTAAATGTGACAAATAGTTAGGAGAAAACCTTGCCATCCTAAGTAAGGGAATTAATTAGGAAGGTGATTGTAGTCTTTCTTTAATGAGTTGCAAAAATAAATGACTTCCTTGGTGTTCCTTGTGACCCCTGTTAAGTTGGCAAGGTGGTGTTTCATCAGTTTAGGCAGTAGTTTGAACCTCTTTGTAATCACGGCTTCGTCATTGCTCTAAGTTCATTTAAAAGGATTGGCTGCTGCTTGCACACATGCTGAGCAAAAAGGATCCAGGGTTCATTTTCATTGTGATCTAGGTGGTACCACCAAACCATAACAGGTACCTTGACTATGGAAAACTCCCAAAATCCCCATTAGAGCAGAATACAGGCATAAGTGATTGTAACCTAATGACTTCCTCCTTTTTCAAGGAAACTCTTGGGGAACATTTGGCCAAATCCCTGTGCAAACACAGTTCCGCTTTGCTTCAGGTAAATTAGTAAAGGAGCTTGCTGGAAATTTTATTTGGAATCTTCCCAAGAGTGAAAGCAACCGATGAAAAGGAAGGCAAAACCCACTTTAAGTTCTGTAGTAACAGTCTTCCAGGTCACAGGAGAGATTCAACCATATACAGACTTTTAAAAGTTAAAAAAAATGTCTCAAGTAATTTTTTTATGCTAGATGTGCTCAAAGGTTTATACAATACAATACAATACAATAGTAGAGTTGGACGGGGCCTTGGAGGTCTTCTAGTCCAACCCCCTGCCTAGGCAGGAAACCCTATATTGTTTCAGACAAATAGCGATCCAACATCTTCTTAAAGACTTCCAGTGTTGGGGCATTCACAACTTCTGGAGGCAAGCTGTTCCACTGATTAATTGTTCTAACTGTCAGGAAATTTCTCCTCAGTTCTAAGTTGCTTCTCTCCTTGATTAGTTTCCACCCATTGCTTCTTGTTCTACCCTCAGGTGCCTTGGAGAATAGTTTGACTTTCTCTTCTTTGTGGCAACCCCTGAGATATTGGAACAATGCTGTCATGTCTCCCCTAGTCCTTCTTTCTCTTAAGCTAAACATACCCAGTTCCTGCAGCCGTTCTTGATATGTTTTAGTCTCCAGTCCCCTAATCATCTTTGTTGCTCTTCTCTGCACTCTTTCTAGAGTCTCCACATCTTTTTTACATCATGGCGACCAGAACTGAATGCAGTATTCCAAGTGTGGCCTTACCAAGGCATTAAACCCAGTTTGCTTGCTTGATTGCACAAATATTTTTCCTCAGGGTTAATTTAAAATCTAAGGTTTACAACCACTCCTTTCTCCTAAAGCCTAGTATTCAGCTATATTTTTCTTTGCTTTTGGTGCTTCTAATGAAATAGAATAAAGGTAAACGTTCCCCTCGCACATATGTGTTAGTCATTCCCAACTCTAGGGGACAGTGCTCATCTTCGTTTCAAAGCTGAAGAGCCAGCACTGTCCGAAGACATCTCCATGGTCATGTGGCTGGCATGACTAAATGCGGAAGGAGCACAGAATGCTGTTACCTTCCCACCAAAGTGGTCCCTATTTTCTACTTGCATTTATACATGGTTTCGAACTGCTAGGTTGCCAGAAGCTGGGACAAGTAACGAGAGCTCACTCCATTATGCAGTGCTAGGGATTTGAACCGTCGAACTGCTGACCTTTCTGATCGACAAGCTCAGCGTCTTAACCACTGAGCCAATGTGTCCCTTGAAATAGAATACTATTTTATACATTTTACAACAAAACCCAAGACACATATGAAATAGAATAGTTATCTACTATTTTATATATGTGTCTTGGGTTTTGTCATGGGAAGGGGGCTGTAAACTACTAATATAACTGAGACTTTACAAATGAGTTGCTAGTTACTGGGTTTAAATTGCCTTTGCATTTAGAAACTAGAAGGCATTTTACTTTGTGTAGTCTTATTCCTATCAATTTAGTTGGAGGGGGAGGTGGGGAGGGGAGAAAGAAGATGGTATAAATGAATTAAAGCAAAAGTAATCAGAATTGTCCTGCCTGAAAAGGCTAGCTCTGGTACGTAAGTTATTTTTATACCCAAACAAAATGGAATAGAAGTCATCGTCTTTAACCTTGACCATTCCTCTTCAATGTTTCTGGATTTGTTTTTGTCACAGATGGCAAATTCTCCAGCAGCAATCCTGCATCTAAAAAGGGTACAGTGAAAAATTAATTCAGAATGACAAGAAGATAAAGGGGGAAAGTCTGAAGGGAAGATCTCGAGATAATTCTGGTTAGGATCCTCCCGTTCCTTCACTGGGACCCATATTTAACTGATAGTGAAAAGATGAACACAATCAAGTTTATTAAGAATGTCTAAAAGACAAGTTTCAGTCTGAAAGACAAATCAAAAAAGTTATGTTAGATATTAGCTACAGTTATAATGGTTGGGAAAGAGGTTTAATCTCATTGGTCGAAGGGTCTGACAGCTCCCTATAAAAGGGCTGCTGTCAGACTCAACCTTCGCTGGATTGTTACAATAAAGAGCTGTTGTTACCGTTAGCCTGTGTGTGCCTTTCCATTATGCGATCTAACACTGGTGATGAGGGTGGGATCGGAAGGCAAATAGGCGAACAAAAAGAGCATAGCAATCCAGCAAGTAAATCCAGCCCGGAGCTCAGCGTGGCTACGAGCAGCCATTTTTGAGCGGCAAAATCAAAACGCCCTCAGAACAAAAAATGGCGATGCATGCCCCACCGACTCCGTATGACCGAGTCACTGAGCACTGGGATTCGTATATAAGAAGGTTCTACTGCTTCCTCGAAGCCAATGACCTCATGGGCCTTTCTGAAGGCCGCAAGAACATGTTCCTCGGTTACTGTGGACAGGAAGTGTTCGAAACTGCCAAAGAACTCTCTGAGCCAACGCTGCTACAATCGGTCACTTGGTCTGTGCTCCAACAGACACTGAGGACAAACTACGCTCTGAAACCGTCTAAGCACATCCGCCAGAATGAATTTAATATTCGCAACCAGAGGGAAGGCGAATCGATCAACAAGTACGTTGCGGTGCTACAAAAGGCCGCAGCATACTGCGAGTTCTGAGACCTAGACGAACATATTCTTGACCGCATCATATGCGGTGTGCGGGATATTAACTTACAGAAGAGGTTACTTGCCAAATCTAACCTCACTCTACAAATTGCCTTGGACGAAGCCAGGGCATCAGAATCGGCCATCAAGTCTACTGAGACCCTGCAGTGCCAAAGCACTCCGCAAGACATGCGAAAGAGCGCACCCGTATATCGCGATGCTGCAGAGGCTGAGAGTTCAGAAGGTGAAGAAGATGACAGCTGCCACATGCACAGTAGCCGTGCCAAGCTGGTGCACAAATTTGAACCATGGTTCCTGCCTTGTGCTAGCTGCAGAGGAGACCATGCCCGATCGGCTTGCCATTTCCGTGATGCTATCTGCCAGCGCTACAAGCGAAAGGGGCACATCGCCAAGGTTTGCAGAAGTGAGAACCCCACAATGACCTGGCAGCCAAGAATCTGACCTAACCGCCAGCAAAGGACCAACCAAGGGGCATGACAGAAGCCACCATGGCACTCAGAGGGCGACACCAGAGTCACATATCACACCTCAATTGGCCAAGTCCACACTAGGCGGCCAAAAAAGCTGAAGGTCACACTCCTCATCGAGGGCTCTCCATGTGAGATGGAGATAGACATGGGGTCATCACTGACCATAATGCCATGGTCTACACTCAAGTGGGCTATCCGTAGCCTGAAGAAGCAGCATCTATGCACCCCTGACATCCGCCTTTGTGATTACCAGGGAAACCGAGTCCCCATTGTGGGCCAGGGCACCTTCCGGGTGCAATTCAAGAATTACAGTGGCCAGCTCCCACTGATGGTGGTCAGCGGTGACCTACAGAGCCTCCTGGGGCTTGACTGGTCTGAATCACTGGGCCTAGAAGTGACCAGTATCAACGCCTTGAAAGACGAGAGCACCGAAGCAATTTTTAAGGAGTTCGAGGACATCTTCAGCACCAGTCTGGGTAAGTATGTGGGAACTCCAATCTCTTTTAATTTGGACCCCAACATAGCCCCTATAAGGCTAAAACCCAGGAGAGTACCTTTCGCTCTCCCCCCCAAAATTGATCTGGAAATTGACAAGCTCGTAGGCCAGGTAATCCTAGAGACAGTTGATCACACATGCTGGGAGACCCCTATAGTGACACCTGTCAAATCTGACGGGTCTGTCTGCATCTGCGCAGACTACAAATGCACAATCAATAAAGCTTTACAACAAAGTGCTTACCCTGTACCCATTGTACAGCATTTATTACATTCCTTAGGCCCCGGCAAAGTATTTGCTAAATTGGACATGGCACAGGCATACCAACAATTGCCTGTAGATGGTGCTATGGCGGAGGCCCAAACCATTGTGATGCACAGGGGGGCATTCAAATGTCACTGCCTGCCATTTGGAGTTAGCCTAATCAATAGCTCTGGGATTCACCCGACCACTAAAAAAAATCAAGTAATCCAGGACGCCCCTACACCTTGCAATCAAACCAAGCTGCAGGCGTTCCTTGGGCTCCTTAATTTCTACAGCGTCTTTCTTAAACAGAAAGCCACTGTTGCTGAGCCCTTGCATCGTCTCCTGGTAAAGAACGCGAAGTGATCCTGGAGCAGAGCCGAGACAGCCGCATTTGCCACGGTAAAAAGACTTTCAGAAGACACATTCCTGGTGCAGTACAGCCAGACCCTGCCACTGGTGTTAACTTGTGATGCTTCCCCGTTTGGCGTCAGAGCTGTCCTCAGCCACTGCATGCCCTTGCTAAGATAGAAAAATATGGGATATACAACATCATCACTAGATGGATTTATAATTGGCTGACAAGCCACACTCAATGTAGTTCAATGGAACTACATCTAAATGGAGGGAAGTATGAAATGAGGTACCTCAGGGTTTTTAGACTCGATACTCTTCCACATCTTCATACATGATTTAGATGGAAGGATAGAAGGGGAACTCATCAAATTTGCAGAGGATAACAAGCTGGTGGGAATAGCCAACACTTTAGAAGATAGACTCAAGATACAGACAATTCTTGACAGACCTGAATAGCAACAAAATGAAATTCAGTGGTAAGAAAAGTAAGATCTTACACTTAGGCAAGAAAAACCCTCCGGAGGCTGGAAACAAGCCCATTTCTGGACTTCTGGGAGATTAGTTTTTCACCCTCCCCAGGCTCCAGTGGCTGGAAACAGGCCCATTTCTGGACTTTTGGAACTTCTGGGAGGCCCATTTTTCCCGAGCCTCCCAAAGCCTCCGTGCAGACCCTGCACTTACCTGGCATCCACAACCGGCCATGTAGAGACTCCTGGGAGAGGCAGGACAGGGTGGGTGAGGCCAGTCAGTTCTTGCAACTACCAGTTCGGCGAACCAGATGTAAAATTAGCATCTGTCTGAACTGGTCCGAACTATCTGAATCCCACCTCTAGATCTAGGTGTCTTAATGGACAGCCACTTAATTATGAGCCAGCAACTGCAGCTGCCAAAAAAGCCAATGTAGTTCAAGGGTGCGTCAATAGAGGGATAGTATTATGGCCATGTGAAATAAAACTGCTTTATGCTACACTAATAGGACCACAGTTGAATACTGCAACTAGTTCTAGTCCCTACAATATAAAATAGACATTGAGACTCTAGAAAGAGTGCAGAGAAGAGCGAGAAAAATGAAAAGGGGTCTGGAGACTAAACAATGCAGTGAATAATTGAGGGAACTAAAATGCTTAGTCTAACTAATAAGATGGACTGGGTTGACACGATAGTCAATATTAGAGAGACTGTCAAAGAGCAGACGGAGTCAGCGTATTCTCCAAAGCACCACAGGGCAAGGTAAGCAGTAACAGGTAGAAGATTCTTAAAGAGAGATCCAATCTAGAATTAAGGGAAATTTCCTGGCACTGAGAATAATTAATTATGGAAAGGGTTGCCTTCAGTGCTCCATCACTGGAAGTTTTCAAGCAGACATTGGACAACCCTTGGTCCAAAACGATATAGGATGTCCTGCCTTGGGCACAGTGTTGGACTAGAACAGGGGTGTCCAAACTTGGGAACTTTAAGACTTGTGGACTTCAACTCCCAGAATTCCCCAGCCAGCTGGGGAATTCTGGGAGTTGAAGTCCACAAGTCTTAAAGTTCCCAAGTTTGGACACCCCTGGACTAGAAGATCTTCAATCTCTCTTCCAATCCTCTATGTTCTAAACCAATTTGGAGGGGGGCAGGATGTGATTTGATTTTTTTTAAAATAAAATCATCCAGCTCTCTGTATACCCAAATCAAATTGTTCAATTGGCTCATTAAGATTTTCAAATCAATTTGTAAGTTGATGGTTTTAGTCTATATGTAGAAGTCCTCGTATCAACCGAGTCAATTCAAATGTATAGAAAGTGCAATTCCACATTCTAATTTGAAAAGATGACTCAGTCTCAAGACTGTAATTACCTGTGAAGTAAATCTTAGATCCAGTCTCTTCCGGCAGAATTTTAATCCCAAAAGGGACTCTAATTGTATTAAAATATTCCATCATTTTAGACAATGATTCAGCACTTTAGCAGAAGATAAAAAGCTACGCAAAGTCAGATCTGGGCAATATTTAGATGGAAAAGACAGGAAATCCCAGGGCTCTAAACTAGAATGTAAAGTCAAGAAAACATCTGACAACAAAACTCTGGCATAGTGCTTTCATCTTATTGCCAAAAAACAACATTGACATAATTGGAGTCAAGCTCAGTTTGGGCGATTTAACGTTGAATGCAACCAGTAGATGATTTTTTTAAAAAAAAAATCTTTCTCATTTTTCCTTCAACTGTTGCTTCCCTTTTGAACCATTAGAAGCTAGGCAGGGTAAGTATTGTCCTATTGAATGGCCTGGTCTTCATCTGAGGAAGTAAATTGCATAATTGCATATATTGCATAAGTAAATTGGTGTAGGACAGTGATGGCAAACCTTTTTTCCCTCGGGGGCCAAAAGCACGTGCATGAGATATCATGTACATGTATGCCCACACCCATAATTTAATGCTCCCCCACACCGTGCCACCTGCACATATGAGTGACACCCTTTCACCTGTGCGCATGGATTTTTTGGAGCCTGGGGAGGAAGAAAATGGCCTCCCCCGCCCCCTGAGGCCCTCTGGAGGCTGGAAACGGCACATTTCCTCACTTCCGGTGGGCCTGTTTTTCACCTTCCCCAGGCTCCAGAAGCTTTCTTGCAGGCTGGGGAGGGTAAAAATGGCCTCCCCCACCCCCTGGAGGTCCTCCGGAGGCTGAAAACACCTTCCAATAACCTCCGCGCAAGCCCTATACTTACCTGGCATCATGTGGAGACTCCTGGAAAGGGAAGGGCAGCATGGGCAGGCCAGCTGAAAATCAGTTGGCCAGCATGCATGGACGCTGGAGCCAAGCTAGGGCAATGGCTTGCATGCCCACTGATATGGCTCCACATGTCACCTGTGGCACGCGTGCCATAGGTTCACCATCATGGGTGTAGGGTCTCCTAATAGAGCGGGCGTGGAACTAGGAGACCTCCAAAGTTTCTTACAATTCTATTGTTTTGTTATATATTGTCTTACTGTAGTGTAGGACAATATTTTTTTTCAGCTCTGGCAACTTTAATATGGGTGGAATGGCTGGAGGATTCTGGGAGCAGAAGTCCACACAACTTAAAATTGCCAACTAGATTGGGAAACACCAATCTAGTGATAGCAAGAGTTTAATCCATTTCTGGAATAGTAATCAAGAAATCAAGAAAAAAAAATAGTTCTCTGCCCTCTCACCATCAAGAATGCTAAAAGAAAAGCTTCCTTCTTTTAAAAAATTAAAATCAAGAAGGTGGCTACAACAACCAAATGCAATTAAATAACTTGGCTAAATGCAATTAAATAACTCGATCATGGTCAAATTATTTGTCAAATCAGTATGATCACCCACTTCACTTTAATCACAAGCCTCAGACATGAAGTTCTAATTCTAAACATATAGATATGAATGTATGTGTGAGGGAGGGGGGAAGAGGGGAGAGCGATGAAATAGATGAAACAGAGATAGATAGAGATATACAGATGATAAAGAGATACAGATACAGATGGGGGCATGATGGCTCAGTGGTTAAGATGTCGAGCTTACTGGTTGGAAAGCCAGCAGCCCAGGTTTGAGACCCGAGCTCCACGTGACTGAGTGTGGTCCTGTCCTCATTCCGGTTGCTACCAACCTAGCAGTTTGAAAGCAAAAAAAATGTGAGTAGATAAACAGGTACCACTTCAGTGGGAATGTAACAACGTTCTGGGACATCATGATGGCAACATAACTGCAGGCAGTTTTATAGTTGGCAACAATGAGCAAAATAAAAACTGAAGGGACTCCTTTACTTTTTTATAGGTATAGGGAGGGACCGAGGGAGGGAGAAGGAGGGAGGGAGGGAGGGAAGGAGAGAGGGGGGTATTTTCTGCCCACAGTGCTATACTTTCCCCTTCCCGGATGCCATATAACCAAACCAGTGGGAGGATTCAGCCAGTTCGCACCTATTCGGGAGAACCGGTTGTTAACTTTCTAAGCAGTTCAGAGAACCGGTTGTTGGAAGCATTCTCTTTTTGTTTTTTCCCACTTTACAGGACTAATCCTGTAAGGAAGGCAGGAAAGAAACATGCTTCATTGCCCTGCTTACAGAAACTGCCGCTCCATTTAACCCTTACTACACTGTAACAGCTAAGGCAAAGTGCCCATCCTCCTGAGTGACATTGAGTTGGCCACACCCACCCAGTCACATGACCACTGAGCCCTGCCTACCGAGCTGGTCATTAGGGCAGAGAACCGGTTCTTAAATTATTTGAATCCCACCACTGACCCAAACTATATACTGAATCGAATGTGGGACATTGCAAAGGATGTCAAATTGCAATAAAGTCTTGCCTTGAAACTGTCCCACCTCCAGTGAATTTAAATCCATCTGCCATACCCCTTAACGTGCTGTCAGGCACAAGCCAAAGTCGCTGTAGCAAACATTCAATCATCTGTCAATCAGACTTGATCTCTCTCTCCTATATGTTTTGGGAATCATTGGTTTCTTTTTGCCGCTCTCCTCTTTTGCATTCAAAATATGTATATTTGAGATATGAGCAGATTAAATTGAATGTGAACAAAGGGTTATATTTTAAAAACATATTAAACAAATAAATACTTGAAAGATCTAAAAAGAGGAGAGGAAATCTTTGTAAGCGGTCCTTCTATCTTCTGGTGTGTGTTTAGAACCCCATGATGGTATAGCTGTTACGTTTGATGGACTGACAAAATGTAATTAATTTTTTTTCAATGCAGCCATGTTAACACATCAGTAGGAAAACATATAGTAAACAAAGAGGGAATATCATTTGTCATCACAGGAAAGTAAATGTGTTGGCAAAATGTGCACTGCATTTTTAGCGATGCTGATAGCAACCAGTCATGCATGTCTTTATTTCTGATGGAGTTAATCATGCACATCTGCCCCAATTAATCATGTGCATTGAGCTTCTCTTTCTCTCTCCTTTCCTTCTCTCTATCTTCTCTTCCATTTGTCAGGGATGGACTTGTTTACACATTGCCCAGAGGATATGGAAAGAACCTCACTGTAAAAGGAGTTGGGGAGACATTGGAACAGAATCTTATTTTCATTTCAGATTTCAACTGCACCAGTATATTTTCTGATGCATTGTTGGACCATAAAAATAATTCTGGTGATATTCCATGTCTATCGCTGAAATCTCATCTAATAGCCCAGTACTGAGGACCAATTTGTCAAGGAAGGAAGGAAGGAAGGAAGGAAGGAAGGAAGGAAGGAAGGAGGGAGGGAGGGAGGGAGGGAGGGAGGGAAGGAAGGAAGGAAGGAAGGAAGGAAGGAAGGAAGGAAGGAAGGAAGGAAAGAAGGAAGGAAAGAAGTCATTTTTATAACAATGGCAGATTCTACATATATTCTAGAAATTTCCAAACAAAGAGTCTTTCATTTCCTGGCCCTTTAAATCCAATATTTAATTATCACAGTTTTACCATAATAGATACAATGTACAGGCATGTCAAATTTTTCAACTTTCAATTTCCAAACATTAGGGATGCTCAAAAGATCTGACATGCCTTGGGGATTGTAAGGATATTTTGATTAATATAATTTAGATGTGCTTGGTAACTACACATATATTATAACTTTTTAACATGTTGTTTGTTTCATTATTATCCCATTTTATTATGTAAAAGTTGTTTTAATTGCTGATTAAAGCTGCCCATCTTCCCAAATTTAATTGTTGATTAAAGCTCCCTGATTGTGTTGTACCTCAGCAGTTAAACCAGTGGGTTATCAGCTGGAAAGCTGGCAACTCCAGTTTGAGACCCAAGCACCATGCAATAGTGTGAGCTCCCATTCTTATCCCAGCTCCTGCCAACGTAGCAGTTGGAAATCATGAAAATGCAAGTAGATAAATAGGTATCCCTTTGGTTGGAAAGTCAGCGCTTTCTGACATCCTGCTTGCCACATGACTGCAGAAATGTCATCAGACAGCGCTGGCTCAATGGCCTTGAAATGGAGATGGAAGATCTCCATATTCAGCAATAACTAGCAGAATAAAATTCACAGGGATTTTTTCCAGTGACGTCATAGAAAACTGCATATAAGGGGATTTGGGCAATGGAATAGAAGTAGATCCTCTTACCAACTTCTTAAGCATTGGTTCAACTTCCTGATGTAACCTAAAGCCCTGGAAAGTCTTAGAAGTCTCCCATTTAGATAAGAGTTGAATGGTGATCCTATTTAGATGTTTTGAGATCACTGAGATAGACTAGCTGCTGCCACATAATATATAGTCCTGGAAATGACAAATCTATGTAGTTCCCCCAATGCATAACTAATTTGGGACCATTCTTCAAAGGTTTTCTTTTTAAAATCCCAATCTAGTTTTTACTAATGATGGTTTTTTCAAAAGGCAACTTCTTGGTTTTTTTTCTTGAAAATGTTTCACTTCTCATCCAAGAAGCTTCCTCAGTTCTGACTGACTGGTAGGGAATGGAAGGATTTACCAGTATATTCTTTGCAGCCATCTGGTTGTCAGCACTCTGAGGATAGGTTGTTAGCTCTTTGAGAGTCTCTTTGAGAATTGTTGTGGCCACTTAGGGATTTATCAGTATAAATCCCTAGAGTCACCTGAATCAGAGCACAAATAGGTGTGGAACCTTCTTGGGGTTGCTAAAAGGACTGTGTTGTAAACAGAAAATAGGCGGTGTATCCCTCCTCCTCTGTTTGAGGGAAGGCTGTTTAATTTTAATATAGTGGTCCTTTCCATCCAGAATGTGAACTTTGCTGTCTTCCAAATCTTGGAAGCTGTCTTTCAGATGCAAATGGATTGTTGAATCCTTTCCTGGGTTTGTTCTCCTGTGTTGTGTCACGTGCTTGTGAAGTGGTTGTTTTGTTTTCCCAATGTACAGATCTGCACATGTCTCACTGCAGCATATAGCATATACCACATAGCTTAATTTGTGTCTGGGTGTATGTCCTTGGGGGAGATAAGCTTCTGGCTTAATGCATTCTTGAGTTTAAAGTGTGCACCTATATTGTGCTGGTTCAAAATTCTCCAGAGATTTTCAGATATTCCTGCAATGACAACATTGCTCTTTGTTCTTCTCTTCGTCTGTTATGAATCTGGATCTTTTTACAGATTTGAGGAAGGCCCATTTAGGATAGTCATTTAGATGTCTTCCTTGATGTGTTTTTGTTCTTTTTCTTTTCCCTCTTTACTGATAGGCAAACCTTTAGCTCACTAGTGTAGGGTTCTAATTAGTCCCAGTTTGTGCTCCAGTGAATGGTTAGAATCAAAATCTAAATATTGTTTTTTTTCTGTCTATAGGTTTTCTGTAAACTTCAATATTGAGGCTTCTGTCTTTTTTAATGTCTACTGCACAATCCCAGAAAGCCAGATTATTTTCCTTAACATCTTCCCAGGTGAACTTATGGTATCTGTACACAGAGTTGACATGTTTTGTGAAGGTTTCAAATTCCTGTGTTTTAATCTTGTCACAACTATCGTCCACATACCTATATCAGTACATGGATTGAATTCCTGTGAAGGGGTTTAGGGCTTTGGTTTCTAATTCTTCCATGAAAAAGCACCTTTGGGACAACCATGACCTGGATGATTGAAATCTCCATAAATCTAGTTTATACTTTTAAAAAATGCTTTTCTAACTAAGTATAATTAACAAAGAATAATCCTGTGTTGTTTTTCTTATGTTACAGCAAGTCTGAATAAAATAATTCAGCAAAAGGAAATATTTCTATCAATTCCCAAACGTGATGCAATTAAATTCCTCCCACTCCCTCAAGAAAGTAGCTATCGTTTCTCCCTCAAAATACGACCTACCTGAAAGTAAGTCCTAGTTTGATTTTTACACGTGTGTCCAATATAAGCCCTACCCCACAAATAAGCCCTAATTAAGACTCCTCAAACTCCAGGTGCACAGGTAAAATTTAAGCTAGGTGGGAATGGGAGGGAGGGGGTGGAGCCTTCCCTATTACTTTTCTTCAGACAGTTGCAGCCAGGCCTCGCCCACCCTGGTACCTCCCTTGCAAGCCCATATCTTCTGTAGCTGGCAAGGACAGCAAGTCTTTCCTGAAGGCCTCTACAGCCAATAACAGAGGTCCAAATCAATCCGGAGCTCTGTTATTGACTCCAGAAACTTTCTGCAGAAGAAATGGGCAGGCAAGGCCTCTGACAGTGAAAAGGAAGCCAGGGGTGATGCATGCAAGTGAGGTGAGTCAATGACGTTATCCCCCCCCCCCCCGAAATAAGACCTGGTGCCTTTTTTGGTGGCAAAAAAAGACAGGGTCTTATTTTCAGGGAAACATGGCAGAAATAGTTCATTTTATTATTTTATTCAAAAGGAAAGCGGGTTTTTTTTTTAACCACATCTGCAACAACAACTCTTTGAGTACAATAAACAATATCCTTCCCCTTAATCCCTTACTGAGAAATCTTCCGGGCATTTGTTGCTGTTACAGTTACTGTTTTTATTTACATTGTATACATATTTTAAAAATACAAAACATAGGTACATTTGAAGCTCAGTTTTGAAGGCTTTCATATTATATAATTGAAAGGAAATTAAAGCCCAATGCAATGAATAGGTCTCTAATTGATTTCACCCTCCACCCTAAATTAATCCCAGGGGTATACCTGTCTTGAAGATACCAATTTATCTCACTTTTGATTAATTCAGTATATTTTAGGCATAATTATGCAACTGTTTTATACACTATACACATACAGCAAAATGCATAATCCTTTGGTCATGTTAGAAAGGTATCCAGTGAAAATTGATGTTGGCTTTTAAATGTATTAGTGCTTGCTTAAATGAAATAATAAATCAAAGTCACATTCAATATTGATTGGTGGGTTTATTTATATTTTAATGCTATGCAGGAAAACCATTGTAGTTTGCCTCTCTGAACTATCCAAAGACTAAGTAAGAGCACTATTATTTCAATAACTGCCAAAATTATGCCTGTCTGTGCTTCCCCATGCCCCATTTTAGCTGCCCTCCCCTTGTCCCCCGGCTGACCCATGGAGAACTACAATGCTGACTACAAAATCCAGTTTGACACCCCTGTTGTAGATAATGCCTGTTATTTTTTCTTTTGGGGCTGCTGGGTCTTTTGGTTTATGTAGGTTGTTTTTAATTGGTTCATGTGCCATGGTGATGTCATGTGATTGTAATAGTTTGTGGTGATTTCTGAGATGCTTTTGACATATCACAAAGTTTTGCTTTTTGCACCTCTATTGGTTGTGCCATATTGGGTTGAGTGATCAGCACTGGTGGGTTCCAGATCCCGGTGCAACCGGTATGATGCAAAGGGGCCGGGCGTCCACCACATGAATGTGCACAGCACACACATGCGTACTTACCGCTCGTGAAGCTCCGCGACACCTCCGTGACACTCCAGCTGCTAGGCAGAGCATTGCGCAGGCGCCGTACTATCTCTGCGCATGTGCAGAAGCCCTGAAAACCTCAAATACCGGTAAGGACCATGGGCGGGCAGGCAGGCCCTCCAGAGCACCATACCGGAACAGTACCTGGTGCTCGTAGCAGGCACTGGAACGCCCGTACCGGGACGTACCGGTTGTAACACATCACTGGTGGTCAGGCACTTTTTGATGAAGTTGTGTGGATATCCATTTTGTTGGAAGATATATAGACGGTCTGTTTGTGCTTTTCAGGGTTGCTGTAGTATTTTAGTTGGGTGTTCCAGTTGAGTAATGAAACCTCTATAGGAAAACAACCAAGCTCAGAGAGCACCAACCCTGAGCTACAAATATTTTCCTTTATTGAAAAGCTTGTTCATTATAGATACTACTTCTTATAGGCATATTTATGCCAACTTGACCCCGGGACATTCAAATCAATTGGTTTTGGTGCATAGGTTAGCAGCTGAAGAGGGGAGGAAGGCAAGCAGGACAGACTCAATCAGTCAATGATTCAAGGCAGGTGGCTTCCCATTTCGGTTAAGCAAGCAGCATCCCAAGGTGAGCAAACGAACTGCAACCTCACCAGATGGCTACAAAATAGCATTCTCTGCAGAGCGCAAGGTAGACAAATGATTCCACTGTCAACTAAAAATGAGCTACAAGTTCCCAGCCACCCTCAAAAGAAGTGGGACACAAAAGCTGCTGCATTTAAAAAAAATTAGAATAAAGGCTGTTTATACAGATGCCTGCTATCGTGCAAGGCTGCAGAAACACTAGGCTGATGGTGACAGATGTCTTTTATTTTTAAAGAATGCCTCCTTTTCCACAATGTGACAGCTTCATAGAGCATTATGGATGTCCTAGGTTTCAGAAGAATACAGCTTTCCAATTGTTTATAAAACAAGTCAACCTGATTCTTTAAAGTTTGACTTAGTAATCCAATTGGTGGGCTTAAAGCAAGCATTAATGGTGAAGCATTAACTCTCTCTGGCCCATGAATAAATTCGCCAACTTTTCTTGACTTGTTTAGCCCCTTGTGCAGGTTTTATAGTTTGCATTGCATCTTCTACTTCAATTTTCTTTTACTTACTTCGGCAGAGCAAACTAATGGTCATAATTATAAGACCAAGATTTTTAAGGAAAAAGCATAAAAATCATAAGTACATCTTTTGTCTTCCTCATTCACAATGTTTACTTACTTTGGAACGAGCATTTAAAATCAATTAGAAGTTAGAATCAAACATTAAACTGCTATTCATGCAAGTTTAATCTTGCATAAATAGCTGTCTAATGTTTCCATATCACATTGTTAGATTAAAGCTAAATATTTGTTTAGTTCTCTATATTATTTTTCTTTAGAAATTTAATGAAATTATATTTTAAAAACTGTGATGCATATGGAACAACAGAAGACAGTTCTGTGTTAGAATAGATATCACTTCTTCTGATAATACATTCGAATGGCAAACTGAGTCCCTTTACAAAAAGAAAAATCTAGAATGTTGGAGACTTTTGTAATTGTTGAAAACAAGCAACTAAAGGGAAACATCTGGCATAAATAAGGAATTGGTGACCATAAGGGGGATGTTCCTATAAGGGGATGCGGTGGCTCAATGGCTAAGATGCTTAGCTTGTCGATCAAAAGGTCGGCAGCTCGGCGGCTCGAATCCTAACACCATGCAATGGAGTGAATTCCTATTACTTGTCCCAGCTTCTGCCAACCTAGCAGTTCAAAAGCATGTAAAAATGCAAGTAGAAAAATAGGAACCACCTTTGGTGGAAGGTAACAACGTTACGTGTGCCTTCAGCATTTAGTCATGCTGGCCACAAGACCACAGAGACATATTTGGACAGTGTTGGCTTTTGGCTTAGAAACGGAGATGAGTCGGGAACAAGTAGCACAATTTTATTATTGTTATTATTATGTATAAGTAAATTGACCCAGACAATACACTGTTCACTAAGCACTTATGTATGTTAAAGAAAAAATAAATAAATAAAAAGAAAAAAGAAAAGAAAAGTGAACAGTGAACAATTGTAAGGAACTGGAAGCATCCAACGAAGTTGATTGGGGAAAAAAATTAGGACAAAGAAATAACTTGTTCAGATAATTAACTTCTGCAATTCATTATCACAAAATATGGAGATAGCCAGTTAAGGATAGTGGTTAATGGAGAAGGCATCAGAGTGGAAATCAGGAGACCATGTGCTCTAGTTGTGCCTTAAGGACAACACCAGTTGAATGGTTTTGGCATCAACACCAGTTGAATGACTTTGGGCTAGCAATAGCATTTAGCATTAAGACTTATATACTGCTTCATCGTGCTTTTATAGCCCTCTCTAAGCAGCTTATAGAATCAGCATATTACCCCCAACAATCTGGGTCCTCATTTTACCCACCTCGGAAGGATGGAAAGCTGAGTCAACCTTGAGCCAGTGAGATTTGAACTGCTGAACTGTAGCTAGCAGTCAGCTGAAGTAGCCTGCAGTACTGCACTCTAAACATTGTGCCACCTCGGCTCTTACTTACTTGGCTAATCACTTTCTCTCAGCCAGGGGAAGGAGGCAGTGGGACACCACTTCTGAAAAACCTTGCCCGGAGAACTGCAGGCAGTCTCCAAAAATCAAACATAGCTGAATTGAAAAAAGAGGCATGCTTGAATTCATGGAGAACAGAGCTATCATAGGCTGTTATTGTAGTCGTCAAAGTAGAAGAGTGATCTATGAGTTTTCCTCAAATTCTAATTGTAGGGGAACAATAGAAAAAGAGGGATATGTGTCTTCATCCTGCCACATCCTCTGCATGTGAGCAGAAACATCCGGTTGGCCACTATGAAAAATATATTGCTGGCCTAAGATGAGCCAGCAAAGCTATATTCTTGCATTACCATATTTTTCAGAGTATAAGATGCTTTTCCCCCCTAAAAGAGGGTGAAAATTTGGGTCCATCTTATATACCGAATGTAGCCCCGCCCACCTGCTGGCCCCCACCTTTTGGCCTCTGCCTCCCAGCAATTTGCCTCCTTGCAGCAAACAGCGAACAGCCTGTTTCAGTTTCAACACAGCCTAATTAGCACAAGCAGCTGATGGTTGGCCTCCCAACCGTCAGCTGTTTCAGGCTGCAGGCAGGCAGCAATAGGCTATGGCAATCCCTGCAGCCTGAAACGGCTGATTGTTGGGAGACCCTATCAGCTGCTTATGCTAATCAGGCTGAGCTAAAACTGAATGTGAAACTGAAGCAGGCTGTTTGCTGCAAGGAGACAAATTGCTGGGAGGCAGAGGGAGATTTTTTTTTCTTGTTTTCCTCCCCAAAAGCTAGGTGCATTTTATACTTTGGAACATCTTATACTCCCAAAAATATGGTACTTATTTACTTGCCATGGCTTTCTTTTGCAAGAAGCTTAATAATGTGATGCTGTTACATAATTATTTTGTTAAAACAACATCAAAACAGCATATCTGAGGGTATGATCATTTCTAAAATTCTACTGTCTCAGATTGATTAAAACATCTATAAACACACAAGTCATATTCCAGATGGACGTACCAAATCTGAGCAAGATATTTATGTAGCCAGTTTAAAATGTTCTTGATTGTGACAAAATTGGTTTTCTGCTCAGATTGTATGTGTATGCATGTGTGTGTGTCTCTCTCTGTGTATAATTATATACATACCCACATACACATACAGTAACTGAATAAACATAGATACACACACATGTGCACAATCCAAGAACCAATGCATATTTCTGCTGAAAATTAATCTGTTTAACAGGATTGCCCAGTGAAGCTTTAAATATATTCAATATGTAATGTAATTGTATCTGCAGATGACAGCTGCAATATGTCTGTCACTACAACTGCTTGCTTTGGAAGACTTACAATGAGTATGTACGTTAATGAATTACCTTTCATTCAAAGCATTACATCAGAATTCATACTTGAAAAAGTTAATTGGTTTCCATAAGGGTGTTCATTTCTGAATCTAGGAAACGGAAGCTATTGAGATTAATGGCATTTTCATGGGCTTAGATCTCATATGCCATCTAAATATCTGGTTTTTTTTGTTTTTGTTTTTTTTTGCCAAACAATGGCACAATCAGCCTAGTGCATGGTTAGGCATATCTCAGTAGGTGGCAGTGTCTAGATGACCTTGGCTGTTTATAGACTAAGCAGGCTTAAATTTGGTTAGCAGATGGATAGGAAATCAGCAGACATTTCCAAAGCTCTAGGCTAGACTATGAAGTTTAAAAATGATTGAGTTTATTTAGATTGTAGCTTAATGAGAGTGACATTTTCAGGCAAGGATTATATTTTATTACATATTTAAACAGGAATCAGGAAAGGATGATAGGTCTCTTAAAACCTTCAAGGCAGGATAGATTTATTTGACCCATCCCTGTTAATCCATGTGGAGATAAACATATAGATTTCCACAGGACATTGGGAGATTTTCCCATGGCTGTCTTGGACTATTCTGCTAACACTTTAGTTCCTGATAGACTCCTAAGAAACAGCCATCATGGAATTGCACCTGTTTCTGGATCCAGAAATTTCACTAATAGAAAATAAGGAGGTATACTTTTTGTTGTTGTTGTTGTCCATGGATTATTTTATTTATTTATTTATTGGATTGTCAAACATGTACAAGATAGCAGGTATAAATGTGAACATGGACATGAATGAAGGAAAGGAATACAAATACATGGGGACAGTAGGACAGGGACGGTAGGCACGCTGGTGCAATTATGCATGCCCCCCTTACGGACCTCTTAGGAATGGGGTTCCTGGTAGACAGTTTAAGGTTGAAGCTGTGGGGGGGGGTTGAGGCTGTAACATCGGAATCGGGTAGAGCATTCCAGGCGTTGACCACTCTGTTGCTCAAGTCGTATCTTTTGCAAATCGAGTTTGAAGTGGTTTACTTGAGTTTGTATCGATTGTTTGCCTGTGTATTATTGAGGTTGAAACTGAAGAAGTCATTGACAGGTAAGACATTGTAGCAGATAATTTTGTGTACTACGCTTAGATCAGACCACAGGCACATCAGTTCCAGATTGTCCAAGCCCATAATTTCAAGCCTGATAGCATAAGGAATTATATTGTGAGCAAAGGAGTGGAGTACTCTTCTCATGAAATACCTCTGGACCCGCTCAATCGTATTAATGTCCAATATATTGCTTTTCCCCTGATGTTTACTTTTTTCTTCCTTACTTTTTGTTAGTTTATGTTAGCTTTTATCTTCTTGTTTAATTTCTTTTAATAAAAAGTTAATGGTATTGAAAACTGCAAGAGGTGAATTGGCAGAAGGGTATATGCATTAGCCCCATCGCCAGCCCCGTCTGAAATCATCAAAGGCACAATCTGTGCTATTTCGATCCCTTATATGAGCCATATCTATGGAAGGTAAGATTATTAGTGAATATTGTTCAACATCATCTGCACGTTAGTCTAATTGTCATTTGCAATATGATACTAAATGAACCAATGAAGAGAGGAAACATAAGAGTATGTCACCATTCTTCTAATTTATCTCTATCTGTATGGATGAATACACATAGAGATAAACTAGAAGAATGTGACAGGCTCTTATGTTTCCTCTCTTCACTGGTTTATCTCTATGTGTATGGATGAATAAGGGACATGGTGGCTCAGTGGCTAATATGCTCAGCTTGTTGATCAGAAAGGTCAGCAGTTCAGTGGTTCGAATACCTAGTGCCACATAATGAAGTGCGCTCCCGTTACTTGTCCCAGCTTCTGCCAACCTAATAGTTCGAAAGCATGTAAAAATGCAAGCAGAAAAATAGGAACCAACTTTGGTGGAAATTTAACAGTGTTCTGGGCACCTTCTGTATTTAGTCATGCCAGCCACATGACCACAGAGACGTCTTCAGACAGCGCTGGCTCTTCGGCTTTGAAACGGATATGAGCACTGCCCCATAGAGTCGGGAACAACTAGCATGCAAGTGCAAGGGGAACCTTTACCTTTACCTGGATGAATCTATGGATGAGAGAGAGAGAAAGAGACAGACAGACAAACACACACACACACAGAGAGAAATACACAGAGAGACAGACAGACAGGCGTGCTCTCAGACTAAATCCAGGCAAGAAAAACAGATGTAAAACAGGGTAAAGAAAGAAGATGAGAGGGAGATGAAGGAAGACTAATCACAATTTCAATAAAGACTGTGGTTTATTTTGTCTTCTAAACAAGGCCAACTATATGAAACAAACGAGTGGCTAACTGAAAGCTGAAAACAAACATATTGAAGCTGAAAGTAGACACAATAACAAAATAAGGAAGGCTTTAAATATCCTGAAGAGATTTCATCAGGAATTTAAGACTTTTTAAAACATCTTCTGCCCCAAGGATCTCTAGACATGATCTGGTGGTTAAGAATATGTCAAATATTCTTCCCAATGGCAGTTATTTTCCCTGTACAAAACTCCTTTCTACACTATTCAACTTCTTTAACTGGATCTGTGAAGAACATTAAATGGGACTTTCCCTGTTTAAGCACACCATGCTATAAATTGGAAGGAGAAGATAATTTAAAACCTGGATTTCCAAACTCGTTTTCCATAAAGTTGCCAAAGAAAAAGCTATGCACTTAGAGCAATCACCTAGCTCCAAACATATTTTGGTCAACCTAGCTGGCAAATTCCTTGATCTTGATTAAGAACTTCTTTTTCAGCCCATTTATCAAAAAATTAAGCAGAAGGTTCTTTGGATCTCAGCATGGTCCAGAAATGTAGAGTTTTAACAATTAATTAATGGACCATCCAGTTAATGTGGACAAGATTAAGATTCCCTATGCATGACTTTGTCCTGAATGGCAATATATTTCATTAAGGTATTTCTCCACTAGTGATTAATAGCATCTCCCAGACTTCGTTGAACATGATGTAAACCTTGTCCTCATTACTATTGTTGTCATACAATCATAGTAGTTTGCCTCCTAAAGATATAAGTCCTCAGAATGGAAATGAACTAAATCAATTGTAGATGTAGCAATGGACGTCTTCTTCCTATACAGACATGCTGTTGTCAGCTACACTCAATCTAGTATTGATAGAGTTATCATTGTTTTAGTATTTTTGATATACGCCTCTCACAGGGGTGGAATTGAAAATTTTTAGTACCCGGTTCTCTGCCAGGTTGCTGGGTGGGCATGGCCTATTCAAGGGTGTGTGGCCCACTCATCCTCCTAAACCTCAGCATGGGGGGCATTTTCACCCTCCCCAGGCTCCGGAGGCTTTTCTCAAGCCTCCGGGGGGGGCAAAAACGGCTTCCCCAGGCTCCGGCAGCCCTCTTGAGGCTGGAAGCAGCCCCTTTTTTCACCCTCCCCAGGCTCTGTGCAGGCCTTGCACTTACGTGGCACATGGAGAGTCATGGGATGGGTGAGGGGTGGGGTCAACCAGTCCTTCCAACTATCGGTTCAGTCAACTAGATGTAAAGTTAACATCCAGTTTGCCCTAACTGGTTCGAACCACCTGAATCCTACTCCTGTCCCCTCATCTACAATACAATACAATACAATACAATACAATACAATACAATACAATACAATACAATACAATACAATAGTAGAGTTGGAAGGGACCTTGGAGGTCTTCTAGTCCAACCCCCTGCCTAGGCAGGAAACCCTATACTGTTTCAGACAAATAGCTATCCAACATCTTCTTAAAGACTTCCAGTGTTGGGGCATTCACAACTCCTGGAGGCAAGCTGTTCCACTGATTAATTGTTCTAACTGTCAGGAAATTTCTCCTCAGTTCTAAGTTGCTTCTCTCCTTGATTAGTTTCCACCCATTGGTTCTTGTTCTACCCTCAGGTGCCTTGGAGAATAGTTTGACTCCCTCTTCTTTGTGGCAGCCCCTGAGATATCGGAATACTGCTATCATGTCTCCCCTAGTCCTTCTTTCTCTTAAGCTGAACATACCCAGTTCCTGCAACCGTTCTTCATATGTTTTAGTCTCCAGTCCCCTAATCATCTTTGTTGCTCTTCTCTGCACTCTTTCTAGAGTCTCCACATCTTTTTTACATCGTGGCGACCAGAACTGAATGCAAAAAATCTCCCTGAGATTTTTAAATAAAAGTAGATTGGTAGAAGTAGACAAATCAGTTTTACTATCTAAGTGTTCTTGCCCTTGCAAAAATCCAGAAAGGAAATTATGTGCATAAAAAAGAAGACAAGTTCCCAAATACCGGGGTCCCATTTTGCCCCAACATGATTTCTAATATTCTTCTTGGAAGAGATGTGTCATGCTGATTAGATTAGTGGGCAGTAAGAATTATCATATTTTATTTATTCATTGAAAATAAAAGAATACTTTCCATGCCACATCAATCAATAGAATATCAAGCAATAAGACTTTGTTCAGAAATATCTCCACTTCTAGATGCGTAGCATCTAGATGTAGACATATATCTACAGTAGATCAGTTTTAGCTCTCACAAGACTTTTATCTCCTCCAGATTTAATTTCACATGATTAATTGCCATCCAACTCATCATCAGTTCCAGACATAAATTCTAAAGTCTACTCTAAGGCAACAAATGGTTCCCTGAATCCCATTTTTATATATCTCAAAGCCCCCTGATTGTGATTGCTAAAAGTACCTCCTTGAAACCTGGGAAAACTGTGTATGAGTCCTAAGGTAGGCATATCACAACCAAAAAAGAAAGAACCCTTCCAAATTACTTATAAACCCTTCCCCACCCTACTTTATGGCCTTCAATCTCTCTCAAAATGTTAAATGTGGTCCTTGGGCTTGACCATTAAAAATAATGGTCAATTTCTGTTCTGTGAGCCAGTCCTATAAGTTTCCCATTCCTTTTGTTTGTTTGTTTTTTGTTTTATTGGATTTATATGCCGCACTTCTCCCAAAGGACTTTTCTCTGTGGTTTTATGAAAATTTTACACAGAATAAAGATAGGGTAATGGGAAGAGAATTCTATGGTGGCACCAAAAACAGAAGAATGCTAGAGACGAATGCATGCATTTAGAAATGAATCTTTGAAGAAGCTTCCTTGCAGCAACGTATCCTAAGGTTTGATACGTTGAAAGGATTTCATGTCTTTCTTATACAATTACTTGATGAGTTGAATCTACATATTCAAGTGGGGAAATTGCATTGCAGACAAAACTTGGAGAGTGCTCCGACCTAGGCTTCCCAAGAGCATGAAGCAAACTGCTTGTCCCGACAAAAACCCCTTTTATTAATTTACTGTGAATTCTGCTCATTCACATCCAGCAAAGTCTTTCAAGGGGGGATTTATAGTCACAGACCTTATCTGGCTTGGAGAGCTGACAGGCCGATATCTGCAAAACTTGGCAAGGAGTCTTGGAGAGTCACGAACCAAACAATTAGTTCCAATTGTCTCCTGCAAACTCCACTCCTCTTTCGTTTCTCTTTTATTTCCTCTGGGAGGGGCCATTCACCATCCACCCGTGGCCTTACTCCCAAGTCAACCCTTGTTCTTTAGCTGTTTCCTTCATCTGGCAACTCCGTGTATGTGCACACTGGGAACAGGCTCGCTCCAGTTGTTCGTCTGCCTCACTGATGTCTGACTCTTAAGGCAGCTGATAACTGGCATATGGCTCTGGCCTCCTCTCTGCCTCCGACACAGAGCCCTCATCAGAGCTTTCCCCAGATGCCAGGACTGGTCCATGTTCCTCCCCAACCTCTTCACAATCTGAATCTGCTGCCAGCTCTGCTGGCCGGCCACAACCAAAAACCCATTATTTCTCAATATCAGAAAAATCATGCCAAACACTTCCTTTAGATTAAACTAAACTTTTGAATTCCTATATCCAGATGAGATTTTCACTATTTGGCCATTTTAATTCACTTGATTTTTTTTTCTCACTGAACATTCATTTAAGCAGGAACATGAAAGGTTTAAATTAAAACAAGGGAAAGAATTGCATTCTAGGTACATTTCTGTATTCTTTTTTGCAGCGGTACAAAGTTCTCTAGACTGAGTAGTATCACATTGTAATCCCTCAAACAGAACTGCATTGAAGCTAGTCACATCAAAGAGCTGAATAAAATACTAGTGTATCCTTTAAATGTAAATCTGTTCATGACACAGACTTTCGAGCTATAGTTATTAAGCAGGTGCATCCCATTCTTCAAAATAAAAAGTGAGGAAGGCTTTGGAGAATAGGGAGGAACCAGAATACTGATAAACATGGCACCAGATGTGTCAGGATAGAGAAAATGACTCCATTATCCATCATAAATATTAAGATAACTGGTAGTGCCACACAGGAAGTACCAGCTTCTCTACTCTGGCACAGTATCAGAGCAAAAGTAGAAATCAGTTAATGTACTAAGCATGAAGATTTTCACAGAATCCTTCTTTTTGCCTCCCTATGTATGCTGTTGTTGTGGCCTGCCAGTGGCCAATGGATCTGGCAGCAGATTCGGACAGTGAGGAGGTTGGGGAGGAACATGGGCCAGTCCTGGATTCTGGGGAAGGCTTTGATGAGGGCTCTGTGTCAGAGAGAGAGAGGGGGCCAGAACCAAATGCCAGTTATCAGCTGCCCTCAGAGTCAACATCAGTGAGGCAGACGAACAGCTGGAGTCTGTTCCCAGTGTGTGCATGTGCAGAGTTGCCAGATGACGGGAACAGCTAAAGAACAGGGGGCAACTTGGGAGTAAGGCCAGAGGTGGATGACGAATGGCCTCTCACAGAGGAAATAAAAGAGGAGTGAAAGGGGAGTGGAGTTTGCAGGAGACAATTAGTTTGCTTAATTGGTTTGTGACTCTCCCGAGACTCTTTGCCAAGTTTTGCAGATATTGGTCTGTCAGCTCTCAAAGCCAGATAAGGTCTGTGACTGTATATCCTCCCTTGAAAGACTTTGCTGGATGTGAGCAGAATTCACAGTACATTAATAAGAGGTGTTTTTTTGTCAGGACATGGATTTCACTTCATGTTCTCGGGAAGCCTCAGTCAGAACAGTTGTGTGTTTCCTTGTGTTCTTGTACCATCAATTTTATTTTATGTATCACTCTATAGATTTCTCTTTGCATACTTTATAAATGTATTGTAGACTGTTTCCTTCATTGTAGTGGACATAAGGACTAGGAAGCAGATGAATTTACTGGGAAAAGGGAGGGAAGCTGAAGATTTTTCCCAAATTAAAGGTAGTTCTCAAGATACAACTATAATGACGCTGCCCATAACATTTGCAAGACCTGAAAGTCATGTGAAAGAGATGTGATAAAAACCAACCACGTGATTGCTTTGTTTAATGATCCCTACTGTCCTGATGTAATTGTTAAGCAACTACACAGGTTGTTAAGCACAATATGGAGGGTCTCATGGGTGGGGAGGCCCTGGGAGACCTAGTGCAGGCCATGGGCCCAAGACACCTGCCCAAGGCCTCCCTCACCTTGAGGATCCTATGCTCCACTTCCTGCCCCTTAGGCCTCCTTTCTTCCCCACTGGGTTCCTGCAATCTTGGGCCTACTTCCAATCCCATCATGTCCCAAACTTTCCTCCCCATCCCCATTATCAATTATGCACTTACTGCTGAAGGACCTCCAGAGCTTTGAAGCTCACATGGAGGAAGGAGGGTAGGCTGTTCCAGGTCCTCCAAAGATGGCACCCATTTCCAGGATGGAGCCATAAGGCCTATGGATGCCAAGAAACATAGAGGTTTTCTTCCTTTTAGTGTGAGCTCCTGATGAGACTTAGTGGCGGGGGAGAAGCAAGTAATGCTGTAGTGTTTGTAACTTTGAAACTGGGTCATAATTGGCTTTTGGATTTGGGAAAGGGACATTATCCATCATAACTTTGAATGGTCTCTAAGCGATTTGTTGTAAGTTGAGGACCAACTTTAGGTAAACATTTAGCTACAATGGTAAGCAGTGGGGAAATGTTAGAGATTCTTTTTCATGATCTATCTCTGCTTGTTAGTGCTACTGCTTAAGCATTGTACACTGGAAATAATCCAAAAAAATCAAGATGGTAGTCAGGACAGTGGGATCAAAATCCCACCTATTTTTATGTTAAAAAATATACAGAACTTTGTTCACATAATCACTGATGCCATCTTGATTTTTGAGACTACACCTTGAAGGCACTCCTGCAGTTTTGATATTTTTCACCTTCATATTTTTGGTAAACCACACGGAGTCAATTTGGAGTAGAGTGTTACTGAAACACTGTAAAAATAACCAGTCAAACTATTTGGCAATGGAATAAAATAAGGTCCTTAGATAGCCACGTTCCCAGGATAACCAGTTCAATGGGACATGTCTATGTTATAGCCAAAACAATAACCATTGACTGAGATCCTACTTCTATGTGCCATAAATATATTGATTTTATTTTTTAAGCCAAGCCAATTATAGGAACTGGAACAAAATAAATGAAAAACAAGGTTAAACCTCTGTCTTGCCTTTTCTCCATTTTAAATGTCAAACACAGCCCTTTGATGCAATCAAATCAGAGAAAATATGTCCTTTTTTATAATCAGGAGAAGCTGATGGGAAGGGGTAAGGATTTGATCATTGATATGCAATGAAGAATAAATTGCTTCTGTTGAAAAGGCCACTTCATGTTTATTCTACCCAGAAGGAAAATGGGTTTTGTATATAACTTCAAGAGAGAAGAAAGATAAGCCAGAGAGATATCTCAAAAAGCTTTCCGTAGTTGGGTTTTTGCAGATTTCAGCACGAATTGCTCACACTGGATATATTCACTAAAATGCATACAATACTCATTTCATCTGCTTTGTTAGCTGTGGATATCTACATTGCTGTTTCCTTCATTTTCCAAAATGTGGCTCTTTAGCTCTTCCTTTTTAACCAAATATCAATTTCAGGAAAATCTGCTGAAAAGTGAGAGCAGATGCCTTCTTTTCAAATTGGAGGGGGGGGGATACCACTGGGTGTCAGATAGCTTGTGTAGGAAAACATAATTTGCTAAAACAACCACTTTCACTGAGTTTAGATGAGCTTAATTATCACTGAGAAAATATGAATACAAGTCTTTTTTCAGCTCCCCGTTTAAAACTTTGGAAAATTCAAAATCAGAAAATGTGAATCTTGAACAGCTGTAGAGTTATTCTAAGAATATTTTAATTCCCTGCTTCATTTTTCCCTTACAGTTTTCGTGTGAGCAGAGGATTCATAAATACTGAATTAACGGTCTATGCATTGCCTCTAGAAATACATCTAGGTTTAGCTCAGACTGTGATCTATCTTACTGAAGCAGGACTCAAGATTGGTTCCTTTAACAACAATAACCTCATTTATTAGGCCCAAACAAATAAATTAGTCTCTAAAGTAAAATAGGTCAACTCCTTGTAAAACTTAACTTTCCAGCCAATTATTTGGGATTTCATTCCAAAACATTGCTTCTTTTAATTGTGCACCTATAAGAGCAAGCAGTGGCTCAGTGGCTAAGACACTGAGCTTGTCGATCAGAAAAGTTGACAGTTTGGCGGTTCAAATCCTTAGTGCCATATAATAGAATGAGCTCCCGTTACTTCTCCCAGCTTCTGCCAACCTAGCAGTTCGAAAGCAGGTAAAAATGTAAGTAGAAAATGGAAACCACTTTGATGGGAAGGTAATGGCATTCCGTGGGCCTTTGGCATTTAGTCATGCCGGCCACATGACCACAGAGGCGTTTTTGGACAGCGCTGGCTCTTCAGCTTTGAAACAGAGATGAGCACCACCCCCTAGAGTCAGGAACAACTAGCACATATGTGCGAAGGGAATCTTTACCTTTACTTTAAATAGCAAGCTAATGTTTATTCCTTGTCTCTTTAAAGCACACACATTGTTTTCCGGGATCTGTTGTAGTTGTCGAGAGCCATTATGCAATTCTAAGAAAAGCTGCTCCTTTAAAGGGTTGCTGTAAGGTGCTAAATCCCTTGTGTTGCATATTCTAAAGAATTTGACATACACACAGATCCATATATATACCTATATACTTTTAGGAGAAAGGAGAATGAGTCATTCTTTGTGTTGATCGCTGCTGTCTATAAATAGAAGTGTGAAATACTGTAATGGTTTGGGCAAGAAATCCAGCAATCTGCTTGCATGATACATCTTCTGGCTTCTGACATTACTGTGTGATCTGAAGTTCATATCGCCCTGAATTGTGCACCACAGAAGCTACATCAGGGGTTGTTGATTTTCATGGCCACGCTCAAGCTCTTTTTTGTAAATGACCAAAGTTCATGGGCTGTATTTTCTTCAGGCTGCAAGTTATTATACTTATCTCAGGAGCCAAAGACTTCTTTGACTACTCCTGAGGTGAGGAGTATTTCTTGACAGAAGACAAGGGGGGGAAATTAATTGTACAGACAAAGGTTAAGTACTTGGCACAAAAAGTCCGTTGATCATTGACACTTAGAAAAAAAGAAGATATTCAAGGATGAATGGAGAGATTTTCTCACTCAGAGACTAGACATGAACTTTGGTGATCTTCCTGGTTTTGCTCCAGACAGAATAGGGCAAGGTGGGAACCAGACAAAATACAGAATACAGAAGATCAGAATTAGAGGGGACCTTGGAGGTCATCTAGTCCAAATCCCTACTCAAGCAGAAGATCCTATATCATTTCAGACAAGTGGCTATCCAGTCTCTTCTTAAACGTGTCCAGTGATGAAGCACCCATGACCCCTAAAGGCAAGTCATTCCACTCGTTTATTGTTCTCACTGTCAGGAAATTAGTTCTAGGTTGCTTCTCTCCTTGATTGATTTCCATTCATTGTTTCTTGTCTTGCTTTCTGGTGCATAGGAAAATAGGTTGACCTGCTCTTCTTTCTGGCAGCCTTTCAAAGATTGAAACACTGCTATCATGTCACCCCTAGACCTTCTTTTCTCTAGACTAGCCATATATACATATACCTAGCAGGGGGTTCAACTAGAGGACCTCCAAGGACCCTTCCAACTCTATGCTAGCTTCTAGGTTCCTTTGATACCTAATATCAATGTTAACTCCTTAGTAGTGAATACAGTATCACAGCATTCCATCTCCTGCTTGAGTAAGGATTTGGACTAGATGACCTCCAAGCTCCCTTCCAACTCTGTTCTTTGGTATTTTGTCTGGCTCCCACCAACATTTATTCCTTGCCCTATTCTGTCTGAGGCAAAGTTCATGTCTATCCCTTGAGTGAGAAAATCTCTCCATTCACCCTTGAATATCTTCTTTTTTTCTAGGTGTCAATGATCAACAGACTTTTTGTGCCAAGTACTTAACCTTTGTCTGTATAATTAATTTTTTCCCTTGTCTTCTGTCAAGAAATACTCCTCACTTCAGGAGTAGTCAAAGAGGTCTTTGGCTCCTGAGAGGAGTATAATAACTTGCAACCTGAAGAAATTACAGCCAATGAACTTTGGTCACTTATAAAAAAAAGAGCTTGACTGTGGCCATGAAAATCTACAACTGTTGATGTGGCATCTGTGGTATACAATTCAGGGTGATATGATCCTCAGATCACACAGTAATGTCAGAAGCCAGAAGATGTATCATGTGAGCAGATTGCTGGATTTCTTGCCCAAACCATTACAGTATTTCACACTTCTATTGATAGACAGCAGCAATCAACACAAAGAATGGCTCATTCTCCTTTCTCTTAAAAGATCTATTAAGAATGGGTACATGGAAGAATGTTCATGTTTTGGGGCATACATATTTTATTTATTTTATTCATCATAGAAATCAAATGCAATTGGCAAGTCAGTTACTGACATTCTCATAGATATTTGATTTCATACAAGTTGAGCTGTAGAATTGCAATATAATATTATGTGAACAGAGCATCCAAGGAGAGGGCTCCAAATTGGCAAGAAAGTAGATAGCAAGAGAGCAGATGGAGCATAGCAGTGCAAACCCCACTTGCTTCATGTATGCATGAATGTTGCATGCCTATTTAAAATGGAGTAGATTTGCAGTGTGACACACTTTTTCATCCTTCCCCTTTACCATTAATTGGACTTGTAAAAGTCAGAGCAGTGCCAGGTCTGAAATCTATCTATCTATCTATCTATCTATCATCTATCTATCTATCTATCTATCTATCTATCTATCTATCTATCTATCTATCTATCTATCATCTATCTATCTATCTATCATCATCTATCTATCTATCTATCATCTATCATCTATCATCTATCATCTATCATCTATCATCTATCATCTATCATCTATCTATCTATCTATCTATCTATCTATCTATCTATCTATCTATCTATCTATCTATCTATCATCTATCTATCTATCATCTATCTATCTATCTATCTATCTATCTATCTATCTATCTATCTATCTATCATCTATCTATCATCTATCTATCTACCTACCTACCTACCTACCTACCTACCTACCTACCTACCTACCTACCTATATGCCAAATACCACTCACTCATGACGAAATCTCCAGAACTGTAAAGCCTACAAACTTGAAATTTGGCATGTATAATCCTCTTGGCTTCTAGGTGCTTGCTAAAAAAGGATATATTTTTTTGAAATGACCATTGGATCATCAATATTTCTTATACAGTATTATATTAACATTTGTCGATGCTAAGGAATTAGACGTTCTACTCCCCCCCCACCTGAAAGGAATTCTGTTCCAACTGCCAGTTGCCTTATATTAACATGTTCTGATGCCATCCCTTTGCTAGACCAGGTGTGTGCATGGCCTAGTGCGTGACTCATCTGGCCTGCAGGCTGGGAGTTTAGACATTCTACTGCCCCTCCCCACCTGAAAAGAACTCTGTTCAAACTGCCAGTTGCCTTATATTAACATGCTCTGATGTTAAGGAGTTACACATTCTACATTAGTTTTCAAGCTTTATGTGCCAATGTATCAAGCCTGATCCTAACTACTCATTAATTTTCAAGGTTTAAGTTTCAATTTACCAAGCCTGATCACATAGTTTTGTACTGAAGCATGGGTATCCAGCTAGCCTTATATAAATCAGTGATGAAAGCAGTAAATAAGGATCTTAAATTAACCATAGTATTTGGGGGAAATGGAGGAGGATAGCATATTCTATTGAATGGGCCATCATACTCCAAATTAAGATTTGAGCTAACAGCTTAGCTTGTGCTCTTCTGACACAAGCACAAGAAAGACATGATTGGTATCAGAGGTGGGTTGCTGATGATTCGGCCTGGATTGGGTGAACTGGTAGTAGTGGCAGCAAGAGGCTCCACCCATCCGCTTGGACGCTTCTGCGCATGGGCAGAAGCATTGCACCTGTGCATGCCCTTGCAGAGGAACATGCCCAAACTGGTAGTAAAAAAAATTAGCAACCCACCTCTGATTGATATGTAAACTCAAATAGTCTCTTGTAATTTAGATTAAAGGTGGTGAAGATTCTTTTCAATAAGATGTCATTGAAGGTTTGATTAGAAATTAGTTGAGTCCAAGTAGAACATGCTTAGAGTCTAAATTAGATTATTCTGTTATGTAATTGATTGGTAAATTTTTCTCAAGCATATAGGCGTCCATAAATGCTTTATGTGTCTGTTCATCTATATGTGCAGTCAGATGTGTGTCTACATGAGCCATGGTGGCACAGTAGTTAGACTGCAGTACTGCAAGCTACTTCTGCTGACTGCCGGCTAACTGCAATTTGGCAGTTCAAATCTCACCAGGCTCAAGGTCAGCCTTCCATCCTTCCAAGGTGGGTAAAATGAGAACCCAGATTGTTGGGGGCCATAGGCTGACTCTGTAAACTGCTTAGAGAGGGCTGCAAAGCACTGCAAAGCGGTATAATAAGTCTAAGTGTTATTGTTACCTACTATTTTCATTATGTGACTGTACTACGTAAAATAGGAGAAAGTATTCACCATCACTGAAAATAAATTATTCCCGAGCAAGAAACATAATGAAGAATTCTTCAAGACTTCTTATTTCCCTGTTGAATTCCAAATAGATTAAGATCATTTTCATAATCATGTTAGTTTGATAAGACAAGTAATTTTCTGCTAAAGAGCCACCTTTGCTCATTTACACCCACTCTCTTTCATGTTACAAAACTGTACCATATCATCTTGACAGCAGGTGCATGCAGCAGTCTGCAGCATTGTTGATAACCTGTCAGAAGACATGTCTTCATTAAACATCATTGCAAAAATGTTATCATTACTGTCCCCTCGGTGTAATGGCCTAAGTGACATAGCCTATATTCTTTAGGTTCAAGTTTCTTGTTAAATAGAGTTGGAGAGAGAGGCTTAATTAGTGTGTTTAAAAATAGAAATTATTTATGACTTGGACTTGTTTGAAAGCCAATAAACTAGATGGAAAGCAAAATGAGTTCTTGCGTTTAGTGCCAAGCTTTCTTTAAATGCATCTTACATCATCTAAATGACTACTGTTGAAAAGTTAGAGCAAAACGGATGTCAAGAGATGAACCCTCTCTTTCCTTCAAGTGCTATTTCCACACCAGGGATTTGCTACAATACAGCACAACAGTAATGGGACCAAGCTAGAAGGTGCTACATGTCACTGGTAAGGATCTTGAGTAAAGTATTCTTCTAAAGCTAGGATTTACATTGGGAAAATTCCAACATGATAATTTTCTGCTAGTGTAAAAAACCACCTGTTTAAAGGAGCAACTTTAAAGAGCCCACAGAAGTGGAGCAAAAATTAAGTCTTATTTATAACAGTTGTATGCTGCTGAATCATTCTAGCTCCTGGCAGATAAAAGGCAATAACATCTCCGCTATAAAAACAATTGTTTTAATCAAGCATTCACAATACAAAGGGACATTATAATGATAGTGAACAATCTGATTCTAAAAGTTCACCAAAACTAGTTCACTGTCTGCAGAAGTTCATTTCCATGAGGTCCAGTCTACCTTCTAGCTTCTGGCATTCAATGACTCCTGCAGTACCCTTTTTAATGACAAAACAGGGAAGAAAGCTAACAACCATTGGAGAAAATGAGTTGCATCCTGAAAGAATGATAGATTATGGAACTAGAAGGACACAAGTATGATCTAGTCCAGTGATGGCAAACCTATGGCACACGTGCCACAAGTGGCACGCGGAATCATTTGTCAGGGCATGCGAGGTGCTGAGTTCACCTTTTTAAAAGCTATTTTTCGCCTTCCCCAGGCTCCAGAGGCTTTATAGGAGCCTGGGGAGGGCAAAAAGGGCCTCCCCGCCCCCCCCGGAGGCTTCGGGGACCATCCGGAGGCTTCCCTGACGCCTTCAGAGTGCTTAAAACCACACTCCGAGCAAACCGGAAGTGACTTCCGGGTTGCTCGGAGGGTCGTTTTAAGCATTCCGAAGGCTTTAGGGACCGGCCGGAGGCTTCCCTGATGCCTTCGGAGCGCTTAAAATGACCCTCCGAGCAACCCGGAAGTCCGGTTTGCTCAGAGGGTGGTTTTAAGCGTTCCGAAGGCTTCAGGGAAGCCTCCGGCCGGTTCCTGAAACCTCCAGAGGGCCTCCGGGGGGCGGGGGAGGCTCTTTACACCCTCCCCAGGCTCCTATAAAGCCTCTGGAGCCTGGGGAGGGGGGAAAAGCATGTAAAAATGGGGGGGGTCGCGCGTTGTGCCCGCATGCGCACTGGGGGTTGCACGTTGCATTATGGGTGTGCCACGCCCGCACACGACCCCCCTGCTCTCCCCCCACTTGTGGCACGCAAGCCAAAAAAGGTTCGCCATCGCTGATCTAGTCCAACTCTACATATGAGAGGTGACTTGCCTGTTGTCCAGGGTTTTTCTTTCTTTTTTATATTTAAAATGAAATCTGGATAGCTGCAAATGGTATTTATTTCCAGTACTATTTTTCTGGCCATGGGAAATAGCTCTTCACCATTTTTCCTTTAGCTTCCCCTTATGTACCAGAAGACAGCTATAATGTCTCCTCTCAGTCTTACTTTTTACAGATTGAACTCTTCCTATATCTCTTTCTTAGATCTCCCATAGCACCAGATGTGGAATTTGTCAATATTGTCCAGCCCAAACATCCATTTTGTAGATTAGACATAGCTGGTTACATTCAAGCAATCATTTAATCTGATGTAAGGGAAGAAATAAGGTACTACAAAATATTTGCAACACGTTGTTATTGTTAGTTGCAAAGTCATGTCCGACCCTTCACGACCTCATGGACAACGTTCATCCAGGTCTTCCTGTCCTCTACCATCCCCTGGAGTCCATTTAAGCTCACACCTACTGTTTAGGTGACTCCATCCAGCCACCTCATTCCCTGTCTTCCCCTTTTTCTTTTGCCCTCAATCTTTCCCAGCATTAGGCTCTTCTCCAGTGAGTCCTTCCTTCTCATTAGGTGGCCAAAGTATTTGAGTGTCATCTTCAGGATCTGGCTATCTGAAGAGCATTCAGTGTTGCTCTTCTCTAGGACTGACCGGTTTGATCACCTGGCAATCCAAGGGACTCGCAGGAGTCTTCTCCAGCACCAGAATTCAATGGCTTCAATTCTTTGGCACTCAACCTTTCCTATGATCCAACTTTCATAGCCATACATTGCAACTGGGAAAACCATAGCCTTGACTATGCACACTTTTGTTGACAGGGTGATGTCTTTGCTTTTTAGTATGCTGTCTAAATTTGCTGTAGCTTTCCTTCCCAGGAGCAAGCATCTTTTAATTTCTTGGCTGCAGTTCCCAACTGTGGTGATTTTGGAGCCCATGAAAATAAAATCTGTCACTAGTTCCATTTCTTCCATTGCAACACATACTGTGTGATATTTTAGGCATGATTCCATTCGTAGGCTTTGAGTGTCTGGTAGAAAGGCCTCATTGAGGAGAAGTTTTGATGGAACCCCTTTTCTTGTTACAAAGAAGATAGCTGACAATTAGTGGGGAAATTTATTTTTAAAAATTAAAGTTAAGTTAAAAGGAAAGAATCTATTTGTTCATGCTTATCAAGAAGCCAAAAGCAATTTCTCACTCCTGTACCTTTGAGACCGTTTTTGAAGGCACAGAGACATTTGCTTCTTCACATCTCCCTTTTCTGGATTGGTTTGAGCTTCTTTCTAGATTTACACATGAGCAGTCTACAAAGTACTATTATTCCTCTTAAGGACTTTTTTTCTTTTGTCACTGCTGAGTTAAAACACAATTTTCTCATTCTCCGGTTGGCATAAAGTTACATCAGCATAAAATCAGATTTGCATGCCCTTGGTAATATTGGCACAGCTGTTTGATATACTCAAACTCCATGGTTCCTGAGCTCAATCTATAAAGAAAAATCTCTGTCCCTAAGCATGATGAAAACTAGAGCCTATCCAAATTGATATCTCGGATTTTTAACCCATTTGAGGAGATTTGAAGGATCAGCACAGAGCTGAATTGAATTTGCTGATAAACACTTGCTTGTCACTTACAATTTGTGGAAAGTCACTATTTGATTATTTAGTGTTATTCTCGTAGGGGCCTTTACAATAACAATGATGGGGGAAGAAAGGAGCTACTGAGAGAAAGTCTCTATTAAGGTAAAGGTTCCCCTTGCACATCTGTGCTAGTCATTCCCGACTTTAGGGGGTGGTGCTCATCTCCGTTTTAAAGCTGAACAGCCAGCACTGTCTGAAAACATCTCCATAGTCATGTGGCTGGCATGACTGAACACCAGAGGTGCATGGAATGCTGTTACCTTCTCACCAAAAGTGTTTCCTATTTTTCTACTTGCATTTTTACATGCTTTCAAACTGCAAGGTCAGCAGAAGCTGGGACAAGTATCAGGAGCTCACTCCATTACATGGCGCTAGGGATTCAAACTGCCAAACTGCCAATCTTTCCATTGACAAGCTCAGCATCCTAGCCACTGAGCCACCGTGTCCCTACAAGTCTCCATTAGTGGCATGAAATTTGCTTCTCTGAATGTTGTTGATTGCTTCCAAATGTTGGCTAGAATTTTATTTTCCCCTCACCCTACATAGTAGCCCTGTAACAAAACCCTTCTTACAGGACTTAATAATGAATGACTCATTAAAATGACAATGAGTCTGAACAGATTGAGGGAATAAATGCCCAAATAAAAAAACTATCAGCCGGAAGGGGGGGAAGGGGGGGATGTTCTGAAATCACTTCTTGTCACTCATCCTGATCCAAATTGTGGAAGTAATAAATGCTGTCTCTGAAAAATATGTTTGCGTTTCTTCAAGTGGAAAAAATAAAATGCTGTTTTTTAATCTAGAAAGAATGGGGAGGGGGAGAAGATTTTGTTTATTTCATTGTCTGGTAACCAGACATAGCAACAAACAAAATCAAACCCAGTTTTGCATTTTGCACAGACATTCTCTTTTTTGGTACTGAGTTATGAGCCCCATCTGTTATTGCTGATTCAGAGGTGACTTCTTTCTTTTTCATTTTTGACAGAGAAAGAATTGCTTGGATTATGAATATCAGCCGCGGACTGACAAGTGAGAGGCATGGCAAGAGATGACCTTGGGAAGAAAAGAGACCAAAAAAGAATGTTCAATTCATCCTTTCCCACATGACATGTCAAAATTCAATAAATCCTCCCATTGACAGACACCTGTATGTCATCTTACTACATAAGCATCGTTCAAGTCCTTTCACACCCAGACATGGATCTGTAAAGCTTGTTTCTGAATAACAAGGCACATCATTACAGAATGCTATTGCCTGACTACTTGTCTTCCAGATGGTCTGCTTTCCTCTTTCCAAGTAAAAGATAGAAAATCATTGCAGTAGACCATAAGGACCTCTTAAGCATTTTCTCCAGTTCCCAGGAAGTAAATTGAAATCTCTTTCTGGGAATATAAAAGTGGATAAGAGTGGAAAAATGGGGAAAGATGATGGAATAAAACTAATCTTACTCTGTTTTACATGTAGACTATCTCCTTTTTTAATAAACTCTCCCCCCCCCCAATTCCCCAGCTCTCATATTTTCCAGATGTCAAACATGTGGCAGTTCTTGGATACTCTGCCTTCTTTTGGCACCCTCAGGCTTGCTTAGGGTCTGTAGAGAAGATCATTTGGGAATAACATCAGGGCTAGATTGAAAAGTCAAAATAACCATCCTGGAAACAACTAATGTGCAGTTGCATGCAGTGTCAGGGATTTGCTACTTGCCAAAAGTGGTTTTTCTCCAAGTGTCATCTTCTATATTCACTTTTTTATTGGTAAATAAATCCAGGTGTTGCTGTTAATCTCATGGGAGCAATCCTGCCCTCTCATCAAAAGGTAAAGGTAGGTAAATCTACAGTTTCTGGCAAGAAGAAATGAAGACATCAACTACAGAAACCGATTGGCAGATTGACCTGTTTGATTAGAGACAAGATAATATCTTCATTTATTGCTGACTGGAAACCCCTTATGGGCTTTTTTGCATACAACAGAAAAATATAAGTTATGATCTATGGTTTTGATAATGCAATAGGATAGGTTATAGAAAAAAATGGAGTCATGATGTAACTTTAGAGAAAGAGGTAGATCTACAACTTAATCATTCCCCTGGCTCAGCAAGGAAAGCTTGTGGCTTAGAGGTTAATACAACTGCCTAATATGTAAAAACAGCCCAAGTTCGAATCCCAGCAATAGCTGGAAATAGATCTATAGTAGTCTCCCTTCATTTATTTATCAGCAAAAATGTGCTACACACACACTCACACACAAACACACACATTCATTCTTCTTTAGGGTTCTCTTTTATTTTTTCCTTCTTATACTATTTTATTTTTTCCTTCTTATACTATTTTATTTTTTCCTTCTTATACTATTTTATTTTTTTCTTCTTATACTATTTTAGTTTGTATTAATTTTTACTCTTCCTTTTAAAACTTTCATTAGATTTATATTTTTTTTAAAAAAAATCTGACAGATTTAATTTTTTGAACATCTCAAACATGAAGCTCTGCTTCATGTCTTCCATTAACAACCAACAATCCACAAACAGAAAGGGACATGTGCATTTTGATAACTGGTATTCTCAGAAATAAGTCCAATTGCATTCAGGGAAGCTCCTGATCAGATAACCATAGATAGGATTACAGTCTCATAAAGCTGACCATAACAAGCCTGCTTCTTAGAAATGTACAGAGTTTTGGGGTTTATTCTGAAAAGTTTATTTTGCAGTGCAAACAATAAACACATCACTGTCTACTATTATTGACAGAAGCCAAGGTGGTTTCCCACAGCTGTGAAGCTACATTCTTCTTATGTGATGAACCTGAGAAAGCAGATGGCTGTTTTAAAAATTTGGATTAGGGTACATTTGTTTCCCTCGCATCCTTTTTTAAAGTGGATCCAAAGAATCACACAACCTGCTGCTTACATATTTAGAAAATGTGTTTAACATATTGAATATGTGAGTTCCTTCCTTTAGTGGTGGACTCCAGAACACCCCAGAAGTATTTCTCCAAGGCTGATACAGGGAAAAAAAAACTATTGTATTTATTTTCCATAAGACTACATTGGATATGGTATACAGTGAAAGACATTCTTTCACAAAACAGCTCTTGGTTACATGATAAACAAGTCAACCACACCCATCCAGAAATATTGAACTAAAAGAGAAGTATTTTCTTCTCTTTGGGGGAAAATATCAATAAAAGATCCTTTGCCATCGAAACTAAAAGACAATGGTGAATTTCTTTTCCCTTGAATCTCTGAGAAATAATATTTGGATTTTATTTTCAAGCTTGGACAACAAGCACTAAAAGTTCATTGTAATGATTTACTGGAAACTTGTTTTTAAAAAGGCATTATAGACACATTTTAGCAAGATGTATTGCACTAACTGCTATTGGAATTGGTTTTCTGTTGTGCATCAGCTTGTGTATTCACATCAGTGCAAATGGTGGCATTTAACTCCTGGATTCCATTTGTGCAGATAATTACCATTTTCTGTTACATAAAGGCAGCATTTTTCTTGCCAAGTACTTTCAAAGACACAAAATTGATCATCCGGAACTGGATGTTCCTTTATGTAAAGCGCAATTAATTCCTTTATTTCTTAGAAATAATAGCAAACTCACATAGCGCAATGGCTTTTCATATAATCGTATCACAGATCTTAGTTTTGTGTTGTCTCTTTTATGACTAAGCAAAAATTGAAGACTGCATTTCACAGCCACTGTCTTCATAGTAGTTGGTAGAAGAACAGCAAACAGAAATGAAAAGGGAATTCTCATAGTACCCACATGACAATGCAGATAAATTTAACTTAAAATATTCACTGTTCAGACAGTATCATTTTCACCCTGAAACAAATCACACTTGGTAGATTTCATAGTGACATTTATAGAGGGACAATCTTCCCATCCAAGTTGCCTTTAGGGATGGGTGGAATAATTTGTCTTATTTTTAGAATTTGCCATTTTCAGATTTGTCCACTCATGTGCTCATTCAGGAGTGTTTTAACAGGGTCGTAATGAGTGGTGGGATTCAAAAATTATTACTACCAATTCTGTGGGCCTAGCTTGGTGGGTGTGGCATGGCTTGGTGGGCATGGCAGGGGAAGGACACTGTAAAATCTCCATTCCCACCACACTCCAGGGGAAGGTTACTGCAAAATCCCCATTTCCTCTCGATCAGCTGGGACTGGGGATGCAGAAAAGAGAAGGGGGCAGGGCCAGTCAGAGGTGGAATTTACCGGTTCTCTGATCTACTCAAAATTTCCGCTATCAGTTCTTGAAAACTGCTCGTAATGTTTCTCCTTGCTACACTCAGTCTCACTGTATCTCCCGATGGTCCGCTGATCACCAACATCAAAACACAGCACTTAGTCTTTTCATGAGGTAAACTGAAGTGCCTCTTAGAGATGCCAAAATGCACCTGGAGAGTGCAACTAAGGCTCATAATTTAGGAAATTGTGCCTCTACTCATGCATATGAATTCTCCCTGGGCGTAGAAAGATGGTTCAATGCTGCTAGGGAATAATAACCATTTATTTCCATAACTTCCATTAAATAGAATTGAATCGAATCGAACAGAACAGAACAGAGTTCTTTATTGGCCAAGGGTCATTGGACACGCAAGGAATTTGTCTTTGGTGCACAAGCTCTCAGTGTACATAAGGAGAATAAAATACATTCGTCAAGAATAAAAGATACAACACTTAGTGATAGTCAAGGTTACTAATAAGCTGGCAAATCACAGTAGGAAACAAATAAAAGCAATATCAATTGAAAGATACAAGCAACATGTTATAGTCATAAGTGGGAAGAGATAGATACTAGGAAGAAAGAGAAGAATAATAGTAATACATTATAAATAATTATTGACAGTGTTGTGGGAATTAGTTATTAAGCAGAGTGATGGCATTCGGGAGGGAAATGTTCTTGTGTCTAGATGTTCTGGTGTGAAGTGCCCCATAGTGTCGTTTTGAGAGTAGAAGTTTAAATAATTTATGTTACCTGCGGGATCGTATCCTCCCGCACACATCCCTACGACCAATCCGCTCTCACAGGGAGGGACTACTACTGGTGCCATCCACTAGGCAGTGCCAGCGGGCGACGCCTAGGGGTAGGACTTTCTCTGTGATGGGCCCAACCCTCTGGAATGACCTCCCCCCCGACATTAGAACTACCACTGACTTCCGTTCCTTCCGTCAAAAATTAAAGACTCACCTGTTTCGATTAGCTGGCCTGGCACATTCTTAGTTTTTACCTCCCGATGGATATATTTTAATGGGTAATTTGGGGTAATATTTTAACTCTTGGGTTATTAGAGTTTTTAATGTATTATATTTATTATTCTATATACAGTCTTGCAACTTCCTCCACCTACGTATTTAATTATTTAACTGTTTTATGTATGTATTTTATAACACATTTTAGTGACTGTACACCGCCCCGAGTCCCTTTCGGGAGAGGGGGCGGTCTATAAATACGAATAATAATAATAATAATAATAATAATAATAATAATAATAATAATAATAATAATAATAATAATAATAATAATAATGTCCAGGATGTGAGGAGTCTTTAGATATTTTCACAGCCAAAACTTTTTAGTCAAAAGCTTTTGGGGGAGGGGAGGAAGCCAAGCTGTTAACTGACACCACAACGTTTGAGAGCAAATTGATGATTTGTTCTTGTTCAGTTTGTCAATAAGTTCAATTGCATATTGTGTTAAAACAAATCCTTTATCTATCCTTATTCTTCCAGGATTCAGTTTAATTGGTTCTAGTATTTTGAAGAGGGCCTTTTCCTCCCTTTTTCCACTCCATGTACAGTTTTGTATACCTCATTCATGCCACTTTTCATTTGCCTCTTTTGGAAACTACATACAGTAGTTGCTCCGGTAGTTAACTACTCCAGTAGTAGTTTCCTCATAGGGGAGCTGTTCTATCCCCTTGAACTTCATAGGTGTTCCACTATGATCTTTTTGGATGAGATACCTGGAACTGCATGCAATGTTTCAGATGGGATTGACCATTAATTCAATAAAGCCATTGTGATATTGACATCTCTATTTTCAATGTCATTTATTATCCCTAACATGCTGTTGGTCTTTTTTTTAAAATAGCAGAGGACACCTTCCTGGAACTGTTTACTATTATTCCAAAATCTCCTTCCTCATCAGTCACTGCTGGCTCTGATGCCATTAGTCAGTATGAATAGTTAGGATTTTTGACACCAATGCACATCAACTTGACGCTTGCTCATATTGAGTGGCTTCTGCCATTTCAATGCCCACTCCTCTAATGTGCAGCCATCCCTTTGGATCTTTTGTATAATCTTTATTGTCATTGTACTTAAATACAACAAAATTTGTTTTAACCTCACTGATGCAAAATTATAACAGGAATGAAAAAAGAAAGAAAAAGAAAAAAAACCAGCGTGTGCATGTGATGGAGTGATTGTGGTTGTATTTAAAAGTCTCACAGCCCAAGGATAGAAACTATCTTTAAACTTGTTTGTTTGGCTGGCTATACTTTGATGTCTTCTGCCTGATGGTAGAAGTGCAGAGACACTGACCAGGGTGTGAATCATCTCTGAGCATCTTCCTTAGTCTGCTAAAGCAGCAAGATCTGGCGATGTCATCCAGTGGTGTCAGAGGGCAACCAATGGTTTCTTGTACTGAATTGATCACTCTCTGTAGTGTCTTCCTATCCACAGCTGTTAAACCACTGTCTCCTTGTTTGTACCACTCAGAACAGTGACATGCGGTGAGGTTTACGCCTGGTGAGGCTGGTGACGTCATCAGGAAGGCAGGGAATGGGACCACGTGTGCTGGAGGCTAAGGCTTCCTCAGTCTCCAGCACACGTGATCCCATTCCCCGCCTTCCTGAGCGCGCTCCACCGGCTCGCTCTCCCCAAGAGCAGCTGCTTTTTAGTGCTTTTCTGTGCGTCTGGCGTTTAGGACATCCGGCTATCTACCTAAACGCCAGATGCACAGAAAAGCAGCTGCTGTTGGGGATCACGGAGCGCGAGCCGGTGGAGTGCGCTCAGGAAGGCGGGGAATGGATCAGTACACGTGATCCCATTCCCCGCCTTCCTGAGCACGCTCCGCTGGCTCGCGCTCCCCAACAGCAGCTGCTTTTAGTGCTTTTCTGTGCGTCTGGCGTTTAGGACATCCGGCTATCTACCTAAACGCCAGACGCACAGAAAAGCACTGAAAAGCACTTCGCCTCCAAGCCACTTTGTCTTGATGACGTCGCCGACGTCGCTGCTGGGTGCGGCCGGATGGAGGTAACCAGAGTGGCGCAGAGGGGTCCGGGCGGACGAAAGAGCGAGCGAGCGAGCAATGGAGGATCAGGCAGCCTGATCCTCGGTTGCTCGTCTGCTGGACTGCCTTGGCACCACTCTGGCTACCTCCGTCTGTCTGCGCATGGCAGCTGCGGCGATGTCATCAAGCCCCTGCCACTTCTGGACATCGATTGCAGTCGCGAGGAGCGCGCAAAGTACAGCAAAGGCAGGAAGGCTATTGGCGTTTCCAAGAACCCTCCTGCCTCCGCCGGTTGCCCAGCTGGCACCACCCCGCACGCGCTCCTCCTCCTCCCTCCTCTTCCTCTTATATATATATGAAACTCCATCGTGGATATTATTATTTTGTATATTATTATTTCATGATGAGAGGTGAGGCTCTGCCTCCCCTGCCTCCAATGACCGCACGTCCCTGACTCAGAACCATTCAAAGTCATCAACAAACTTGGCTATTCCACTAATCATGTTCATTTCCAGTTCATTTCCAGCTCATTTGTAGATACGTTAAAAAGCATTAGTCCTAGGATGGAATCCTAGGAGACTCCACTGGTTACACCCCTCCATTGTGAGAAATATCCATTTATTCCTATTCTTTGTTTTCTATTCTGTAGCCAGTTGCTTAACCATAACAGGACTGGTCTTTTATTATTCCATGGCTGTTAAGCTTACTGAGAAGTCTTTGAACAGGGATTTTATCTTTTTGAAAATTTAAGTAGATAGTATCTTCTCACTCACTTTTATGCACATATTTATTAACAGTGGCAAAAAGTCCCTCTATTTCCTCTGCTTGGTTATGTTGCCTGTAGAATATACCTATAGCAATGTCACTTCTTTTTCCATTAGATGATAGTATTTGGGGCAAGGGACCAGCAGAATGCCCATCCTATCTGACTTCTTTGGACAGGTAGATGCCGTAAGGGAAAGTCCATTCTGTAGATAACCTCACAGATAGCCCTGTGTCATATATTTTCCATTAGGATAGGTCTTCCATTTTAAATTCTTCATCTTATAGCTTTCCTTTACTATCCATCCAATATATTACTTTCATAAACCCCAAGGGTTGACAAACCATAGAGATTTAACAGATTAGCAGAGTTATATGTCATCTTGTCCAAGGGACCTTATAGGTCATCTAGTCCCCCACTCAAACAGGAGAACCTACACCATTTCTGATAAATGGCATCTAATATTATATACATCCATACGGCCGCGCCTGGGAGCTGCGGAGGCAGAAATGTTATCGGCTAAGGTGGGGGCCAACAGAGGGTATAAATCTATCCCTGTCTCCACTCTATGTGCTTTTTTCTTTGCCCAGGAGTTCAAACCATGTGGTCCTGTCCACCATTAAACCATCTTTCCAATCAGCCACCATGTTTCCAGTGTCTTTCTCCCCACTTGGAATTGAACCCCGGATGGACATTTCTTCCAACACTGTTAAGGCTGTTTTGCTTAATGTAATTCAAAGCAACTATATGTTGACCAAAATGATTTAAAGCCAAACCTGGGAACACACATGGAAACCACTGTGTGCCATGCAATAGCAAAGTTGAGTGTAGGCAATTAAGTTACAAAATACCCAATGGACCATAAGGATGAGGCCAAGTTGTCCGTTATGAACAATAATGTTTTGAACTTCAACAAATCTTTCTGAGCTCTGAGAAATGGTTTGTGGGAGAAGAGCTGCAAAGTAAAATGCCTCATCACACAAATACATGGAGTTCCTACATGTTTTAGTCTTATGAAATAACACACTATTTCAAGTAAATGCTATAGGCCATGATGGCGAACCTATGGCACGGGTGCCACAGGTGGCATGCGGAGCCATTTGTCAAGGCACGCAGATGCACTGGTCAGCTGATTTCGGCCTTCTTTTCAGGCCAAGAATGGACTTCTGGTTTGCTCGTAGGACCGTTTTTTGCCCTCCGGGACCTTCAGTGAGTCCTCCTGAAGGCTCCAGAGGTCGAAAATTGGCCCTATGGACAAACTGGAAGTCACCGTTCCTGAACTTCCGTGTTCCCCATAGGTGCGTTTTTTGCCCTCCGGAGGCTTCAGGAAAGCTCCTGAGGCCTCCGGAGGGCATCCGGGGAGGCTGTTTTCACGCTCTCCAGGCTCCTAGAAAGCCTCTGGAACCTGGAGAAGGTGAAAAAACTGTGGCAAAAGCAGGGGGTAGTCGCTGATCACGCGCATAGCATTATGCGTGTGGCACGCCGGCTCACGACCCCCCTATGCTCCCCCCACTTTTGGCATGGCAGCCAAAAAAGGTTTGCCATCAGGGCCATATGCAAAGGTCTGCAATGAATTAACTTTATTATATCTGGAGCAGGGGTCAGCAACTTTAAAATTCAAAGAGCCATTTGGACCCATTTCCCACAGAAAAGAAAACACTGGGTGCCACAAAACCCTTCCAGTGCCAGACTATTTCCTGAGTGGACACAAAACTAGCATATGGTTTAGGTTTAGGTTTATTTGGATTTATATGCCGACCTTCTCCAAAAGGACTCAGGGTGGCGTACAACATTAAAAACACACATCACAAAAGTTAAAAAAAAAGATTAAACCCAATTCCAAAAAGACCAAACCGATTTTTTTTTAAAGAAACAATACATTTAAAATAAATTAAAATTAACATTAACAGGCCAGGCCGGCTTGCTGGAAAAGCCAACTTTTTAGGGCGCGTCGGAAGGACCGGAAGTCAGGGATTATGCGGAGCTCCAGGGGCAGCTCATTCCAGAGGGAAGGCGCTCCCACAGAGAAGGCTCTCACCCTGGGGGTCACCAGCCGACACTGTCTGGCCGATGGCACCCTGAGGAGGCCAACTCTGTGGGATCGTACTGGACGGTGGGAGGCTACTGATGGCAGTAGGTGGTCTCGCAGGTACCCTGGGCCTGTAGTTGTAGTTGAATTAAATGTTCTGTTTGATTCTGAAACTTTTCTTGGATTTATCCATGGTTGATCTACCGGGGGTCAAAAAGCTCAATAAATCACATGCCGACAGCTGTCACACATTGGCAGTTGTGGCGCATATTTCGAGTGACACAGCAGAGGGATAAAAGAGGATAAAAGTGATGCAGCAGAGGGATAAAAGAGCCACATGTGGCTCCAGAGCAGTGGTGGGTTGCAGGCGGTATGCCCCAGTATGGACGTACCGGAGCCTGCCCAGAGCACCGGGTAACCGTACGATGGTCCAGAAGGCCCACCCGCCCGAGCTCCTTAACTGTCCTTTAAAGCCTTCGGCACTTCCATGCACACGCATGGTGCGTACAGTGCCTATGCAATGCTCTGCCGAGTACCTGGAGTGTCGCGGAGGCTTGCAGAAGCATCGCTGGCAGCTACAACGCATGCACACACTACAGGTGTGTGCGCTACATGCATTCATGTTGGGACGCCGTATCAGTTGGAATGGGATCCGGAACCCACCACTGCTCCAGAGCCACGGGTTGCTTGGTCCTGATCTGGAGCAATGGACAATGCAAAATCTTTTTGTTCAGATAAGAATTTTTCTGAAGAGGTTGGCCAAGTAATTTCATACATAACTTATTTCCCCACATTTTCCAAAATGCTGGAGTCATCCAAGAAAACATCATGAACAACATGAAAACTGGATAGGATCACAAAATATCCCAAATGATCCCAAATAAATTATTTTTGTAGTATATTTAGTTGACCATTGTTCGTGCAGGTCAATGAATATAGAACCTTAATACAGGATGTACCACAATTCTTTCCTCTACCCAAATAAGACTTATATCAATAATGCAAGGCAGTAGAAACAAGGTTGATTCATCACGATATCTATGATACATTTCAGCATGATCAACTCAGAGGCTTTTCTGGAATATACAGACACAAATAAGATTTTCACCATCTTTGAAAATGTTTTTATTGCTCTACATATTTTTCTAAGATTTCGGGTAATCGTTGTTGCATGGTATAAGTTATTCTACGCAGCAAAATACAAATAGAAATTAGTGAATAGTCTATTAGTGAATAGTGGATTTGTAAATTGTGAATTGTGTTTATTATTTTTAAGTGAGTTCAACTCTTGAGCCAATTGCCCTTCTTAAAGATTTGCCCCTTAAAGATATAAAGAGTGAAATAAGGGAATTGTGAATAAGAATTAAGCATTAACTGGAAAATTAGAGATTGAACGATGGTATTATTAAATATGTATAAAAATATGATTCGCTTTGAAAAGATAAAATTAAATAATGGGTTATTAGATAATAAAAGAATATACTTTAATGTAAACATGGGTATTAACAGTAGTACCTCACAGATTGGTGGATTGGAAAGAACATGAATAGATGTACTTTAAATGTTTAAATGATTGTGCTTGGTACTAGAAGTGTACATTGAGACATTGAATAATGAAAGAATGAAGGATGAAATTTTAACACAAATAGATGTGAAGATCTAAATAAGGGAAATATGAATAATAATACAGGATGGGAAATAGAAAAGAAGCATCTTCGAATATTAAAGTGATATGGGGAAAAATTAAAATAGAGACAGAAATAAAAGGGGAATAATAGTGTATATAAGTGTGTGTGTGTGTGTGTGTGTGTGTAGGTAGGTAGGTAGGTAGGTAGGTAGGTAGGTAGGTAGGTAGGTAGGTAGATGATAGATAGATAGATGATAGATAGATAGATAGATAGATAGATAGATAGATAGATAGATAGATAGATGATAGACAGACAGACAGACAGACAGACAGACAGATAGATAGATGTACTTTACTTTACTTTACTTTTATTTAGATTTTTATACCGCCCCCTCTCCCCAAAGGGACTCGGGGCGGTGTAGATACTGTATATAGATATAAAGATATATGAAAGAACAAGAGGGAGGTTTAGAAATTGAAGGGTGGTAGTAAAAGGTATGTGTAAACAATATGAAATAAAGAAAATGAAATGTAATAACTATGAGTAACAATATTATGCTTATTTCTATTGAAATGTATGATATCCAGGTATCACACCATTCACACATTGATATGTATAAATAATATAAAATAAAAAAACTTGATGGGGAAAAAAAGATTTACCCCATCTTTATATAAACAAACATGTATTTACAAACATGAAAATACAAATGTTCCTAAAGAAGTGAAAAAAGACATTATATTATGTAATCATACAATGAGAAAATGGAAGGAACAATAACATGAGCAACAAAAGGAAAGAGGTCTTCCAGAACCTCACAGCCATTGAGAGATCATCAAAATTCCATCCAATGTAGGTTTTTGGATGAGTGTATTTAGGAGTTGAACTATATTTAAGTCCACCTACTTTTGAATGGTCTCATCTCACTGGATTTTACCAAGGAAGGCAAGTCTATCTTATCTTGGAATGTTTGGCCTTCCTGCTAAAGATTGAGACTACCAAAGCTAAGGATAGTCATGAGACTATTCAGAGAGAAAGAGTATCTGATTCTCAAGGTTAGTTAGACTGAAGATGGGAAAGATCATTCCACTTTCACAGGGGCTCACGAGGGATGAGGCAGAACAAAGTATAGTCCAAATATGATCACCGAGTGACTAAAATACATGTTTGTTAATTCTGCACTGCAAAAATGTAAAATTATTGCACACACAAGTATGAAAATATAGAGAGCACTGATGGCTAACTTTTTTGTCCTTGCATGACGAAAGCATGCACATGTGCAAAACAGCATGCGTGTGTGTTCACACTCATAATGCAATGTATGCACAACACCCCCTGTGGCCCCATCCCTTCTGCATGTGCATGCAACTCCCCTGCACTCCCCCCTGGCCCCCCACATGCATGTGTGCCCCCCATGCCCTGTTTTGGGCCTAGCAGGCCTCCCTGCAGACTCCTGGGACCAAAAACAGGGCACTGCAACCCCATGCTCTCCCCTAAGCATGCGATGTATCTCCCGCATGCGTGGCAGAGACCTGAAAATCAGCTAGCCGGTGGGAGGCACGTGTGCCTGCATGGTGGAGCTGAGCTAGGCGATGGCTTGTGTGCCCACAGAGTGGGCTCTCCGTGCCATCTGTGGCACACATGCCATAGGTTCGCCATCACAGACGTAGAGTATTATATACCATGCCCTTAAGGGAAAGAGATATGTATCACAATCCAATTCTTCCTCATCAATCTCCATGTAAAACTACTAGCATGACAAGGTGCTTTTGTTGCAGAAAATTAAGGGACTCAGACTTCGGGATCAAGAGAAGTAGTTTTATTTGGCGTCAAAAGGTTCAGAGCAAGATTGCAAACACAAACATCTAACACCCGAACGAGGTTCTTAGGGAGAAGCGTGTTCTTATAAGTTCCTCAAAAACAGCTCACAAGGAAATGTACTGTGTCTGCACTTAATTGGTTAAATAATCTATAGACTACTGCTACTATGCAAGAAGCAAATAAACTTCTTGTTTCCCTTAGTATTTCAAGGTTACAGTCGACTTGCAGAGAAGCTTTTCCTCTAAAGAATTTGTGGTTGACTGAACGTACAGCAGGTGTGAGTCTTGAGGCTTGATAGTTTGTCTTCCTGTTTATCTACCAGACTTAAAGACTTAAAAACTTAACAATTATTTCTTCTCTACATTTCATGTCTTGTCTCACTTTTACGTCCTTGCCTCCCTTTATGTCCTTCCTTACTTTGGAAAATAATTCAGCCTTTTGAGCAGCCCTGGAACTTTTCCATGAGCCCTGGAACCAAATAAATTATATTTCCCTTGGATTTTTTTTTTAAGTTTTAAAATAATCATTTGTTCATTGATTTTAAAACAATTCCATTGCTTCTAGTCTTTTCAAAGCAGTATCATTTCAAAACAGAGTCCACGTAAACTGCACACTTCAATGAGAAAGGATAAATAATTCTATTTATATAAATATAAACTTTATCTATGTTAAGGAAAAATGCCCACTGCTTAACTTTGCACAATACAATTCCGAGAGAGATATTTTTTGAGACACCCCTCAAAAGTCTAAAAAGAATCCAGTGATATTTTGGAGCTACTATTTGTGGAAGATACCAACAGCTGGTGTGCTGTACCAATAATAATAACAAAAGCAAAAGACCTTAATAATTTTATTACATCAATTACTGTACCATATTTCTGGGAGTGTAAGATGCTCCCGAGTATAAGACACACCTTAGTTTTGGGGGAGGAAAATAATAAGAAGAAAAATTCTGCCTCTGCCTACCAGCAGCCACGGTATTCAGCTGACATATGGTAACAATGAATAGGCATAGCAACTAAGTCAATCAATAAGCTATTTGAACTCTGAAATTTGTTGCATGAGCAAGGAGGAGACAGGAAGGAGCCTGGCTTAGCTAAAAACTGAAAGTGAAACTGCTTGTCTTTTGCTTGTATTTACTGCTACCTTGGAAAACCTGCTTTTGGTAATGTACTGTATATTATTATTATTATTTTGAATCCTGCTGAATCGGTTACTGTGCTTTCTGAATGTGATTGCTGCTTCAAATCCTGACCAGCCAGGTCAGATTCAGCACTTATTGAAGCCTGATTCAGCACAGCTGATTGGCAAGTGGATCAGACTGCCGGAATAACCCTAATCAGATGTTCCAGGCTTCAGGGATTGCCAAAGACCATTGCTGTCTCCAAGCCTCGTGTTTTTGGCCTCTGGTGGGTGGGGCTACATTCAATGTACAAGACACACCCAAATTTTCACCCTCTTTTTTTTGGGGGGGTGCGTCTTATACTCCCGAAAATATGGTGTATGTGTTGGATACTTCCAACCTCTTAGCTAGAAATGTAAATGAGTACAATAGCACCTTCAGCTATGACTCCATTCATTGGCTTCTGGCTGGCTCTCTATAACAATTTCCTCCTGAAAAGTTGAGTCAGATCCGTAAACAATGAGCCTTGAAAAAATAACATGAATAAAATAAAAGATAATGAAAAGCAGGCAATATACATGTTTTGTTTCCTGATTTTTCAGAAAATTCACCCAGAATATTTAAGGGGGAAGTGATTAGACCCAACGGAAATTGAGAGATTAACTTGACTTTTTTTCTTCCTTAATGGCCAATTTAAGACACTTTCATCCCATGGTAATCTCTCATTTGCTACAGAAACAAATTTAATTACCCGCTCCCTTTACTTCTTCTACCAGATAACTTCTCAGTGTATCATGCAATTACTACGATGAAGTAAGTTTGAAAAATGGCCTTAGTGTAGGCTAAATCAGCGTGAGGTATCTCTTGTTATTATAATCTTTTGGAGGATACCAGTTACAGATCTCCCTATTATAACAAGCAGATGATAACTGAATTAAATTGAGCAAATTTCTTTGACATCATGAGCTAATGTATCTGCAGGGATCCAGCTCATAAAAATACCTCCCAAGTTGCAGAATCCTGAGATACTTGGAAGTAAGTTCCTTTCTCAACTCTTGGTGCACATGAACTGTAAAACTTTTAACTAATTTTACAATAGATTTTACTTACTGCCATCTCTGCAAGTAATAGCTTCAAATTTTGTTACATGATTTCTAAGACATTTCCACCTTTTGCTTCCCAGCTCCCATCTTCATTTATCATTGATATGTTTGAGAAGAAAGATAAAACCCTGTCAGTAACATTTCCAAATTTTACTTATAGGCGACTTTAAAATGTCATTTTCTATTCAGAAATCTATTACTAAACCAGCTTAAGTAACAAAATAAAATGGGAGTGATGGAGCAGGAGGGCTGTAGAAAGATTAAAGAAGGCAGTACTTAGGTTTTTAAATGGACTTGCAAATCTTCATCATTGGCCAGGAACAAGAAGATAAATTAATTGATATTTTAATATTGTGAAAATTGCCTATAAAAGCTTCTGTGATCTGAATATACATTTCTAAACAGGATTCTGATAATCTGTTTTGCTTAATAAGGAAGATATTTCAGACATTGTATTGTTAATATTCAAAGTTATTTGTTCATTAGTCAATAGATCTATACATATTTCTACATGGAGTAAGGAAGTATGGAAAACCTTAGGTGTACAAGCTATATGGGGATTTATCAGGCCCAGAGGTGGTATTCGGGAAGGTTCTGACCAGTTCTGGAGAACAGGTAGCAGAAATTTTGAGTGGTTCAGAGAACCGTTAAATATCACCCCTAACTGGCCCTGTCCTCATCTATTCTCTGCCTCCCAAATCCCAGCCGATCAGGAGAAAATGGGGATTTTGCAGTAAACTTTCCCTGGATTGGGGAGGGAATGGAAATTTTACAGTATGCTTCCCCTGCCACACCCACCAACTCAAGGCCACAGAATCAGTAGTTAAAGTTTTTGAACCCCACTGATCAGGCCACGCTGAATGTACCTGCGGCCGATTCGCTCACACAGAGAGGGACTCCTCCGGGTGCCGTCCACTAGGCTGTGCCAGCGGGCGGCGCCCAGGGGAAGGGCCTTCTCTGTGATGGGCCCGACCCTCTAGAATGACCTTCCCCCTGATATTAGAACAACCACGGACCTCCGCTCCTTCCGTAAGAAGCTAAAAAACCACCTGTTTAATCTAGCCGGCTTGGCCTAATTCCAGCTCTCCCACCTCAGTCTGTATTTTTAAATTTCGTGGGTGGTCTTAGGCTGAGTTTTTAATTTTTATAAATTTGTACAGGGGTTTAAAGTTTAATTCGATTTTAACTATATTTATGATTATTTGTATGGTTTTTAATTTGGTACCTGTACACCGCCCCGAGTCCCTTCGGGGAGAGGGAGAGGTCTAGAAATCAAATCAAATAAGTAAATAAATAAATAAATACCGCTTTGTTTACCTCTTTTGAAACAATTACAAAGGCTTTGAATCATTATTAAATGCCTTGGGGTCATTTGTTGCATTTTTTGAGGGGGGGAGTGCAATTCAGCCATTCACTTAGTCAATTAATCATATTAAATTCCATTATCTATTTTTTTAAACAATTGTGTTAGGCTTTTTAAAACCTGTTTTAATTTAATCTGTTCTGACCAAGTGTACATAATACATCCACATACATGGAGACTATGCAACCAGTCACATTGAATTAATCTAATTTGCTGCCTTATGTCTCCAAGTCCATCCTTCATTTGACTTTGTGAAAGGGCAATACTGACAGATTCAAGTAAGTGCCAAGCGAGTAAATTTGGCCAGGTTTTATGGTAAGCAGCAAAGAACACTTACAACATATTGATGGATTTCAAGATAAAGTCAATTCTCTGTTGCCTTCCAAGAAGATTCAGCAGAAAAGCATAATTAGCTCTAGTTTTTACAATGGATTAATAAACTTATTTGATGTCTACATCTGGAAAGGCATCAGATTTTGACAGTTTTAGAGCAGAGGTTAATAAACCTATGATTAGGCTGTCTTTCTGATGTGCCTCATACTTCCTTTTTGCAAAGGCTAACTATCTGAGTCATCAAATATAGCCATTTAAACATAATTCTGAATGACCTAATCCCTTCCAAGTTTAAGATGCACAGTTGGTTTTTGGAGTACTCTTGGTATTAAATGAGGATCAAGATCTAGTACTTGATGTTGTAAACTGTTGTTAGGGCTGGTTTAATTCCTGGAAAGCATTTGGTATACAATCCTTTCTCATTTAAATCAATTTTGGCTCCAGGAATTACTCTGCCAGTTGGTATGCAGATGCCCAAAGATGTTGTGCCATTAGTGAAGCTAATTAGTTAAGAGCTGGCTGGATCTAGCAAGCTGTTTTAGGAATGCTGCTTCTGTGAGCTGTGATTTTGGGGAAGATTGGAACATTTATGCATTGGAATGTATGCATCAGACTCCAGAATGCAGCGGTTTTCTAACACCATAATGATAACAACAACAGCAAAGCAATGTGCGCTAAGAGTGGTTAGTCATTTTAACCACATTCCAAACTGAAGCAGTGTATCTGGGGAAATTCTATAGGCCACTGGGATATTATGGGAAATAAACTGGTAACCATCTGAAAGCTCAGCTCTTGGCTCTTCAGAGATATAAAGAAAAGCAGGAACTGTCAATCATAGATGAGTGGAAAACAAATAGAATGACTTTTAAAATAACCTTTCTCCCCTCCTTTTGTATGGAAAATGGACAAATGCTAAAAGTGTCTGAAAAGTGTTTCTCTTTTAAGAAGAACCTTGGGAATCCTTTGGAGTCACAAATAAGGTCCCAGACATGGCAAAGAAGTTTCTTAAAGACCACCAGAGAAAGAAAATACTTTCAGCATATCCTCAAGCTCTATAGAGAGGAACACGCCAGAAGAAAAGGTGGAAAGAAAAGAAAGCAGAGTTGTGACAAAGAAGTACTTGAAATAGTTATGAAATTATGAAGAATGTGCTAGTGTGGTCCTAAGGCAGACATGTAAGTGGACATTCAATGCTATGGGGGAAAAAAAGAAAAGGAATGCAAACATTTAACTGATAACTCTACTTCTTAATGAGAAGAAGACGCTTATCAGGGGCAACCCAGATTCTTGCAAAAGGGATCTCGGTGTTTACCCCATGTAAGGAAACCCATGTCATTGTGTAGCTAGATAGAAATCTTAATTCGGGGGGGGGGGTCCTACGGTTTGGCCCAGTTCGGCCAAGTGGGTAGTAACTTAGCCAGCCAGCCATGCCCCTGAACTGGTTCTATCAGCGGCACCAGAGGTGCCACCATCTTGTTTTTACTACTTTTTACTTTTTAATTTTTTTACTACTGCGCATGAGTGAACCGTCAGTAGAAGAAACCGGAACCCACCCCTGTCTTAATTGTATACTGGGCTGAAGTCTCCTTAACCAGTTGACTATCTTCTGTATACCTTAAGTGGTGGCCTTTCTTGAACCACTAATGGTTAATTATGATGTTTCTTTCTCCTGCCTTTCCCATGCTTAAATGATGTTGTGTTTTGTGCTTCTCAGCCTTGGAATTAAGCAATGGCTATTGATATAATCATCATTTCTGTCTTGAGAAATTCTAGTTTTCATTGTAACTTGTATAATAGAGCCCAAAATCTAAAGTAGCATGAAACATCCATAAGTTGATTATAAATTTGAATAGAATGAGTGAGAGAAAAATCACCAGACTTTTTTTATATGCATTTTGCACCATTGTCACAGTTGAATGCCTGTCTGTATAAAACAGGAAGAGGAAAAGATCTTCATGCCATGTAATGGGCATTGCAAAATTCTATGATTACAAAAGCTGAAGAAATGTGCTTGAATGCCAAGAATGACAGGAGAGATTATTTTTAAATTGCTTAGCGAAAAAAGACCTACAAGAATAGAAAAATGGAGTGGAATCTAAACAAGGCACTACGCAAATTAGTATCTTTTGAGATGAGAGCTTATGACTCCAAGAAAAATCATACATTTTTTTATTGCATTGAGTTTTGAAATTCTAACCACATGTTGAAAAGTAGACTGAGACTGATAGCACCTTTTTAGCCTAACAACAAAGTTGCTACTAGGCTCTTGATTTTTTGGCTACCACAAGCTAACATAGTCCTCTTTCTGCAATGTAAACATATGTTGGAAGCATCAACTGAAAGCAACTCAAAATCACTAGGTAAGAAAATTGTTTTAATTGTTTTGGACTCTTAAAACTTGAAGTAGACTCACTGATTAAGAAATGCTTATATTTACTACTGTACTTGCAGTGGGTGGGTTGAATGGCCTAGTGGCCTAGTGGTGAAGACATTCACCTTTCACTCATAAGGTTGAAAGTTCAATCTTAGGTAGCAGCAGATGTTTTTTCTCCTAGGGTGCAGAGAAAAAAAAATATCTGCTGTGAACTCTGCGTAGGCACCAGGAAGGGCATCCAGCCAGTAAATACTCAGTTGCCCTGATTTTACACTGAATAGGGATTACATGATCATAAAAAGTTTTTTTTTTCAGTGGATGGATTCTGTTGACAACATTCAAAGCACGCTGATAGAATTATACTATATCATCAAGCAATTGTATGGAGTGGTGCGGTGGCCTAGAGGTAGAACTCTCACCTCACAATCAGGAGGCTGTGAGTTTGATTCTAGGTAGAGGCAGATATTTCCCTCTCTGGGCACAATGAGAATATATCTGTTGAACAAAACTCTAATAGGCTACAGGAAGGGTATCCAGGCATTAAACACTCTGCTAGCTCCATTCAGTTGCCCAGATTCCACCCCGCAAGGGATTATGGGGGCATTAGATGATGATGATGATCATGCATTTGTACCAACTCATCCCAAGCAAGTAGCAGCACCATTGGCTGATCTTCAAAATACCTTATTAGTACTTGCAGGTATGATTCACAAGAAATCCCAAAGCTATAGATGCCACACTGGAAAGTTGAAAATACAAGCCAGAAGAGAAAAACAGCAAACCATCTCTCTACAGTTACCAGGAAAATGACATCGACAGCTCCATAAAATGGTCAGGTCTCTAGAATGATTTAAATTATCTGTGAATTATCTTTGTTTTGTTTTGTTTTGTTTTTATTGGATTTATATGCCGCCCTTCTCCCAAAGAACTCTGTCAGACACGGGGAATAGAGGTAGTGAATATTTACACAAATTGATCAATGAATTGAGCAATGAAAAGTAGGAAGGCAGACCAGATTGATGGCACCACTTTACAACAGTTTGAATGTTTATTAACCAAGGATCTTCCTTTAAAAGATATGCTTTGTTAAGAACAGGAGTGTGAAAAAAGTGATTCTGCTTAATGACTGAGCCATATATGTCCCAAAGGTGCTTTTTCAGGAGGCAACTGGACTTTCTTGTTGTTGTTTTTTCTTTTGAAGATGTTTCGCTTCTCATCCAAGAAGTTTTTCTGAGCTGAAGAAGCTTCTTAGATGAGAAGCGAAACATCTTCAAAAGAAAAAAACAAAAACAAGAAAGTCCAGTTGCCTCCTGAAAAGCACCTTTTGGACAACCATGACCTGGATAATTGAGAATCTCTGCAGACCCTGAGCCATATATGTTTTCTACAAGGCTCTATGGTTATAATGAAGATTGTGCTTGATATCCATCCTGTTGTGACCCACCAGTGGCCAGAAGACTGAAAGAAGAGTCAGACAGTGAGGAGGTTAGGGAGGAACATGGGCCAGTCCTGGGGGCTGAGGAAAGCTCAGACAAGGGCTCTGCATTGGAGGCAGAGAGGCAGTTAGGCAGCAGTGAGGCAGAGGAACAGCTGGAGCCTGTTCCCAGTTTGTGCATGCGCAGAGCTGCCAGAAAACAAGAACAACTAAGAAAGCAGGGTCAATTTAGGAGTAAAATCACACCTTGGAGGTGATTGGCCCCTCCCATAGGAAACAAAAGAGGAGCTAATAGAGAGTGGGCTTTTTCAGGAAATAATTCATTCATTCTATCGTTTCAAGAGTCGAAGGTTCTGTTTATGATCATAAGAGACTCTGTGCCAAGTTTTGCCTTACCCTGCATTTGAAACCTAGTTATTTGGCAGCTCTCCCAACAAGATAAGGTTCGTGTTGCTAAACATTCCTCTGAAAAACTGTTTGCTAAGCCTTGCTGACTGTGAATGAAAGGAATTCAGAGTTGTGTAAATAAAAGGGGATTTGCAGGGACCAAGACTCTGCTTCTTGCTTTTTAAGGAAGCCCGGGTCAGAACACATCCATCCATATATCCATCCCGCCACCCACCCATTCATTTATTTAAAACATTTATACAGCCACCCATCTTGAACCAAACTCTGGGCAGCTCACATGCATGCATAGACATCTTTTCTTCTGGGATTGCCAGGACAATAAAGCTGTTATGTGTCCATATCTTCCAGACAGCCATGAGGCATATTTAAAGTAGTCATGTCAGCATTCCAGAGAACATTATTGTTGTAATGTCTAAGGAGAGATACTTGACTAATGGTAACACGCTTTACAAAGCACCTCTTTCAAATGCCTAGTGCAACTCTGATTAACCAAGTATGTTCCTCCCCCCAGGAGTGAATGACAGTGCTCTAACTGAAGACATTCTTACCAAAAGGTCCAGCTACAGTATATTTCCCATCAGCACTTATAATCCTCACGTTTCTCATGTTGTCAGACATTGCTCTATTTTCCTTCCAAAAGTATTTTCAGTAATTAGGTGAAAATTGCTCCTCATCATGCTTTCAAAAACTTTTTAAAAAAAACCCACCCTAATTTATTTTTGTTTTTTGGAAAGCCAGAAGGCCAAACTTTCTGAACTTTTCTTTCTACATAGGTTTCTTATTCTTACCTTCCCAAAAATCACAATAATGGCTATAAAGACTCCACTGCAATATTAATTTTTTTTGAAGCCTCACAACTTTGTCTGCCACTTTCTTACCTTTTTATCCATGACTTATTGTTGACTGGAAAATATCTGGAAATGATGCAAATGGTATTTCTCTGTTTTATTGCCCTGGCAAATTATGATGCAGTGAGGCATCTGGATAAGTACATATTTTATTTACTTTCCTACCTATTAAATGTTACCAGATGCCATTAATTCTGGAACCCATTCTTCTTTTTTCTTTTATTAAACATATAGTGGTCCCTTAGGAGAGAGATATTGGGAATTCAGACTCTAATGCTTTCTTCATTTTTATCATTCCCTCCTGGAAAGACTTTGATTTTGTAGTGATTCATAAATATACAGTACAATAAACATGGACATATTATCTTGCTTTTGTTCTACTGTCTTGATGGACCCATATATCTCAGTTATGATAAAACAGTGACCCTTCAGGACTGCATATTACCGTGAGAAATACAACTTCTATTTTTCCCTCAGCAAACTTTGCTGAAATTTGGGCTTATTACAGGCAAATAATCAAGTCTCACCAGTACAGTATAAAGTGATACTATCACTTCATGTGATCTTAAAAATAATCTTTTGTTAAGCTACTCTAGACCAGTGATGGTTAACCTTTTTGGTGCTGAGTGCCCAAAGCATGTGTGCCCAAAATTCCCAAAATGCAATATGAGTGCCTCCCCCAGTGCATGTGCCCCAGTCCCACGCATGCACACACGTCCCCCATGCATGCACACAAGTCACCCATGCATGCACCTCAAAAGTGCATGCGCTCTGTCCCCTGGCATCCCTTTTTGGCTTCCAGATTGGTGTGGTCAGCAGAAATGGAGAAGGGTAGGGAAGCCTCCTGAAGGTTCTTGAAGCCTCCGGAGGATTAAAAATGACCTTACGAGCAAAGCATCATTTTTAGTCCTCCAGAGCCTTCAGGGAAGCCTCCTGAAGATCCCTGAAGCCTCCCGAAGGTCCCTGAAGCCTCCAGAGGGCCTTTGGGGGGCAGGGAGCTCTTTTTGCCCTCCCCAGGCTCTTATAAAGCCTCTGGAGCCTGGGGAGGGCGAAAAAAGCATGCAAAAAAATGGGGGGAGCACCTGTTATGCGGGCATGTGCACTGGGTGGGTTGCACATTGCATTATGGGTGTGGCATGCCCACGCACAACCCCTTGCACTTCCCCCACTTATGGCATGCAAGCCAAAAAATGTTCGCCATCACTATACTAGGACATCTAAATCTTTCTCACACTTGCTACTACTAAACTAGGCACTATCAATTCTATAAACCATAGAAATCAAGAGATAAAAAGAAGAAAGGAAGCATATTTAAAAGTAGTTCACACCAAACAAATCCATTGTATTTCCTCATACTTTTATGATTCTTGCTACTATAATCTCCATATACCACTTCATAAATTGTCTTTTGTTTCTTATTGTAAAAAATATTAAGGATGTTACCAATGCCATCAAATCAGGATTTTTTTTTCAGTCTCCCTTTCCCTTCATTCTTTCGCCATACATCTTTCTAATCTTCATTCTTTCTCAATATATATATATGACCAAGTCACATTTGTATGCTTCTTTTATACTTTTTGCTCCTTTTTATGCTCAGCCCATACTCCTTCAGTACTCCTTCATTTTTGAGACTTCTCTTTTTACTTTATCACAGTTATGTATTCCATTCCTATTGTATTCAACTTATTTTATATTTTCCAAATGTAATAGTGCTTTCTTCCATATAAGAAATTGAGCAGAAGATACTTTTACACAGCGATTTTCACTTTATATGGGAAAAAACAGTTTATATTCCTCACAACAGACCACACACTGCACAGCGGGTTTCATCTGAGAACTTGAAATGTCACCATCTATTTTTGCATCTTGAAAAACCTTTTTGATAAGGTGCGTGTTAGATTGGGTAATGGATAGGCACACACAGGCTAAACGGTAACAACAGCTCTTTATTAAGTACAACAAGTGAGAACAATACAGCGAAGGTCAAGTCTGAAAGCAGCCCTTTTATAGGGAGCTGTCAGACCCTTCGACCAATAGGATTAAACCTCTGTTCCCGCCGGAACAGAAGACCTTGGTGTAAACCACTGAAGTTAGAGCAAGTATCTAACAGTGCATAGGTTCGTAAACTTGCTATATTTTTTCCCATCAATTGTGACTTGTGATTTGATCACTACATTTTTATTATCACTCTTAGTTGCTTGGATTTTTGATACATTAATGACCCAAATAGAATAGAATAACAGAGTTGGAAGGGACCTTGGAGGTCTTCTAGTCCAACTCCCTGCTTAAGCAGGAAACACTACACCACTTCAGACAAATGGTTATCCAATATCTTCTTTAAAAACTTCCAGTGTTGGAGCATTCACAACTTCTGAAGGCAAGTTGTTCCATTGATTAATTGTTCTAACTGTCAGGAAATTTCTCCTCAGTTCTAAGTTGCTTCTCTCCTTGATTAGTTTCCACCCATTGCTTCTTATTCTACCCTCAGGTGCTTTGGAGAACAGCTTGATTCCCTCTTCTTTGTGGCAACCCCTGTGATATTGGAACACTGCTATCATGTCTCCCCTAGTCCTTCTTTTCATTAACGTAGACATACCCAGTTCCTGCAACCATTGGAACGAATGTTCAGATCCATATATATTATTGCATTATACAATCTATTTTAAATTCAATGCAAATCCTTTGGAATTTTAGGATTGAACAACACAGCATTATCTTTATACAAAATGTATGCAGTGGTTACCTTAGCAGCACACCTCTAACAGTGCCATAAGCATTCATTTTACATTTAACTATAAATATATTAAATAACAAAAGGCGAAAAACGCAACCTTATTTTACTGTCTACTTAATGTTAAGCCCTGTGCTAAGCATTCCATTTATTTTCAGAAATGCTTTCCTTCCATTGTAGATCATTCTTATTATATTACTGCAGTCAGCAAACAAGCTTTAACTCATATTTGGGGGAAAAAATCATATTTCAGACCTATTCACTTTATCACATTCTTTTTGCAAATCAACAAGCATGCAGTAGACTTCATTACTCTCATTTATATGTTTCTTAGTGGCCTGCCGAAGGAATAAATATTTTGTCTATACATCAACTACCCAGAATAAAGGCATTCTGCACTGCTCAATTTTTGCTGACTCTCATCTCTCATATCCGTTCAATCAGATTTCTGCCAAACAATATTCTGAGTATTCTTAATAAACAAATCTCCCCGTTTGCTCTTGCTATCTTTCCTTTTGTGTAAGGAAGTAATAATGAGAAGAGGCAGATGCAGTTTTTACACACGGCAAAAGGCACATTTTCACTCCATAGACAACCAAATCCATATTTTAACAGATCATGAAGCCAACTCCTCTTCCCAATAAAACCTCTTTTATTTAGGCTAAAGAGAATTCCTCTCTAGTAAAGTCCTGGCAAACAGTCTTTCACGAGACTTCACAACTACAGACCTTTATCAGGGTTGCCATCTTCCAAACGCCATTCTGTAGCAGCAATTACTTGGCAAGAAGTCAGGAACAGATCTTCACTCTAATGAATTGAACTAATTGTCTCCTGCAAACTCCCCTCCCCTTTCGCTCCTCTTTATTTCCTATGGGAGGGGCCATTCACCATTCACCTGTCCCTTTACTCCTAGGTCTACCCTTGTTCCTTAGCTGTTCCCTTCTCCTGGCAGCTCTGCACATGCATATATTGGGAACAGGCTCCAGCTGTTCTTCTGCCCCACTGATATCCAACTCTGAAGGCAGCTGACAACTGTCGAACGGCCCTGGCCCCATCTCTGCCTCCAATGCAGAGCATTCTTCAGAGCCTTCCCCAGACTCCAGGACTGGCCCATGTTCCTCCCGAACCTCCTCACTGTCTCATTTTGCCACCAGATCCACTGACCACTGGCAGGCCACAAGAGTAACATAGAACCATCACCAATAGATGGATTCTTATTTTCACTCTTTTCCAGATTATACATTATACCAATTAAACATAGTTCAGAGTGATGCTTCATAGTGAGATGGGTGGCATATAAAATTAATTAATAAATAAATATTTCTGACACATGCTGCATTTTTTTTTACTTTTCACTAATGAATAAATTTGAAAGCTTTTCTGAATGTATAAATTATTTGTTGTTTTCTTTATAGTAGAATTCATTGTTTTCTTTTTTATTGTTTATTTTATTGTTGCATTATTTTACTGCTGCTTTGTTTTCATTGTTCTTCCTTAATATTGTAAGCTGCCTAGAGCAGCTCCATGGTGAGATAGGTGGCAAATAAATTTCACAAATAAATAAATAAATAAAATTATGACTTGAACAGACTTATGACTTTCATTTTTTAAAAAAAAAAACTTCATTGACTCCACTACAGAAAATGAAGCCTTTTTACTTCTCATCCGATTTTCCTAGTTTCACAAACAAATTATTTTTATTTATTTCATGACAATGAGTATTTCATCTCTATAAGAGCTGTGGTGACCCAGTGGCTAGAATGCAGTATGCAGGTTAATTCTGATGACTGCTGGCTGCCTTCAATTTGGCAGATCAAATCTCACCAGGCTCAAGGTTGACTCAACCTTCCATCCTTCCTAGGTCAGTAATATGAGGACCCAGATTGTTGGGAGGCAATAGGTTGACTCTGTAAACCACTTAGAGATGGTTGTAAAGCACTGTGAAGCAATATATAAGTCTATTACATGTTCTTTCCAATTCATCATCCTCTTTTAAAGACCCAATAATCCCTTGTGAGGTGGAGTCTGGGAAAGTAAATGAGTGTTTATTGGCTGGATGCCCTCCTTGTTGCCAATGAGGAGGGTTTTTCCCCCAGCAGATATATTCCCAGAGATAGAACTATCTGCCTCTATGTAGGATTGAACTCATAGCCTCCTGATTGCCACTGCACCACTCATGTTTTTTTTTTCAATTGCTCCTCTTTTATTAGGACTGACTATTTTCTATGCCCAGTGTCCTCACCAGATGAACCTATGGATATTAATCACTGCTCTTAATTGCCTTGGTTAATCAAAGCTTTCGCATAGTACTCTTTGCATGTGTGTCTTTGAGTCAGTGTTGACTCCTGATCACCAGGCAAGACTAGTAAGATAGCAAAAACCCTTTATCAGATTCATTCCACAACCAGGATTTATAAGAATTGTGAGAACAGTATATTAGCTAACATCCAGTGCAATCAAAACCCAAAATATTAGTTTATTAATCTTCATTAATTCATGCAAGCTAGGATCTAGACTAGTGTCTTTCAACTTTGACAACTGGAAGAGGTATGAACTCCCAAGATTTCCTAAGTAGGTAAAATAAGAGGCACCAGCAAAAATCAGATGTATGCAATATTATTGATTTTTGTCCATATGAGGTATTCAGTATAAATTATCTTTAATTCGGAGGAATTTTAAGAAGATTACACCATTTATATTATTAGCAGAGAAACAATAAAAGTACAAATGGAATCAGTAAATCATAATAATGTAGGTTTTTGGTTTAATGAGATTACCAAGAACAAAACATTGTGCATTAGCAAAATAATTTAACATTAAATAGAGCAATTTGACCAAGAATTACTTGGAAAAGTAAATTAGAAAATGTTGAGTAAATTATTTAGATGAGAAGTATTTAAAGAAGTTGAGAACAAACAAGTGCAGGGCATGTTGCCATCTAAGGATCAAGTTAATAGAAATAAATACACTCTAAAATTAATAGTCAGGTTTACTTTTCAGAGCTATCACTTCATCAACTATGAATTGCAGAACTCTGCAGAGAATATATGGAGGCACTTTTTAAAAAAAGACAAAAAGGATATTAAAAATTCAGAAGGATGAAACCAATAGTCAGGAAGAATGAAGAAAAATTGTAAAATAGATAAAAGGCATATTAGAATGGAAAGAGAAAATTGAAATGGATATTTGTATCAAGAGATACTAACCACATTTCTAAAAGGTTTTGAATACTGCAAAAGTAAGAGATCACTGAAGGATGAAGCTGAAAATTTTCAAGATGGAATAAGTAATGAACCTGAGAAATAAGAGAAGGAGAAGGCTGAAACTCTTCAATTAACTTTCCTTCTATATGCTGCATAGCATTTATGAGGGAACAATGATATCATGTCATCCAATATTATCTGGGTGTATAAGGTCCTAAAGGTTTTCAAAATCTATGAAGGAGAGATATTATATTTGGACAATCCACTGAGCATAAAGCCTGGAAGATGGAAGATAAATTAGTTCAGGATGTATGCAAATACTAAAATTTACCTTTGAGAGGTAGTTTTGGTCTTGTGATTAAGACACCAGGGTAGAAACCAAGAGCCTGTGATTTCTAGACACACCTTAGGCACAAAAGCCACCTGAGTGACCTTAGGATAATCATTCCCTCAGCCTTAAGAAGGAACAATGGCTTAGAAAAAATAAGGCACTTCTCCAGGGAGTCAACAGAAATCTGCTCAGTGGTAAAATTCAATTTATTTTACTACCGGTTTTGTGGGTGTGGCTTGGTTGGCGTGGCAGGGGAAGGATACCTCAAAATCTCCATTCCCACTTCACTCTGGAGTCAGCCAGAGGTGGCATTTGCCAGTTCTCTGAACTACTCAAAATTTCCACTACCGGTTCCCCAGAACTTGTCAGAACCTGCTGGATTTCACCCCTGAGTCTGCTGACTGATTTAAAGGGACTTCTCGCTACCACCATCCAAATTCTACCTTTCATTATTATTATAGTTTTTCAGTGGCTCCCTGTATTCTTATTATCTGTATTATATTGTATTATATGTATCATACATCCAGTTGCTCCCTTAAATATTGAAATATTTTGAGACTAGGTCAGAATGTTGAATAACAGCAACCAAATAGTAGGCTAACAAATTATAGAGCCTTCTTAGTCTCACCTTAATGTTTTACCCTCCGCAGAAATGGGTGGGAGGTTTCACAAAATCCCATTTCGTGAGAGAAATTAGTCTGTGACTAGAATGAACGAAAGGGCAAAAGAAGAAGGGGACAACAGAGACTGAGGTGGCTGGATGGAATCACTCAAGCAGTAGGCGTGAACTTAAATGGACTCCAGAAAAGGGTGGAGAACAGGAAGGCCTGGAAAAACGTTGTCCATGGGATAACGATGGATCAGATATGACTTCGCTACTAACAACAACCGAATGAACTTGAAACCTTAACAATGTATTTTGGTTCTGTATCTTTTACAAAACTTTTATTCTGATCCAGCTTATTCTTGAGATGGAGCTGCTAATGTGGGAGAAGGTGGCTGAATTTCTACCCTCAGATGAGATTCTCATGATCATGAACACTTTGCCATTTTATTGTTATTTTTTTCTACTTCTTCATTTTATTTTATATGTACATTTGTATTTTTTAAAAAATAAAATCTGACATGCTTGTCTTACTGTCCTTAACAAGGTAAAGCAAGGTATTTTTTTTTGTCCATATCTCACACATTTTATTATTGCCAACATTTAGTCGATCTCACCTTTTTCTTGTTTTACAACAATTATTTCATTCCAATTTATAAGGGACATGGTGGCTTAGTGGCTAAGATGCTGAGCTTGTCGATCAGAAAGGTCGGCAATTCAGCGGTTCGAATCCCTAGTGCTGTGTAACAGAATGAGCTCCCATGACTTGTCCCAGCTTCTGCCAATCTAGCAGTTCGAAATCATGTAAAAATGAAAGTAGAAAAATAAGAACCAACTTTGGTGGGAAGGTAACAGAGTTCTGTGTGCCTTTGGCATTTAGTCATGCCGACCACATGACCACGGAGACTCCTTGGACAGCGCTGGCTTTGAAATGGAGATGAACACCACCCCCTAGAGGTGGGAATGACTAGCACACATGTGCAAGGGGAACCTTTACCTTTACCTAATTTAGATGTAAAGACAACCAGAGTCGCTCTGCACGGGAGACAGTCAACATAAAATTTTAATACATAAATTAAGTAAATAAAATTTACAATGCCTTAAGTCATTTTTGTTTTTGTTTTGGGTTTTTTGAACTTCAAGAGGACCTTGGAAACACAACAATAGGCTCCAGACACCATCTACCCAGTGAATCAAGAGTTGTTACCAAACTGTAACATAACAGATGTAAAAATCATTGAATATATGGAAGATAGTCATATTAGTTAGCTAAATTTTAATTACATTTCAACAACATCATTTTATGGCCCTCTCCAGTATTTGGATTATTGTGATTAATAATATTAATCTATTTACAGCTTCCAGGATTATGTGGATCTCAGTACCAATGCTAACCAAAGCTTTATATGCCAAACAAGTGAGTATATGTTCTTTCCTTTTGGCAAAAAAAATAAAAAAAAATCATACAGGTGTTTGGAGAAGTTTCTACTCTTTTCAAACATTATTTCTTGGCAGGATTATATTACTGGGCAAGTAGTTGAATTTCCATTTTCACATTTTTTAAACAAATAAATAAAAAAAGAGTTTGCTTATTGCCAAGCTAGTAGCTTATAGACTTGTTTATTTGAATATAACATTTCCCAAATAATTCTTCAGAAACTGGCTTATACTGTCTTTTAAAAAAAAAAAATTTTAAATTAAGCACAAATTAAAATGTGCTAAGTAAACACAGTAAATAAAAATTACTATCAACCTTCCCCTTATGTTTAAGAATTTAATTCCACAAGACTCCAAAGAACTTTTTAAAAGAAATGTTTTAACTTCTCTTTAAAAGAGGTATTTTCCCAGAAAGGATATTTCACAATTCTGGTTTAGGGAACCTAACTGAGAAAAAATTAGCCATTATTTATAATATTATAACAATAAAACACCCACAAAAACACAATTTTTCAAGCAAATCTTCACTAATTTATTTTAGAATGCATAAAATGTGGTAGAGGAGCAAATTATTAGAGGAAATGCATTTCTTTAGAATTAGTTTACAAGACTGTTTAGCACTTCAAATCTTGTTGTATTGTCTGGAAATACATTCACCCCCTTTAAAGTAGATTTTCCTGGTTTATAACTCTTTGTACACTACCACACTTGGATGATTTCATTCTAAAGCATCTTCTGCAGGGGTGGTTGTTGGGAGTATACTCCTAGTGTTAGGCAGGCAATATCTATCTATCTACCATGACAAATGGTCGCTGCTACTTTAAATGAGTGGATGTACCTAACAGATGTAATTAGCTTTGCTATAAGAGGAAGTCAGGAGAGCTCATTCTCTCTCTGATTCTCTCTATGCTTGTCCTATGCTTGATGACTGGAACGTGAACTGCGACTGTAAGCAATTGTTTGTTGTTTGAATTGTATTTGGACTAATATCTACTATCTACTATCACTGCTTGTGAAGCAAATTTAGTAGTAAAGCTACTTAATTTTACTAGCAGTATCTGTGACTCTATTCGTGTGTTTCTACTAGCAACGTTTTCCTCTCCGGCTGCACATTCCACTGCACTACTCTCTGTCTCCCAATGGAGATACCCCCTAACAGTAGTATTCAGCCAGTTCAGACTGGTTCAGGCAAACCAGTAGTGGCAACCAGTAACTAGCCCCGCCCTGCCCCACCCCACCCCACCCCACCCCACCCCACCCAATTGCTATGCCGCCCAATTTAGCCATGTTTTCTAAGATGTGTGCATGCATGCAAGCTGCACATGTGAGCAAAGCACATGCATAGAAGGCACACATGCACATTTTCGGTATGTGGCGAACCAATGGTAGAATTATATGAAACACACTTCTGATCTTCTGAAGCATCTTCATGGGTGAGTTTTTTTACTGGGAATGCATTCCAATAATCAAGTTGATCTATTTATTCACACCTGGTATAAATAACAGAACAGTAGTTCGTTTTGAGGCAAATCAGCTTTGCCAAAATAGGCTGCACTTCAAGCCAGAAGTGCAACCTGTTTATCATGACTCTATAGAGCTCATTTTTTTCTGTTTGCTTCCTTTCCCTTTTCTCCAAAATCTGCAAATTGAATCTCTTCTGTAGAATTTCAAGCCACAACAGGGCAAGCTTAGCAGTTTTTCTCAGAGAAGTTTGGAAAAAGGCCAGCAGGCTCTCTTGTCAAGTTTATAGCTTTGGGTTAATAGGACAACAAGTCCTATCTGTCAAAGAAGACGAATCTAACATAGCTTTGGTTTGCAATAGGTGCCATTACCCATTGTCCATTCTCAGAAGGATAGGCACAGTGAAATACACTGGGAATTCCCAGGTTTAGGGTATTGTTGGCTAGACTCTGAAGTTTTAACAAGCATGGTCCTTTCCCTCAAGTTATGGTAAATTTGACATCTTTTAATAATTGGATCCTACTGCAGCAGACAAATCATTTAGGAGAATTTGACTGATCTCAAATAGCTGAGCACATTTGAACCTGGTTATTAATTGGACTGACAGCCAGTTTGATATAATGGTTAAGGGATCAGGTTAGAAATAGGAGACCACAAATTCTAGTCCCTCCTCAAGCACAAAGCCAGCTGGGTGACCTTGGGCCAGTCACTTTTTTTCAGCCCTAGGAAGGAAGCAATGGCAAAAAAAAAAAAACTTTTGAAAAATCTTGCCAAGAAAACTGATGAATATATCCAGGCAGTTTTAGAAACTGGACACATTGAATTGAATGGAAGAAAAAATAAAGTAATTGGAGATGAGAGCCAAACAAGGAAATCCCAGAAATGTAAAATAGACTGGAGGATGGAACAACTAACCCAGAAGAAGGCAATGGCAAACCACTTTAGTTGTGACGTTTCTTGACTCTCTGGTAAGCACAAGGTAACATGCAAGTATCTGATAAGTAGTCTCCTTGTTAAGGAAAGAAAGGAAGGGATGAAGCAATTATGAAATAATTTCTGCAACTGCTATGTATTAACTACGAGCCCTATTTATAATGCATTCTTATACTTTTTTTTCTTCCACTCATGGAGCACAAAAGACTTGAAGGCACAGTGAAGTTTTTTTTTTTTTTTTTGCTCTGTTTCAGTTTTTTTTTTAACAAAAGGGATAGTTTTTTTCTTCATAGTTTTGATAATGGTCTAGTTGGGCTTTATGCTGTTTTTGTGAGAAATAAGTTTCTGACCTTGTGAGAAACAAGTTTCACATCTGCACTGCTGTTAAGAGAAACTATTGTGTTTATAAAGTCTCCAGGAAGCAAGAGAAATTCAACATCACCTTTATTTTTTAACATAGCTTCGATGTATACTCTATCCAACATTTGAAATCTAATGTATCTTCAGAGTGTTTAGATACCTAAATTAACAGTTGCCCATTTATTTTTCCTCTTTTTTAAAATTTAGTTTGCTAAATAAAATTTGTATACTTTTCATTTAGTTCAGTTACTTAGCTTAGCTCACATACATTATTTATTTAAATGTATTAGCTGTCAACTCCAGTGAACTCTGGTTAACATACAAAATTAAATGAAAACATAAAAATAGCTATAAACAATTGACAATTTTTAATCTTACAAAAAATATTTTTTTAAAAAATAAAAATACAAACTAAATATGCAAACTACAAAATAAAAAACTATCTTCCATTTTATACTGGCTAATAATCACAGGTTTAGCAGTGAATTCACTTCTTGCCCATTTCTTCAAAATGAACAATTGAAGCACTGTCTGGTGTCCTTATAGAGGGAACAACACAGTAGCATATAGCTTAGAGCAATGGTGGGTAACCTTTTTGTCATTGCATGCTGAAAGTGCGTGCACGCTCCTGCACCCATAATGCAATGCATGTGTGACACCCCCATGTGCCCCACCCCCTGCACATGCACACATGCTCCCCACACACATGCACTCCCATGTACACACGCTCCTAACCCTCTTGCATGCGCGTGCACCTCCTGCATTCCCCACCACCACCCATACCATGGGTGGATTCCTGCTAGTTCTAACCTCTTCTATAGAAGAGGTTCCACCAATCTACAGTGCTGCTTAGAACCGGTTCCAGCTCCCTCCCCCCGCCCATCCGGACATCATCAAGATGAAGAGTGAGAGGAGGAATTCTAGGAGTTGAAGTCCACAAGTCTTAAAGCTGTCAACTTTGAACACCCCTGGGTTTTTTTCTAAAGGGTTAGGGGTGCAAGGGTCTTGTAACCTGACAGCTTTAAGACTTGCAAACTTCAATGCCAGAGTTCCTGAGCCAAAATGACAGGAGTAGGAATTCTGAGAGTTGAAGTCCACAAGTCTTAAAGCTGTCAAGTTTGAATACCCCTGGGTTTTTTTTTTCTAAAGGGTTAGGGGTGCAAGGGTCTTGTAACGTGACAGCTTTAAGACTTGTGTGCTTCAAATGCCAGAGTTTCTGAGGCAACATTTTGGTTGCTAAGCAAGAACGTTGTTAACTGTGTTTTACCACATTTTACAAATTGGCCATGCCCACCCAGTTACATGGCTGGCAAGCCACTCCCACCCAGTCACATGGCTGGCAAACCACTCCCACAAAGCAGGCCACACCTACAGAAGAGGTTCTAAAAAATTTTGAAACCCACCACTGCCCCATACATGCATGTGCAACCCTCCCCTGTGTTCCGTTTTGGGCCTAGTAGGTCTCCCTCAGTGGTGGGTTCCTGCCGGATCGCACCAGATCGCACGCTCCCTTTCGGCGCTAAACCCGGAAGTACGGTCTTGCCCCGCCCCTGGCGACGCGACGACGCTTGCCTGCGCTCCACCAGCTCAGCTGGGAACGGAGACGTTTCTCTGCTCAGCAATGTCTTCAGTGGAGTGGTGGCAGCCTGGCAGGCTGAGCCTGCGTCCCTTTCAGGCGCTCCGCTCCGCTGAGGAAACGTCTCCGTTCTCAGCCGAGCTGGTGGAGCGCAGGCAAGCATCGTCGCGTCGCCAGGGGCGGGGCAAGACTGTACTTCCGGGTTTAGCGCCGAAAGGGAGCGTGCGATCCGGTGCGATCCGGCAGGAACCCACCACTGGTCTCCCTGCAGCCTCTTGGACCAAAAATGGGCCATGGAGGGGGGGTGCACTGTACCCCCATGCTCCTCCCGCCCATGCATGCATGTGTGCCTCTTGCATGTGCCCCACCCCCATGCATGCACAGCAAAGACCCAAAAATCAGCTGGCCAGCGGAAGTGCACACACATGCATAGTGGAGCTGAGCTGGGATGATGGCTTGAATGCCCGCACAGAGGACTCTGCATACCACAGGTTCACCATCACGGGCCTATTGAGGCATTACCACATGGACACGGGAGTCATGTCTAGAGAGTCATGGGTTACTTTCAAAATGTCCAAATAGGACTGCTGAAAGCAATCCATGCAGCCTGGCTAAAGAGAAAACCTTACAAAATTTCAGAATCATAATAGACAATAAAAACAAAGCATTTTAGAGGAATCTGGTAAATAATAGATGTCACAACTTGCTTAAATTCTACCCAAGACAGAATCCTGAGAAACTCAACTGCAAGCTTCCCTCAATGTAGATGCAGTTCCATTGAGGACTACAAGCTGAGTGTGATTGGTCAGCTAATTGCAAATCCAACTGATAGTAGTACTGTCTACTCCAGAATGTTCTATCTTACCAAGAAGTAGGTTGTGGTCTACTTTGTCAAATGCTTTAATGAAATCTAAGTTTATTATTTCCACAGAAATGAGCAAAAAAGTGACTTTGTCTGGCATGACCTTTGCTGATTTATAATCATCATCTTGTTCATATTTACATATTGACAAATCCATTGCTTGATTATCTTTTCCATGATTTTCTTAGGCATTGATGTCAAGCTGATTGATCTATTATTTCCTGGATCTATTTTTACCTGTTTTCTATTTGTCCTCAATTTAAGGTTATTATTTATATAAACCAATTTATATTGTATATAAATATTTATAAATATTAATACATTAAACATTCATATTACATTATTTTAAACTATAAAACTGTTCAAATTATGATAAACCATCTAATTTATGTAGCCCTAAGGGATACATTTTTGGCTGCCTATCTAAACACGATTGGCAGACGTTATCTGGTTTTGGGGGGTAAAATGAGCCTATTATAGATTTTAAAAAAAACTTTTTTCCATGTGCGAAACAAACAATTAAGATTGGGTATTAAAACATATCACAGGCATATATCACAGGCATTGCATTGCCTTTGTATTTATAGTTTTCAATGTTTATTCCGTCCAATTCTATGTTTAAAATATTTGATATTGAACAAAACAATTGATATTGAACAAAATATTTGATATTAAACAAAATATTTGATATTAAACACAATCCACCTTTTACCAAGATCGTCAATAATTAAAATGCAAAGCACAGTAACATTAAGTGACAGTGGTCATGAATGTAGATCTATGCCTCAGCTGCCTTTTTATTCTTTCCCATCCAACCAAATGCTGGAGAGAAATGCTTAAAATCCACTTGGGATTCAGTCTGTCGGTTGGATGGTTCTCCAAAACCTGAACAGAATGAGGTCAAATTTTGTGAAAAAGACTGAGTTTGAAAATGAGTTAGATCAGACTCAGAGTTATTGGAAAAAACATCCCAATTTCTCCTCCACACATCCCATTTATTGGAAAGAAAGTTGGCCGATGGGTTTGATGCTAACTGTTCTGCACTGATATGTTTGGAATGGGACAGAGAATCATATTATATTGATTGGACATTTCTTTTTTATCAGTTATCATAGGTGCCTGTGCTGCCCCACTTCCCCAGACAGCAGTTCTACAGGTGTTTATTCAACATCCCACCCCAAACAAGTTCTTGGAAAGATCTGGATTCCAAGCTCAGTACAGCAAGAGTCACTGAGTAATCAAGTCCAATGGGCACGCACAAAGCAGTTCGGGAATAAATGAATAAAAAAAAGCCAGGATATAAGGCATGAGCACACAAGGCATTGAACTGGGCACATTGCTCCAGCAATATTCAAGTCCTTAGGGTGGGATTAAGCAGACAATGCTGGCACAGCCCATCATGAGAAGTGAGTTTGCCTCCTCATGAGTAGTCTAGCTGACCAGAGTTGTACCTATCTCCTCTCGCTCGACATGGCCTTGGATCAGGACATGGTGTAGACTCCACCACATTGCTAACAGACAGCAGCTGCTCCCAGTCCAGCCTTCTGGCCAATTTGCTGCCTCTGTGGCTCATCTCCCTCAGCCTCGGCCTATTGATGGCCCAATTGACCCAGCTGAAGCTGCTCCATCAAGCTAGCATCTTGGAGCCCAATCCTAACCAATACTTGGCTCCATGCTTTTCTCTGCATACTCAAACTCACCCTGCTCCTCTGAATTCACACCTGGAGAGTGGTCCAGGAGCAGATCCATGACAGTGCTGTGAATGAGACCACCTGCTCACATTGAATCCTCCTGTCCTATCCCATACAATCTGTGAAACTAATCCTTGCTAAGAAAGTCCCATTTCTCTACAGGGGATCTAGAGCAGCACCTTGTCAATGGTCCTTCTTGTGGTACAACATATCATAACAACTGTGGTAAGCTCCCTAATGAACTTCCGAAAAGAAGTAAAAACTTGGTCTAGAAGAGAGCATTTGTGAGATATGTGTGTGTGGTTTTTTTTGTGTGTGTGCATGCACGTGTGTGCTTTACCTCTACCTTTCAGTCCTTTTGAGAAGTAGAGTGGTATGGAAATATATTATTAATAAACAAATCAATACATCATAAAGTTTTAAGACCTTGGAAGTGATTTCTAAAGAGGCAGGACAATCTAAATGCAGACAATTTTTCTATCACATTGTGATAGAGATATTCTGGAATAGTTTTGATTTCTATGGAGTTGGGCAGAGAAGTACTTTCTAAGATGCTTTCTAAGATACTGTGTCTCTTACACCCGACAAACCACATGGAGCCAACCCTAGTATTCTTGCTGTAAGCTATTGCACAAACAAAGATGTAAGATATGACTTAGTTACACATTTACCTCCCATAGTCTTGTAAATAGTTTGGAAAGAATTCCAGGAGTTATGTTATACATGTTCTCAATTTTTTTTCACATTCTAACAAGCTCAAATACTTAAGCAGATAGGAGTTTAAACATTTTCATCTCAGTGGCACCCACTGACTTGCCTAAAATTGCACAGCACTTCGCATTTGCAAATCATCATATTTCAAAACTGTATTTGACTATACCAAAGATTTAATGGAATTCTTCTACTTGATAGCCAGTATCCTGGACAAAAAAGACTTACTGGCAGTTTGTATTTAAAAAGCAGGGTGTTTTCTCTCTGTAGAATAGATTCAACTTTCTTTGTTGGAGCAAAGCAACACTTCATTATGGAAAGAGGGTTTTTTTTAGAATAGAATTCTAAGTGTGATTGAAAACACAAGGAATTTGTCTTTGGTGAATATGCTCTCAGTGTACATAAAGAAAAACAAAATAGAATACATTCACCAAGAATCATAAGATACAACCCTTACTGATAGTCATAGATTGCTAATCAAATTATAGTAGGAAACAAACAAAACAATATACATTTTAAAGATACAAGCAACACGGTTAAAGTCATAAGTGGGAAGAGATAGGTACTAGGAAGGATTACTAGAATAATAGTAATACAGTCTTAGTAAATAATTTGACAGTGTTGTGGGAATTAGTTGTTTAGAAGAGTGATGGCATTTGGGGAAAAACTGTCCTTGTGTCTAGTTGTTCTGGTGTGCAGTGCCTTATAGCATCGTTTTGAGGGTAAAAGTTGAAACAATTTATGTCCAGGATATGAGGGGTCTGTAGTTATTTTCACAGCCCTCTTTTTGACTCCTGCAGTATACAGGTCCTCAATGGAAGGCAGGTTGGTAGCAATTGTTTTTTCTGCAGTTCTAATTATCCCTTGAAATCTGTTTCTGTCTTGTTGGTTTGCAGAGCCAATCCAGACAGTTATAGAGGTGCAGATGACCGACTCAATAATTCCTCTGTAGAACTGTATCAGCAGCTCCTTGGGCAGTTTGAGTTTTCTGAGTTGGCGCAGAAAGAACATTTTTGTTGTTTTTCTTTGATGACATTTTTGATGTTAAGTGTCCATTTCAAGTCTTGAGCAACATTTCATTATGGAAATAAGGACATAAATAAATAATAAATAATGAAATAAATAACACTTCAAAGCAACACTTCATTATGGAAAGAGTTGATACTCCACCTCAGTCTCTTCAATTAAAGTATCAATGTAGGTCATTTCGTTTTGCCCAGTTACTCAGAAATGGCTTCAATGGACTTGAAGATTTGTGCAGAAGACACTCACATGCCAACAAAACCATAACTTTAAAATGATAACTTTGCACTAGATACTGAGTCTACAGGTAGGATAATGCCTTCGTGTGCAAAGCTTCAACAAGAGGTTGCCTTGTTGAAGACTCACTTGAAGGAAAGTAACCTTTCAAGGCTACTTAGTTCACATGCATGAGTTATCACAGTGACATTGCCTCTGAAATATTACTTCATTGAAACCTTTCTGAAGTATAACCATAATGCAACACACTTGAATAGTCAAGATTTCCACGGTGGCATAGCCAATATATTAAAGGATATGACCACATGTTTTCCCCTACCCCCATTTCCTACATGAAAAAGCTGGAGCGACATGCAGCTGAACCTCAGTTCAAGAGTATTCTACATCTTACCTAAGAGAAATAGGAGAAGGTAAATATAATCTGGAAGACACATTCCCCAGTTTTGCATATTTCAGGACAGGTAGTCATTGTTTAGGGGCTCAGTGGCTGAGATGCTGAGCTTGTCGATCAGAAAGGTGGGCAGTTCAGCGGTTCGAATCCCTAGTGCCACGTAACGGAGTGAGCTCTTGTTACTTGTCCCAACTTCTGCCAATCTAGCAATTCAGAAGCATGTAAAAATGCAAGTAGAAAAATAGGAACCATCTTTGGTGGGAAGTAACAGTGTTCCGTGCACCTTCAGCATTTAGTCAGGCCAGCCACGTGACTATGGAGACGTCTTTGGACAGCGGTGGCTCTTCAGGTTTGAAATGGAGATGAGCACCGCCCCCTAGAGTCAGGAACGACTAGCACATACAGTATGTGCAAGGGAAACCTTTACCTTTACCTTAGCCATTGTTTATTGATTGTCCAATTTATCAACCATTCACAGTTAGACAGTGATAAACAAATAACTTTATAACCCATTCTCACATTTGCAACCTTCATGGATCTGTAAAGCTAAGGAAGCCTGAAGTAAGATCACAAGAACAGTTACAGTTACACTTAGTGACTGCTTCATTAATAATCGAGTTAACAGTCCTAGTGTCAGTCACTAAGCAAAGACTACCTTTATTTGCTGGCTCTATGATACACATATCATTTTATCCCATAGTAAAGCCCGAAGTTCTGGCATTTAGGGAACTAAAAATTTCCAAAACAAATATTTTACAGTGGAATTTGGAACAGTTAGATGGAATGTTAGATGGAATAGTATATTATATGAGTAGTGTGGTGGTCTAGTGGTGAAGATGCTCGCCTTCCACTACGAAAGTTGAAAGTTCAATCTTAAGTAGAGAGAGATGTTTGTCTCCTAAAGCACAAAGGAAAAAATAATTGCTGTGAACTCCAGATGGTGTCAGGAAGGGCAGCCAGTCAGTAAACTCTCAGCACCAACTCTACCCTGAATTATGGGATTACAGGGTCATAAAAAGAGAATGTTATTAGTGTATAGTATATACATTATGTAATGCATTAATGTATTTGATGTTGAACCTATAGACAACAATTAGTTAAGCATTTGTGACACTACAGTATAGTGAGGCCTTAACAGGAAGTTCCAAATAATATAACAAAGCAATTTTCACTTTTTTCCAACACATTGTTGGATTTGAGAATCAATGCTTTATAAAAGTAGCACTTAACACTGGATTACCTGCATTTTTGCATAGACTAACTAAGAATTTACTTGATATTATTTGTTAATATAATTATTTCTAATGAGATAGCTATGTTTGTCTATATTGTAGCAAAAATACCAAAATATGTTTCAAAGGTCAACTCCCCCCCCCCACATCTGGTATGTTTTTGTAGCGGGGGGGGGAATAAATCCCATCCTTTGATGGTTTAGAAGGTTCTACGACACTCTGAGTTTTCTTGTAACCTTGGAAGAGATTGTCTATAAGTATCCCTTTTCACATTCGTTGAAGCAGCCTACACAATCCATCGCTTTGAAACTGAATGCTGCCTATAGATACTGTCACCATAATTTAATTTCTAGTACAATATTCATGGATATGACTATTGAAAATAAAGTGATGGTAAGCACTAACAACAAAAGCAGTTCTAGAAAATGCAAGAACATGGAGTACTACCAAAAAACCTAAGTATTTTATAGCAGGAAGATATATGTTCTATCCCAGAACATTTTTCCAAGACAGAGGTGGTATTCAGCAGGTTCTGACCAGTTCTGGAGAACCAGTAGTGTAAATGTTGAGTAGTTCAGAGAACCGGTAAATACCACATCTGAGTTGCCTCACCCCATCTATTCTCTGCTCCCGAGACCCAGCTGATCAGGGAATGCAGATTTTACAGTATCCTTCCCTTGGAGTGGGAAAGGAATAGAGATTTTACAGTATCCTTCCCCTGGAGTGGGGAGGGAATGCAGATTTTACAGTATCCTTCCTCTGGAGTGGGAAGGGAATAGAGATTTTACAGTATCCTTCCCTGGAGTGGGAAGGAAATGCAGATTTTACAATATCCTTCCTCTTGAGTGGGGTGGTAGTGGAGATTTTATAATACCCTTCTCCTGCCATGCCCATCAAGCCACACCACACCCACAGAACCGATAGTAAAAAAAAAAATTGAATCCCGCTTCTGTTCCAAGCCATAACTCCTTTACTCCAAGCTTCCAAATGGATGTATAAAACACAGAGATATTAAATCCATTCAAATTCTAGCATTATGCCAAAATGCATTATTTTTTTAGAACAGTGTCATTGTTTCATACTTTTATACAGCCATGTCAGACTTCCCTCAACCCTCTGGGGTTAGGACCCAAAACTTTTAAATATATTATGTTTGGGATTTGTCATTCCATCAGGAATCGGTAGATGCTAAAGTGTGTGATTTAGTTGGCACAGATCTGTGTTTAGTTGATACACATTTTCTTTTGCTTTGATTTGGTTTAGTTTAGGTTTGCTGTGATTTGTGCATAGAAAGATGGGAACCTAAGTCAAAAGCTTTGACTGCATTGAGCAGCAGTTATTGTCCAATAAAATATTAATTTATCACTAAGGGAGAAAAAAAAGTGTATATTATTGTAAATAGCACATTTTGTACATATCATTTTCCCGCTGCATTGGAGCATAAAACATTAGGGCAAATTACAAACTCTTACAGATTGTATACCTGAATATTATATTAGACTGGCACGACTTTGCATAATTTTTTTATGTTGCTGCCCTGCTCGTATTTATTAGGCCCATTAAATATTTACAAGTAATTCTGTGGTCCTTGTAGAATATCCTATAATGTACACAATGAATTTTAAAAAGGTTCTAGAATAATAATTGAAGGCCTCTTTAACCCATGATACGAAGTTTTTTTTTATTATTATTTTAGCATAGGAGTGTTTCAGAAAATGCCAGGCTCAAATATGCTACCAAAATAACCTTGCAGTTCGGTTCCTGTGGCCATAGGCAAGAATGTTAAAATGAAATTGCTTCCTGTTTTTAAATTAAACATACTTAGCTTCTAATATGCAATAATCTTTAAACTTATAAATTGCCTCTCAATAATTACTCCCTTATACCTGATATTCCTAGCATTCAGCCCTATTAATCAATTAAAACTAGAAAAAAAGTGTTAAATAGCAATCTTGTTTTATCATAAGAAAGTCTCAAGGTTCTTCTTCTTGAGTAACTCTCTTGCATCCAGTAGTTGGAACAAGAAACGTTTTTCTGGACTTTGTGGTTACATTATATATCCGTCAGGAGTAATGCCTGGAGCATAATCAATATAACTCCTCCACCTCTCAAAAAGTTTAAATAATTTCTCCTAAATTACTTTCCATATTCCTTTTTAAGAGCTGGCTTGATGTGCTAGAAACCAGGAAAATGTGAGTGCTATATACTGTATATTGCATTCAGAAAGTATTCCAATCCCTTTCACTTTTGTCAATTTTGTTATGCTGCAGCCTGATTCTGCAGTTGTTGAAATGCATCTTTTTCCTATTAAAGTACACCCCCCGCACACCGTGTTTCCATGAAAATAAGTCCTATCCCAAAAATAAGCTCTAGTTAAGGTTGTCATCCGTTGGGGGAGGTGTGGCCAGCACCAGAGGGAGCAAGAGTATGGGATCCGATGGTATTGGGACTGCCTGCGCAGTCCAAGTGAATTGATTACTGTCCAAGCATCATTTTGCCATATTTCTTTTCATTATATATTTTTGTGACATACATTAAAAATGGGTAGGATTCAGTGGTAGGCTCCTACAAGTTTGGACTGTTCGCCGAATTGGTAGTGGTTTGGCAGGCTGGGTCGCTGGAACAGGCAGTGGCCCTGCCACATCCCCAAACCAGTTCTTCCAGTGGCACTGTTGCCGCTACCATCTTGGTTTTTTTGCTTCTGCGCATGCACAGAGCAATTTTTACTACACTGTGCATGCACGCAAAGCACCTAGGCATGGCCATGAGTGAACCGGCAGTAGTAATTGCCGGAACCCACCCCTGGTAGGGTTTCAATTACATAGTTACAGCCAACTTCTTTCACCTCCCACCCTGGCCCACTGCAGATATCCTTTTAATATGAGATGTTAAAGATTTGTGCTACTTTCTAAGAAAAAAGAATGTTTTGTTTTTCTAGAGCCTCGCATTTGTCAAAAGCATTAGTAGCTTTTATAGAAAACTTGAAAAGGAAAGGAATATGTAAATTATTTTAAATATGCAAAAGAATTATGATTTTGATCAGTGGATAGACAGCTGACCGGGGAGGAAAAAAGAACTGAGAAGGAAGATTGCTTTTTAATATCTCATTGGATCATAGTATCTCCTGCTGGAGGTAAATGCTGAAGTCATTTCAGACAAAGTTCTACCTACTAATTTCAATTTGGTTAACATTGTAGTCCTTTTGTACCTGGCAAGGATCCTACTGTGATTTCCAATTATAGACCTCCTTCTTCTATTCATGTAGATGGTAAGATTTTAAAAGTTACTTTATTCTGTAGACTTCAATTGGCTCTTTTTTTCTCTTTTGCTTTTAATATGATTTTTCACATTTTGATACACTTATTAGTACATAAATCCATTTCTTCTTATATAATACCATATAAACACCAACAAGGGTATGGAACTAGATGTCCTCTATAGTCTTTCATCAGTTGTGGGGTACTGTCGGTTCAGGCTGGTTCAGGTGAACTCGTAGTTGCGACCTGCGGGTAGGCCCACCCAGGCACTATGCTGGCCTATTAACCTTACTTTTGATGCTGCACACATGCAAGGAAGGCAGGAAGCATGTGCGGGTGGAGTGCATGCCCATTTTTGGTGCTTTGCGAACCGGTTGATAATTCATGTGCCATTCACCTCTGTCTTTCATCCTTGATTCTGTGGTTCTGTATCTATTATTTTTAAAGATTGAGCTCGAGGTGGCAAACATATAGTCATATTCTTTACTCCTCCTACTTTCACCACAACATCAATTCTGTGAGATGTATTAGATTGAGTGAGAGAGTCACTGGTCCAGAGTCATTTGATACCATAAAGTTGATATATTATTTTCATGCAGATGAACAGCTGCATTTGACGTACTGGCTACTCACAAAATTATAGTAGAAAAAGGTAGATTATCATTGAGCAAGTACAAACAAAGCTTCATGAGTTGAGATAATGATGTGGTGTAAACACCAAACAAATAAACAAAGGTACATACAGCAAGAAGCAAGGATCAGCTCTTTGTTTTCAAAGAATGCCTGGATTCCTTTAAAATTATGTATGTATATGTAAAATAAAATTTTAATTGCTCATTACTGTCATAATTTTATGCTCTTCTAGAATCAAATTTAGTTAAGCATCCTTTCAGCTTAACAAAACAAGAACAGCATGCTATTAAGTCAACTGTATGCTTTAGCAAATCTTGGTCACAAGTCAATATGCATAGTGAGCGAAAGTCATTTAGACATCTGTATCAGGTGAAGAGGTTAAACATATTGCATCTTTCTCTGCTTGGTGCATACCTAAAAGGGTGCATAGTACCATTTAGCCAGAAATGTGGCAAAAACAACACCATCCTGACTTTTTGACAGAGCAAAGCAAAAGAACATGTTTAAAGGCTATTTAGATAATCTTGATTGCTTTTGAATACAGTGGATACCTCAGCACTTAACCAGATGTAACAGATAGAATTTGAATTTAAAATGCCCTATAACAGTGATCACTTGTTCTCAGACTCAGAGGCTGGTCATCTCTTCCTCCTCTTCCTCCTTCTCCCCCTCCCCCATCTCTTCTTCTTCTCCTCTTCATCTTAACTGAAGCTATATATCAAAAGCTTAATAATAATAATAATATACAAAATATAATGAATAACAGAGTTGGAAAGGATCTTGTATGCCATCTAGATCAACCCCCTGCTCAAGCAGGAGAGCCTACACCACTTCTGACAGATGGCACCTACGACTTCCTAAGGTAAGGCATTCCACTGGTTAATTATACTCACTGTCAGAAAATGTCTCCTTATTTTTACATTGAATCAATCCTTGATCAGTTTCCATCCCTTATTCCTTATCTGGCCTTCAGGTGCTTTGGAAAAATAGCTGGACCCCTTCTTTTCCGTGGCAGCCCCTCAAATATTGGAACACTGCTATCATGTCACCCCTGGTCCTTCTCCTTCTCAAAAGTAAATGCAATTAATCATTTAAATTATGCCATCTCACATGTATCAGCAGGATTGGATAGAGTAAAATCTGGTTATAAAGAGGAAAAAAATGGAATTTTGTGGGCTTTCTTTTGATTTGATTTCTTTTGTTTTTCAGTGACAGATAAAGTAGAAAATAAGGAATACTCAGAAATTGACACAGATTATACAGTATGTAGATAAAAGAGATTTTGGAAATACCTTCCTTCTAAATGGTAATGAAATTGCCTCTCTTGAGATACTGAGTATTGTCTTTAAAAGTAAAGATAAATTAGTAGCTCATGTTAAAGATTTGTATGCTTGCTTGTTATACTTTTTAAATTTTATTAATTCCCTCAAAAAGACTTTTTCATTTGACTAAAAAAACATTTCTCATTATAATGCTGAAAAGGGAAAAGCATTAATAAATAAATGATCTTACTAAATATTGTTATTTTTTCATCCCTTTTTGTTGCCAATATGAATTTCCCAAATATGCACTTGGCAAACCCTAGTTTGATTAAGGAAGGGAAAAAAATTCGTTTCATTTGCTTTTCTTGTTTTTCCTCTCGTAGTAGCACAAAGAGGTAAACAGCTTTTATTTCGTAAGAGAAAAATCACTCTTTTCACCTCAGGAAACCACAGTTAATATAATATACTGTACTTTAGTCTTCTATAATTTTGTAATCTCTGCTCGTAAGACTCACACTTGGAGTTGGAATTCAGATATTACAATGAAATTGCATACCCCCAGCTACTTTGGTTGTTCTGTGCAACTTTTTCTTGGCAAATTGTCAGCTTTATGACTTTAGAGAATACACAAATGAAATATATATATATTTCATATTATATATATATATAATTTTCTTTTTTATTTATTTATATTTAGTTGGAATGCAGGTTTATCCACAGTGGCTCTGCATCATTAAGTGTCTAACACATAAACTAATGTGTAACTGGAGCATTGCATCATTGGATACAAATTAAAATTGACTTTATCTTATCAATCACTGATGATTTGCATCTTTCAAGAAGATGAATGGGGCAACATCTAACCATTGAAGCAAGGGTCCTGTTCTGAAGATCAGTATTAAACAACAGGACTATTTAAAAAAAACAGTGATTTAAAAACAAAAGTGAGTGACCTTTAGCAACATTTACACACAATCAAACAAGCAACAGGGCACTGTGGGGAAAAAATACCAGGAATAAAACCAGCAAGGAGATCTGCATTAATGCCAGAAGGATTTTGATGCAGCTGGTAGGAGAATTGGGAGCGATGCATTTGTTGAAAAACAAACTTCAATCCTTTTTGTTCCAGGTATTATTTAAACCACAATTTGCAATGTATCTGAAAATACATTAATTATTCATCAAATAATTTCCATAGATAACATTGCATTATAACTTGTCTCCAGGCTATTAGCACAGGTTTTCCCAAGTTATTTGTTTATCAAAAAGCATTTTGATACATGAAATCACTGAAGAGATTTCAGCTATTTTATAAGGAAATCAGATTTGATTTCAAAAAAGTTCTTCAGAAGATGTGCGGGTAAAAAAATAATACAGCATCTGATCAAAATCCCTTTCAGCAACGGCACCTTTTCCAAAGGTTGCGTGGCACCTGCAGACCATACCTGCACAATTCCACCATCAAAGCATCAACCCCTCCAAGGTGCTGCAGAAAGGATCATGATTACATCTTGCATGCTCCAGAAAAATCTTTCTGGAATGAAGCATTAAACAGATCTATTACATATATCTAGAAGATGCAAATCCTTGTGGACCAGTAATGGATGGTCTGAAGAAGTAATGGCTGTACATAAGTGTGAGATTTTGCCCATTTTGTTATGTGACATTGAAACTGTGGTATGCCAAGAGAAAACGTATAATTCAATAGCAATAGCACTTAGACTTATATACCACTGCATAGTGCTTTACAGCCATCTCTAAGCGGTTTACAGAGTCAGCATATTGTCCCCAACAACATGGCTCCTCATTTTACCGACCTCAGAAGAACAGAAGGCTGACTCAATCTTGAGCCTGGGGAGACTCGGACTGCCAAACTGCAGGCAGACAGCAGGCAGCAGAAGGAGCTGCAGTACTGCATTCTAAGCACTGTGCCATCAAGCACAGTGCTTAGAAGTGTATGCCCGAGAAATATGTGTGGCACAGTAGAGGGTTCCAGATTCCGTTCCAACCGATGCGGTTGGAATGGCCCCGCATCACCCACATGGACGCTGGCGGCATGTGTGCATATGTGCACGGCGCATGGGTACAGCACACACATGCATCATACTTGCCTGCGACACTTCTGCAAGCCTTCACGATGCTCCAGGTGCTCGGCAGAGCATTGCACAGGCACGGTATGCACTATGCACATGCGCAGAAGCGCCAAAAGGTTAAAAGACAAGTAAGGACCTCGGGCGGGCGGATGGGCTCTCCAGAACACTGTACCGGAACGGTACCCAGTGCTCCGGGCAGGATCCAGTACGCCCATACAGGGGCATACCGCCTGCAACCCACCACTGGTGTGGCAAAATGAAAAGACATAGGCTTGAGAATAAATGGCTGTTGAATGAATGGAAATTAAATGGTGTTTATGTCATTTGGAGCTTGCCTCCAGAAGTTGTGAATGCCCCAACACTGGAAGTCTTTAAGAAGATGTTGGATAGCCATCTGTCTGAAACGGTATAGGGTTTCCTGCCTAGGCAGGGGGTTGGACTAGAAGACCTCCAAGGTCCCTTCCAACTCTACTATTGTATTGTATTGTATTGTATTGTATTGTATTGTATTTGTTGAGTAAGAGACAGAGCAAATAAATGGGAATAGAATCACAAAACAAACAGAGGAAGGAAGAATGACACATCAAAAGACAAGGAGGTTGAGGTTGGATGGACATGATGAGATCCTAAAAGGAGGGAGGTGAGAAAATGAAAGATAACATAACGTATAAAAAGGGGATTAGGCATAGGAAACTAAGGATGGTCTGCAATGTTTCCATTTTTAAAAAGAGGTTTAGGAAAAGGTGTTGGCGTAAGTAAGATGTATATTTATACTTACATTTTGTTCTTTAATTCATTGCCTGACTTACTATTCCTAATTCCTTTTCTGTGCTTTGCATTATGTTGCATACTGCTAAAGGGAATAGCATGGTGGAATAAGCAATTAGTTTTTGACACAAGAAACTGATTTATACACTGTCTGTGAACACATTATTATGCATTTAATATACATATTTTATTTTAATTTTTGATATATTATCAGGATTTATTAGATGAAAGTGTGAAAATGCACAACCCATTTAGTATTGTCAGTAGTACAGTTAGCCAAATGTTCAAATTGGATCTGACTTTTGAGTCCTTTCCAAGCCCCTGGGATAGGCAGATGTGAATGTTTGATGATGTGACAGATATCATCACAGGATATAAGCTTTTCTGAATAAAGCCACATTTTGCAATTGACTGATGGTGAATTTGTCAATGCTGATGGTGTTCAAGTGGTGATCCAGTAGTTTTCGGATCACACCTACAATGTTTTTTTGTTATTGTTGTTGTTGTTGTTGTTGTTGTTGTTGTTGTTGTTATTATTATTATTATTATTATTATTATTATTATTATTATTATTATTATTGCTACCTTTGTTTACTTTTGCCACAGTCATTCTACTTCTATTTGCAGATCTTTATATTCTGTTGTCTTCTCCAGTTCTTTCTTTTCTGGGTGTTATGTCACAGATATACCATTTTTCAAGGGAAAAATGGAAAGCAAATGAGGTCCAGGCAGAAGAAGAACATCATGGCTTCAAGACCTAAGGGGCTGGTTTAGACAAAACTCAGCAGCACTTTTTCATGCAGCTGTTGACAAAAATAGGATTGCCAACATGATTGCCAACGTCTGATGACGGATATGGCATAACAAGAAGAAGAAGCTGTCACAGGTACCTGCCTATTCTAGAGTCTAGAGCAATTTTCGTTTTCTATGACCTTTTCTATTTTATGTTCCCATTTATTTGCAAACTATTGGATGACCAAGAATGAATGATTATATGCAAAAGTCAAAGCTAACAAAACTGGAGGCTATGCACAAATAACAGTGTATATTTTTTAAAAAAAAGTTTTTTGGAGCATAACGTTTGCATGAAGACTTCATGTGTATACTTAGGTCCTTTGATCAACATAACACAGCTCTTGTTAGAGTTTCTTAGTTCTCAAGGACAAGGTAAACAAGGAGGAACAGAAGGGAATTGTGTATCTTTTAAATGTATGAATGGGACAGGCAGGGGAAGCAGTTTGAATGGAAAAGTAATACAAATTATTTCTCTTTCCTTCTGATGTTCATCTTCCCAGCTATGTCTGAGGTTTCTTTGGGGTTCCTGTTTAATATAACAAAACAAATTGTCAGGAGAATATGACATGGAACTCAGTGTCATAGAACGTTACTCAGTTTTAATGATCTGCCAACTTTACTCTCTGCACAGATATTTGGGCCTCTGAGCTTGCCCGAGGCTGGAAAGCTGGAAATAAGATTGAAAGGAAGTTGCCTGCAAGAATCATCATCTTGCTACACTTTCTGCACAACTATTTATGCTTACCTTGGCACTAAGCTTCTGTTCATAGACCGTCAATGGGAAGGGCCAACGTTAAGAATATTCCTGGATGGGCGGCTTGAGGTATCTGCCATGTTTTATCCATGGCAAAAAAAGGGAGAATCCAATGACACAAGGACCTTTCAAAATCTACCATCTACTTGACATTGCCATTGAGATCATCTTGAAGATAGTTTCTCTTCCTCTATCAGAAAGAAGGCCTAAGAAAGATTTTTTTTTTTTGTGGGGAGGCGGGGGGCATAGAAAGATGGTTCCTCAATTTTATCACAACAGTGTAACTAGCCAGACATTTTTGTTCACAGATTCTGGTTTGTCTGGAAATAAAATTCCAGAAATAAAATTTAATTAAATTCCCTAAATTTTTCACTAGTGAGGGGAATGGACTTTGGATAAAGGTTGGGGAGACTAGACGGTTATATCAAGTGGGATTTCTTTCTTTTGTTCTTAGCCTTTTAGTATTATGGAAATATTAGAGTTGAGTAAATAAATAAATAAATGTATTCATGAGCTTATTCTAAAATACACAGAGACAGACGAATGTAGAAAACTGAATAGGCAGAGTGGTTGATTCCTTGACTGATTGTTTGCTTATATCCATGATGGGGAACCTATGGCACGCGTGCCCGAAGTGGCACATCGAGCCATGTCGCTTGACTTGTACAATGTTGCCCATTCCTCTTTCGGGTTTGTGGCATGCATGCGTACATGACAATCAACTGATGTGTATGCGGCAGTGCTGTAAACTGGAAGAGCTAGTCTTCCATTTTCCGGTGTTAGCATGCATGGCAAATTTGTTGGCTGGTGTGCATGTGCATACCAGAAATTGGAAGTTCATTTTCTGGTGCGCGCATGCCCCCTGGGCAGCTCCTCTTCCTCGTTGTGGCACAGTCAAGCACGTGCACATATATGAAGTGTATATGCACACACGAGAAGTGCTCCCTTTTCGGCACTCGGTGCTGAAAAGGTTCGACATCACTAGCTTATATGCTTTCAAGTCAGTGTCACCTCTTAGCAACAATCAAGATAGTTTTACTCCAGGACACTCCAGCCTGGTCCATCTGATCTTAGAATGATGTACCTCTTGTTATTATAACTGACTTTGCTTGCCGAATATCCTTTTTTACTCGTTCCTTTCATTCTTCCTAGCATTATAAGCTTCTGCAGCGAAAAACCCATTGTGAGAAAAGTAAGTTTGAAAGTAATCAACAGGTCAAGGTATGAGGCCAGAAATGAAGGCAATGGAGAAAAAATGAATATAAAAGCAACAAAAAGGAAGCGTAAAGCTAGCCCTTTCTGTTTAAAACCACATTTTTATTATTAGAACAATGAAATACAATCCCCCCCCCAAATCACATTGATAATAGCAGTTTATAACACAAGAAACAACTTATTTATTAAGCATAAAGATAAATGAAAACATTATGGGAAAGCTCTCTACAACGTATTTTCTCCTTCCCTTCCATTTATTTCCCCAATCATTGACAACAATCCAGGCATATATTTTACATTAATCATAAAAATAGTATTGCTAGTATCTACTTAAATCCTGTCATCTAATATTTTTTATTAGTCTTCTACAATAATTTTCTTCCTTGAGGCCATATTCCAAATGTCTAAATTTGCCTAGCTAGATAATATGTAGTACACATGGGATCCATTCTTGCTTCTATTTGATTAGATTTCTATTATGGATATATATAATAATATATATACTATCCATTTTGCCAGAGGTATGTATTCTTTGATTCTGTAATCTGATATTGTTGGCAAAGTTCATCTTTTCCAGTATTATGTCAAATTTGTCATTGCAGGTGTCAGCATATATCTTAGTAAATTGTGATATTTTCATTGATTTTTTTTCTGGAATTCTACCTAATAAGAATATTTGTGGTTTTCCTATCAAATTCTATCGATCTTGGTTTTGTATAAGTGTTTCAGATTTTATTAGATTTCTCAAAGTTCCTCTTTCTTTCTTGAGATCATTTTTATTCTTCCAACAATTTATAAATGCCACAATAAATTCTTATGTTGATTGAGCTATTCTTGCTGACGGTAAACCTGAGTCAGGATACATTAAGTTGGCATACAAATCTTTCTAGCTATATTTGTCCTTGTTTTTTTTTAAGTGATAGCAAAACTAATGATAAAGTTGCCAGAGTTAGAAAATTCCTAAAGTCCAGTTAAAGTTTTTGAAATGTTTGTTTCTCAATCCTGACCCCTTTTACAATCAGGGCAAATATACAGTCCCAGTTTGATATAACAGCAGTTGCAACAGAACGATGACAAAAAGAAGGAGAAATGTTGTTTGGTATTGCACTGTGGGGAGCTCAACTCAGGATAAATCAGTTGTATAATTTAGTACACACATACATGTTTTCCCTGTGCCCCCAGAAGTATAATTTCTAATGTTGGATTTTCCCCCTTACCAGAGGGAGCCCCCTTGTGGAGTACTATGTAGTCGTCACCATGCAACTTCACTGCGCTGTACAGTAGAAGCCATTTAAGGCAGTACAGTAGAAGCCATTTTAAAGCACAACAGGCTGTATCTTAACAGAACATACATTCTGAGGGGTGTTAGGGGTGTCTTACCCCCACACTATTTGTTTCCAGAGAGTAAGTCATCTGTGTACCAAGTTTGGTTGAAATTGCTATAGGCATTCCAGAGTTATGGTGGAACACACACATACGCACACACGCACACACACAGGTTTTTTTGTATATAGATCAGAAAAACACAGCCATCAAAAAATCTCAAATGAAATCAAATTAGGTCACAACTCAATAGCCGTAAACAAATATTAATACTGAAACTATAGATGTAAAATGAGAAATGTGAGGGTTCTGATACACCATATTCATCCATGGTGCTGGAAACAATCAAGCCTGAAATATGTCAAACAGTAAATAAATGGATTAAATGTATAATATTGATTCTAAAAAGTAGATTCAAGATTATATATATTTAAAACATATCATGCTAGTGTAAAAAAATAAAAATATGGTTATATGTTTCCATGTAGTCCAGGTTTAAGCAATATTAAGAATTAACTTAATTGTATATTTATTATATGGATCCTTTCTCATTTTTTCCTTCATTTTATTAAACTCTAATTATCATTATGGGTTTTGTCAATTGTGCTATTGTTCATTGTTAGTCTTATTTTTCTATTGCTCATTATAATTTGGTTGTTTTAATTTTGCATGAAAAAGAAAAAAAAACTGCAACAGCTAAGTAAAACATACATATTTCTTTAAAATGCCCCCTGCTACCACCCATATAAATAATTCACTTTGAAATTTTTTTAAAACAATATTAACTTTGACATTATCAAGATTAATGAGAGTAGGGTAAGATAGCCAGACCCTACATTAATCAGAAAAAATGATCTTTAAAACTTCTGTTAGAGGTCATCAAACTTTCCAGAGACAAAGGAAGGCATTCTAGGCTACTCTAGGCTATACTAGAGTCTAGTAAAGGACAAAATATGGGCAGATTGATACCATGAAGAGGCATTGTGATTGACAGTTCCTGACAAAAAGGACAATTGGTGGAATATTGAAGCTCAAGATATTCAGTGAAGAGATTTATATTTATTATTCACTCCATACATCATTACGTTCTTCCTCTTTTTGATTGGTTGAACCAAAAAATAGTGTTACTAATAACTTCTTTCTGATAAGCTGATTAATTCAAGCCACAGCACTAGATAGAGAGTGACTTTCCATAAATGTCCAATTTGTATAATCTATTGGTATAGTTCTACACACAAATCCAAATTCATGCCATTTAATTAGCATTATAATATGTAAGGAGAAAAATATTTTTCAGATCTAATCAAGCTTTATCCTTTGAAATCAGTTATTGTTTATAAAGACTATACTTGGCAATCAATATCCAACCCTCTCTCTGAAAAATAATTGGAATTGTATAATCAACAGAATGATGCAATTGGATAAAGACATTCTGGCAAAGATGTGAAAAGCAAAGGCTAACAAATGAGGGTTATTGCTTTTATCCATATTGCTCAATTGCATTGCAAATTAGATAAATTACACATTGCCATTTTTAAACTGTACTTTTGCATATGCTGCTTTTTTTTCTCTTTAGTCTTTTAGCATGCTATTGGGTTTTAATTTTTACCCGATAGCCTACTGAATCTTTCTAATGGGAACACAATTTCTCCTAAAGTCAGATCCATCATTGAATGTTGAGAAAAAGCAAAATACTGTATTCTCCTCCTCAACGTAATGCTATTATTTATCTGAAAGATTAGATCATTAAACACAGAATAATTGCTCCCACCATGCCTGTTTGCCTTCAGGAGTCATTTTGTTTTTTATAATTATGCATTATAAATAGTATTTTAATCAAAAAGATGATGCAAAAGCCAACCATCTTTTTTTTCCCCTCAGTCAACATGAACATTTAAGTCATTATGGAAGAAAGATAAGGATATCTGGCAGGTTTGAAAATTCTTCAACATTTAAAAACTTGCATTTGCAAACTACAACATGGTGAAATTTTAGCATATCTTATTTGCAGATATGACCTCATATCTCATTACATTTTTCAAAGGATATGTCTTTGGCAAAAAAAAACACCCTCCTGCTTTAATCTTTAAAAGACAGAATAGAATAGAATAGAATAGAATAGAATAGAATAGAATAGAATAGAATAGAATAGAATAGAATAGAATTCTTTATTGGCAAAGTGTGATTGGACACACAAGTTATTTGTCTTTGGTGCATATGCTCTCAGTGTATATAAAAGAAAAGATACATTTGTCACAAATCATAAGGTACAACACTTAATGATAGTCATAGGGTACAAATAAGCAATCAAATCATACTAGGAAACAATATAAATTGTAAGGATACAAGCAACAAAGTTATAGTCATACAGTCATAAGTAGAAGGAAGTGGGTGATAGGAATGATGAGAAGATTAATAATAATAGTAATGCCGACTTAGTAAATAGTTTGACAGTGTTGAGGGAATTATTTATTTAGCAGAGTGATGGTGTTTGGGGGGAAAAAACTGTTTTTGTGTCTAGTTGTCTTGGTGTGCAGTGCTCTATAGCATCATTTTGAGGGTAGGTGTTGAAACAATTTACATCCAGGATGTGAGGGGATCTATAAATATTTTCACAGCCCTCTTTTTGACTCGTGCGGTGTACAGTCCTCAATGAAGGCAGGTTAGTAGTAATAGTTTTTTTCTGCAGTTCTAATTATCCTCTGAAGTCTGTGTCTGTCTTGTTGGGTTGCAAAGCCAAACCAGACAATTATAAACAACCTGAAACCATTCATTTGAAAGAAATCCTGATAATTATGTAATTAGAAATACTTTGAGGCATTCCCCCTGATACTTCTATGAAATATGGACATTGGGTGATTGCAAGGAACAGAACCTTTTCAGGTTCAGTGAAAGCCCAACTAGGAATGCCTTCCCTAGGAAGACAGATCTGATGTGACACTCTCTTACCAGCAAATGAAGAACTTTGCATTTTCTTAGATGTTTGATAAATTATTTTCATATATTCACATTGTTGCAGGCTTAACATAATATAACAGAGTTATATGGATATAGATATTTGGCCCTTTATCAAAATAAAGTAAAGGACCAAATATCTTATATCCATATATCTGTATGACCTGCTGTTAGATTTATCTTATATCTATTCTACCATATATTGGCCAACAGAGCTAGTGGCAGAGTCAAACAGTGAGGAAGTTGGGGGGGGGGGACATCGGCCACTCCTGAAGTCTGGGGAAGGCTCTGATGAGTGCTCTACATCGGAGGCAGAGATAGGGCCAGGGCTGTCCAACAGTGATTAGCTGCCTTCAGAGTCAGATATCAGTGGAACAGAAGAACAGCTGGAACCTGTTCCTGATGTGCACGTGCACATAGCTGCTAGGAGAAGGGAACAGCTAAGGAACAAGGGCTGATTTGGGAATAAAGGTACAGGTGAACAACGAATGGCCCCTTCCATAGGGAATAAAGAGGAGCGAAAGGGGAGGGAGTTTGCAGGAGACAATTAGTCCAATTCATTAGGGTGAAGATCTGTTCCTGACATCTTGCCAAATAATTGCTGCTACAGCATGTCATTTAGAAGATATTGGCCTGGCAACTTTCCAAGCCATATAAAGGTCTGTAGTTGTGAAATCTCATGAAAGACTGTTTGCCGGGACTTTGCTGGAGAATAATTGCCTTTAACCTAAATAAAAGAGGTTTTATTAGGACAAGGAGTCTGCTTTATGATCTTGGGACTTGGTTAGTTCCATTGCTAATACAATGACTGAAGGGATAGTCCCATTTTGTTGACAAAACAACATTCCTAAATGTCATATAAAGTGCATTTCAAGAAGATTCTTTCCTTATTTAGAAACAGAAATACAATAATGATGATGTTATCCATTCAGTTAAGTTCAAGTCTTGGCAATTGTATGGATCAGTTCTCTCCATATCTTTTGAACTTGCACTATTTCTTTGAATTTTTCTATGATCTAGCTAGTGTCAATATATGTAGAATTTAATGTATCGATGGTGGTGTGTTTAATTTTAAATATTGCAATAAATCAATCAGGAACCATATAATGTAGATAATATTCTCAGTACCATCTTGTACAGAGATAATACTATCTAAATTGAGTCCATGGGTTTTCAGTGCTGGGAAACATTGTTCTGTACTAAATTCTAAGGCCACATATTAATAATTCAATGTATTTCTTCAAAATAACCTTTCTGCAAATATATCTTGTTTATTGCAATATATAAATGATTTGTGTTTGTTCCTAGATGCCTGACTTGGTGACGCTATTTTATTGTTGTATTGTTTGGTATTGATATTCTCAATGTATATTGTAGCAAACTTCATTATATGTGATGCTGCCTTGTTGCTTTTAACACAGTTGTTGGCCCCAGTGTGGTGGCAAAAATACCAATGTTCACAAGGAAATTCCAAATTTGACTAAACTAAACTAAAACTAAACTTAAGCTTTATGAACTAAAACATGGTTCCATATATATAAAACAGATACCAAGATTCTAACCTGAATGGAGTTGTGATATGAACATCTTTGTATTATATTCCAATATGTCTTAGGAAATAACTACTATGTAGTAGTTAAGCAATAGTGCAAGTATGGCAAATTGTTGACAGACATACACCACACTTCTTGGTGTGAAAGTCTGTAGGGCTTCAGGGGCAGTGATAATAGAAATTGGCCTAGATAGGACTAAGAATTGGATGTTGTAGAATCTCTCTCTCTTTTTGTCTGTCTTGGAGAATGTTGTAATGTCTAAGCCTATTTAAAACTTAAACTCTAGCATTGTTAAAAGGTATATGTAGCTCAGAGTATTGAGTTGAAGGGTTCCTAGTTTCCACTTGTAGATGGAAATGTTGTCCTGTTTATTATCTATTAAGCAAACCACCAGATAAGAACAGATAATACTGCAGCAATGTAGCAGGATGGAGTATTGATACTTGTCAATCATATAGAAAACAGTGTAGCCAATACAATAAAAGATAGTAAAATAGGCAAGTATCTATTCCACAATTAACCAACAACTGCACTTTTCTAAGACCCTGGAATGCCAAAAATATGATAACTACTAATATGGGTAATGAAACAACTGCAAGTGGAAAACCAAGCTCAGGATAGCTTATGAGCGCACTGCAAAATAGTGGAACATAAAATTCTTCGGAGCAGTTATTTATGGACTTTCCACCACAAAGGTGGACTTCAGGGACTTCTTGTAGATCAGACACCACAGGTTGTTGACCCACCAATAAAGAAATAGAGAGGATCTGTAATAAGTTCTTGTTCCTTTTTAATAAAGTTAAATCCCTAGTGACTCTTTTTCATAGAAATATGCAAACATTCAAGTCAACATTACTGCATGGTTATTAGATTTTTGGCATGTTTTCAGCATCAAGATGGCGTCTGTTTGTTCCCATTAGTCAACCACTCACTTCTTTTATCTCACATGCTTTTCCCTTTTGAGATGACTGGCCTCTCAGCATTCATCATTACTCACTGATGGATTGGAGTCTATCAGTGTTAAATATTTATGTTTCAAAAGACCCTTTCTTGGTTGACATGAAATAGATTCCTCCTCAGGGGCTCAATGAGACTGAATGTTCCTCTCTTTCACATAGCAATCATCTAGCGAGCTGGTGTTTGAACAAAACTCAGGAAGTAAAAATGTACTTGTTTTTATATTGGGGAAATTTTATTTAAGGCTTCTCAATGACAAATCTGGTGAAGTGGGCCTGCTGAATCATTTAGCCCTTATAAGAAGTGAGTTTTATTTGGCATCTTTAAAATTATTTTCGGCACATACTTTACAAGATAGAAAGCAGGAACACAAAACGTTCGAAAATATTTTTAAGGCCAAGGAAGAATTGATACTTATTCTGTGCACCCAGAAAAGGAAAAAAAAACCTTGGCAATGAGAGATTATTTGAACAGGGATAAAGTAGGAAATTCTACAGCTAAAATAATGAAAAGAGCTCACACAAAGAACTGTGCAGCCACTGTTGCTAAAATATCATATTTGACTAATCATATCCTTACATGGATTCTAATAGAATTCAACAGAGTCTTATTTTTTTTTAATACTGTTAAACTGAAGGAGGAACCCTTTTGTATTAATCTCACCCAGAGTCTTCTTTCCAGTTACACATTTCCCCATTCTGGATTGTGCTCTTAATCTGGAAGAGGACTACACATTCTTTGGAACTTTTGGCTGTACAAGCTCAAACTCTCGTAATTCTCTGATTGGGTGTTTGAGGAATGCTGGGAGATGAAGTCCACATATTTGGAAGTTGCAAAGATTAGAGAACACCAGAACCAAACTTAGTTGCTCATGCAAATCCTGAACAAGGTGGTGTGTCACAAGAAGCTAAATGCATTTGCAACAAAATGATCAAAGCCCATTGCCTCTTAACACACCCATCTGTATTCCATGTATTAGCAAAACAGATGGGGTTTCAATCCAAGTGTCATGACTACTCAACTTGCCTTTTTTTAATCCTTCTCCTGTAAGCGCCATTATCATGTATGAAAAGCTTCACAAGACACAATACTCAAGGAGTAAAGAGGTAAAGCAATAATCAAAATCCTCAAGGATCTACATCAGCTTAATCATGAGATATTGTAGGAAGTTAGCACCCACCCCTCTCCTAGAAAAATGAAATATTTTAGGAAATATTAAAAGAGCAGCATATTTCCCCTAAAATGGAGGCAGAAATTCAGCCACCACACCCCACCTGTGTGAATAGGGCATTAAGGCCTGAGCCAGTCTATTCTACATAACAAAGATCTACCTCCTTTAGGCAGAGCCATAATAGGAATCCCAAAGCCCTTTCATTACATCATCATCCAGCAAGGCTCAACCAAGCTTGGGACTCAGGACAGCCTACAGCAGGGGTGTCCAAACTTGGCAACTTTAAGACTTGTGGACTTCAACTGCCAGAATTCCCCAGCCAGCTCTGCTGGCTGGGGAATTCTGGGAGTTGAAGTCCACAAGTCTTAAAGTTGCCAAGTTTGGACACCCCTGGCCTACAGAGTTGACCCTGCATGGCTCCATGGGAGTCTGACAACCAATCAAAATACAAGCTCAAATTCAAAAACCCAGAGAGGGCATAAAACCAGAGCACTCTCAGCATCTCTTCCCCTTTTTTTCCCCTAGGACCTCAAACCATGTGGTCCTGTCAACCATGAAAAACCATCTTTCCAGGCAACTTCCATGAATCCAGTGTCTTTTTTTCTCATCCAGAAGGACATTTCTTCCAACAATACATTTCATTTTAGATAAATAACTATATTTCCACTGTACAGTGAGCAAACTTTGGTGCAGTGATTAGGGCAACAGGCTAGGAGCCTGATTATGAGTTCTAGTTCTGCCTGGACTATGAAATCAACTCAGTGACCCAGGGCCAGTCAGCCTGAGGTAGGAGGCTAAAGCAAATTACTTCAGAAATGCCCTGATGAAAAATAACTGCAGGCACCAGGAGTAAAAAAAATAAAATAACTTGAAGTTGCACACAAACACACACACACACACACACAAACAACAATGAGCTAATTGAATTTGAGAGGGCCCTTGTGTAGTATGACATAAATCCTCAGAATATTCCACATCATTCTTTATCTTTCTCTAATTGAAGTGTAGGAATTGATTTGGCAATGTCAATTTGCCTTTTGTCTTTTTCTTTGAAGAAATGTTTCTTATTATGTAAAGGAGTACAGAAATTAATTATAGGGCAAAGCAATTGAAGTCCATTGAATTGGGGCCTAGATATATCGACTGAACTTTGTTCCTATCAAATCAATGGAAATTAAGTCATAACTACCTTGTTCCCTTAGTTTCAAAGGAACCAATGAGTTTCACGCACCCCAATGGCTTGGAATGGATCCGATGAATAGTAGTTATTGGAAAAAAGTGAAGCTATATTGAGTTAGTAATTTTGACATTGGATGTTTCAAATCCTACTGTGTTCAATGACACAATGTTTGCCGAACAGGAAGAATCGGTATAGCACATGCTTCAGCATAATGAGACAGTTTAGAAACTAATTATTTTGGGAATAAAATCAAACAAAATCAAGCAATTAAAGAACTGACAGCAAATATTTTAAGACTTGTAATGGCTGTTTAAATTTTAGCTTAGTAAATATTTTATAAGTAAAGATCTGATGCAATGTTGCATGATAATTATATATGTGTTTCTGTATGTATGCCTAGAACTACACACACACACACACACACACACACACACAAACTCTGATTTTCAAAATAGATTGCATCCTTTTTTAAGCATTTTCTGCTATGATGTTATAATTTTGAGTGAATGCTATCAAACAGTAAAGATGTAAAAACGTTAACTGAAAGAAATAATTTTCCATGGCCCATTTTACCATGAACCAGGAGCCATTTGTTATAACCTGGTATCTTCCGAGGTTATCCTACAACACCAGACACGGGGTTGCTCCCGGCTCAGCCCTGATTGGGCAAACCAGTAATAGCGGCAGCAGGAGGCTCCGCCCACCCACCTAGACCCACAAGCGAATTGGTAGTAAAAAAAATTAGAAACCCACAATTGTAACAACACATCTTCAAAATCATTAGCATAATATAGGTAGTCTTCAATTTGTAACCATTCATTTGAAGTCATAACAGGCAGGGGTGGGTTCTGGCAGTCAGTACTGCCGGTTTGCTTGTGGGTGCGTGCATGCACAGCACAATAAAAATTGTTCTGCTCATGTGCGGAAGCAAAAACCAAGATGGCGGCGCCTGTGCCGCCACCTGGAGAACCAGTTCAGGGGCATGGCAGGCCTGAGTCGCTGCCGGTTCCAGTGACCCAGGCTGCCAAACCACTACCAGTTCAGCCAAGCCAGTCCGGACCAGTAGGAACCCTCCACTGATAAAAGGGCTGAAACAAAGGGACTTAAAACTGGTTCTTACACTTACAACTTTACAACTCACGTAAGCAGAATTTGGACACCTGGGACCAATATGTATTTATGATGATTGCAGCATCCCTGGATAATGTGATTGCTGTCATGCCATACCTGGTAACTTTATATACTGTTGCTGCCCTCTATCCCCATATAGTGGCCGGAGAAAGAAAATGCCAAGTATATTATTTGAAGCTGATCCTACGCATTTACCCATCATCCCACACTCTCAAACAAGTGCGCACTGGGAAGCCAGACTCCATTTCCTTTAGCAATTGGAGAAGGCTAAAGCACATTGAAGAATCCATCTTAATCTGTGGCACGTGGTCATCCAAGGACAAACCCACCTCCCACACAGAGCATCGCTGGTGAGATTTAAATTTCTTGTATTTATTAATCGTAATGTTTAGCAGTAACTTAATACTGTCTATCTTGTATTTGGTTCTCATTGTATGTATCCCCATTTCCCCCATTTTCACCATATCCTGTTCTTTCCATAAAGCGTTCAGATCTACGCCCACAGTCTGTTTTATTGGAGGATAGGTGGGTTTAGCTGCATGTTGAGCTGCACACAAACTAACGTGTAACGGGGACAGAACAATTGCCATTTATGACCTTCCCTGCTGACTTCCAACAAGTCAATGGGGCAAGCTGGATTCACATAACAACTGCATGATCCGTTTAACAGTTGCATTAATTTGCTTAACATCTACAGCAGAAAAGATTGCAACATTGGGCATGACTTACTGAATAATCATCTTGCTTAATAACAGAAATTCTGGTTATAAGTTGAAGACTACCAGTATTCATTATATAGTGTACAGTAACCTTAATGAATCCATTCTATAATACAATATTTTAATAAGAGCTAATTTTAGTAATGTGGGGACATGGTGGCTCAATGGCTAAAACGCTGAGCTAGTTGGCAGTTCAGCGGTTCGAATCCCTAGCACCACGTAATAAAGTGAGCTCCCGTTACTTGTCCCAGCTTCTGCAGACCTAGCAGTTCAAAAGCACATAAAAATGCAAGTAGAAAAATAGGAACCATCTTTGGTGAGAAAGTAACAGCGTCCGTGCACCGGAGGGCATTTAGTTATGCCTGCCACTTGACCATGGAGACCTCTTCAGACAGCGCTGGGTGTTCAGCTTTGAAATGCAGATGAGCATGGCCGCCTAGAGTAGGGAACTACTAGCACATATGTGCAAGGGAAACTATTACCTTTAACCTTGGAAAATATAGAGTTTCTTTCTGATTCCCTTAGGAACAGTCATTACTTAAGATTCTTGCATTAGTGCGAAACGTCACAAGTTTCCAGGGCAAAAGATTGAGAAGAACTTTGCAAACAGCTAGTCCTTCTGCATATGTACAGTATCTGCCTGAACCCCCCAAAAATGCATTTGAAATTTATTTAAAGGACAAGAAAAGTTCAGTGAGTTCTTTAAAAGGTAGGTGCAGAATGTTTATTTGTATTAGGAAATAAGTTTAAGTGCAGTTATCTTTACACTGAAACTGATTCTTTTATTATATTTTCAACGTTCTGAAATCTACGGAACATTTTGTGTTCTATGTTTTCTATAACAGGTCGTCAACCCTTGCGATACATTTTAAACTGATTTTCCTTGGTTAATGCAACTCAGCACTCACTTACCACCAATTTGCGTAGCAACCCAGGATGAAGGAATAAAGAACTCAAGTTTCTTATTTTCTTTAAGAAAAATAGAGTATTCATGCACCTCTCCCTTTTTAAGAAGAAATGTTATCATAAAGCAAATCTTCCTTTTAAAGAAAATGATGTAGCACAGACATATAGAATAAGTTTCCAAAATTTGCTCTATGGGGAAAAAAACAACCACAGCCTTAGATGCGCCAAGTCTGGTTAATGGGTGCTGCAATTGCTGTGCAAAATGAAGCTTCTGCTTGCTATGTTAAAATGATAACTTTCTTTTGAACTGAGTAGAAGATATGCTTAAGGAGAAATGTTTTTCATCTAATATGTGCAAATTTAATTTGCCTAAACTGCTCATATATTTGCAAATTACATCATCTATTAGCATTTCATCCCTGACGAATGAAGTTGCTATTGCAAGGAAATGCACTTAAATCAAAGAAGTTGTCTGCTAGTGTGAACCCAATTTAGTAGCTGTATACTTAAGGCTTGTGCGTGTGGATGTAAAAGACACCTTCTCAAACCTCTTCTACCTTCCTCAGTGGACTGAAGGATTTGTGAGAAGACACTCCATGCTGCAGTTACCATTTGACCTTTCACTGGTCCAAAACTTGAACAAACAGACTGAAATTATGAAACCAATTATTTGGAACCCTGTCCCATAGACCTGAATGAGCTTTACTCAGAGTAATATATAGACACTTATAGTAAAGGTAGCCTTTCTGTACAGGCAGCCTTACAGGAAACAGACAAAATCGCCAGTTGTCTATTAATATTGACATTGTATTTTGTTTTTAATGATGACATTGATAGTATTAATATTACCTAGCTCTGAAACAAGAATGGGCGACACTCTCCAAACACACTATTCATTTTGCAAAATTGGTGGAAACAAAGATTAAGATGACGGTGCCCCTATCTGTTCCACATTCAGCTGGTCAATGGGTCTTTCTTCCCCATTCTAATAAGGGGATGGAATCATCTATCATCTACAATGGAGAGGCTAGTTTAGCAATGGACCTTCCTCTCCCTTCTTCATTATTCTCTGCTTCTCAACATCAGCCATCTGAGATGACCATCACATTTTTATTTAATGACTAGCCGATAACCCAGCATTGCCCTGGTATTTATTTATAGGGGGAAAATGTCAGGACCAAACATATTTCTAAAGTTGGATTTTTCCCCTTACCAGAGGGAGCCCCCTTGTGGAGTACTGTGAAGCCGTTACCATGGCAACTCCACTGTGCTGTACAGTAGAAGCCATTTTACGGCACAACAGGTTATATCTTAACAGAACAAACACCCTAAGGGGTGTTAGAGGTGTCTTACCCCACAATCTTTTTCTCCAGAGAGTAAGTCATCTGTGTACCAAGTCTGGTTGAAATTGCTCAAGGCATTCCAGAGTTATGCTGGATGCACGTGCGCGTGCGCACACACACTTTTATATATATATATAGAAGAAGAAGATAAGGCCAGCCCAGACACATCCCTCCTCTAATCACAATATGTATGCAGATATGCATGCATCATGTATGCACACACACACACACACACACACAGAACATGCTTTCCTGTTCTGCTAAATAAAGGAAATACCAATAGCTACTTGTTTTTAATATATTACTAGTTCTCTATCTGAAGTGTCTCTAAGATTCCTTTCTAATCCCTTTCAAACGTGTCAACCTATGCAGGAGTCTCTGTGTATTTCATCAACCAATTCTAAAACAGTCAGCATTCGATTGAGAACACTGTGATAACAAGAAAGATTCAGAATACACAAAGCAGGGTGATCGTATCTGCCTCGTGGGCTCCCTTTGAGGGGAGAATTGAAGCAATCCAAATGCCAGATCAACCCCCAATTTTGATACTTCCTTTTGCAAGAGAGAAAAGGCGCTTAGGTGAGACACCCAGGCAAAACGTAGACTGTGAACGAAACTAATTTACTTTGTATATTAATTTCCTCAAGCATTCATACGTCTATCACTACAGTTTGGGTAAATAAGTAAAAGAAAAAGTGAAATTGGGACTACAGTATATTGGGAATAGATACTATATTAAGTCTGTGCATGTGCATGGGTCTGCCTGTGTCTCTTTCTCACTCTCTCACTCTGTGTGTGTGTGTGTGTGTGTGTGTGTGTGTGTGTGTGGCATATGGCCTGGTTACTTGTGGGACTTTTTATCTCCCAAAGCATCTGCCTAGCCAATTCAATCATGCAGAGTTGGTGCACTCTGGGTTCCTTCAATTAAACAATGTCATCTATTGGGATTCCAGAAGTGCAACTTCTTTGTGGCAGCACCTGCCCTCTGCAATGAAATCCCACAACCCCTCCTCCCCCATCAAGGTCCGTATGGCCCTGCTCTCCAATTTGCTTAGAAGAACTGTGAGAATCTGGTTCTTCATCCAGACTTTGGGTGAAGGGAATTGATATCCCTTACTTCCTTTCCACCCAGTCTGTCATTCTCGCCAAGTTTTCTCTCCCTTTTAGTCGGTTTGTTCTAATGTCCTTATTTCAATAATAAATTGGGCATTTGTTGGGATTAAGGCAATGTACAAGTTTAATAAACACAAACCTAGACACAAACATCCATCCATCACAGATTCCTATTTCAAGATTCCAGGTGGTTTATTGTAAGCCTAATGAAACCACATCAACTTTTATCGATTTAGAAATAATAAAGCAAGAAGACTAAAAATTAAACAAAAATGGAATCTGGTTGGAAAATGAACTGCTTTTTACTAAACATTGCAGGAGAGTCAAATATCACTTCCCCATTGTAAGTTAAAGTGGTGGAAGAGTGAAGTGCTCTCCTAAAACTTTTCACCTAGGATTCTTGGATCTGAAAAGGATAAAGAGGCTATTAAACTGATTGATTAAGGGTAAATTTCAAAGATTTATCAGCCTCTCAATTAATCCCTCTGGAAACATACCTGTAGGTGTTTACAAATTACAAATCTCAATGATCACTCTGTAAAGCTATTTTAATGCTCTCCCCTTGGCATTGTTCAATGTCAACTAACGTAATAGCTCAGCCTAACACAATTTATGTCCCTGCAAATCAGATAAAATGAAGAACTTATGGTGTGATACTTTGTGTTATGCTGCTTTGTATTACTGTACAAATTTTATTCCAGTTCTCAGCAATGGTTAATCCAGTCATTTGTTAAAAAGGAACAAAATTCCAGGCTACCCAAATGATTTTTATATATTTTTTAAATTTAATATCAGCTAACAAGGATTCTAAAAGTTATATCTAATAGTCATGTTCTGGGTCTAGTCAGCAAATCAAAAATTATTTGATGACTAAACCTATGATCCTAACAATGCTTGGTATGCATGTATGTAAGTATATACAGTAAAGGTAAAGGTTCCCCTCACACATGTATGCTAGTCATTCCTGACTCTAGGGGGCAGTGCTCATCTCCTTTTCAAAGCCGAAGAGCCAGTGCTGTCTGAAGACGTCTCTGTGGTCATGTGGCTGGCATGACTAAATGCTGAAGGAGCACAGAACACTGTTACCTTCCCACCAAAGGTGGTTCCTTTTTTTCTACTTGCATTTTTACATGCTTATGAACTGCTAGGTTGGCAGAAGCTGGGACAAGTAATGGGAGCTCACTCCGTTACATGGTGCTAGGGATTCAAACTGCTGACCTGCCGACATTTCTGATTGACAAGCTCAGCATCTTAGCCACTGAGCCACCATACTGAGCCAGTATGTATGTGTGTGTGTGTATGTGTGTGTGTGTATATATATATGTATATATGTATATATGTATATATGTATATATGTATATATGTATATATGTATATATGTATATATGTATATATGTATATATGTATATATGTATATATGTATATATGTATATATGTATATATGTATATATGTATATATGTATATATGTATATATGTATATATGTATATATGTATATATGTATATATGTATATATGTATATATGTATATATGTATATATGTATATATGTATATATGTTGTATTTGTGCTGATAAATAAATAAAGGGAGACTAGTATGGATCCATTTCAAGCTGTTTAGCTCTCATCAGCTAGCCATACCCTTACTGGGATTTGAACCTGGGATGTGTTACATATTAGGCAGACTTGCTAGCCACTACACCACCGGTTCTCCTCCTTTATCAGCTAAGCCAGGGAAATAAGTATGTGTTTGTGTTACAACCCCTGGTATGCCCAAATATGGCAAGTCTGCCTAATATGTAACACATCCCAGGTTCAAATCCCAGTAAGGGTATGGCTAGCTGATGAGAGCTAAACAGCTTGAAATGGATCCATACTAGTCTCCCTTTATTTATTTATCAGCACAAATACAACACAAATATAAAAAGGCAACATTAAAAATAAAAATATGGGTTTCTGCCTGCATGGTTTTCTGTGATGAGCCGAAGGACAGAAAGAGGGAGGAGTGAGCTCCCTACCATATTTGGGCATACCAGGGGTTGTAACACAAACATATATGTATATATGTATATATGTATGTATGTATGTATGTATGTATGTATGTATGTATGTATATATGTATATGATGTATATGATGTATATGTATATATATATATATATAAATAAAAACTCATTTTTGTGGGTTTTTTAATGTACAAGAATACATTGCATTCTGAACCTCTACATGGTTGGTTTAATTAGCTATATGAATTTCAGAATTTTTAAGCTTTATGTGTACTAGTTAGTTAGTTTAGTTTATTAGACTTCTAGACCGCCCCCTCTCCCCGAAGGGACTCGGGGCGGTGTACAGGTACAAAATTAAAAACCATACAATCAATAATAAATATAATTAAAATCGGATTAAACAGACCCCTGTACAAGTTTATAAAAATTAAAACCTAACCTTAAAACCAAACCGTAAAATTTAAAAATACAAACTGAGGTGGGAAAGCTTGAATTAGGCCAGGCCAGCTAGCTGAAATAGGTGGGTTTTGAGCTTCTGGCGGAAGGAGCGGAGGTCCGTGGTCGTTCTAATGTCAGGGGGAAGGTCATTCCAGAGGGTCGGGCCCATCACAGAGAAGGCCCTTCCCCTGGGCGTCGCCCACTGGCACAGCCTAGTGGACGGCACCCGGAGGAGTCCCTCTCTGTGTGAGCGAATCGGCCGAAGGGATGTGTGGGGCAGGATACGATCCCGCAAATAACTAGGTCCTGTGCCATGGAGCGCTTTGAAGATGATAATCAACACCTTGAAACGCTGATGGGATGATGATAGATGATGTACTGCTTTAAGCTTTTGAATGATATATTTTGTATTCTGGTCTGGCTTTAAACCACAATTAAGATATTCAATGCAAACATATAAGTTTGAATGTGATGTAAGTTTTAATGTAAGTGATATACTAATATGCTTACTAACCTACTCCACTAAATATTATTCTTCATAATAAAAGCATTATCTCAATCCAGGTGACATCAAAGACAGTGGTGGGATTCAAATAATTTACGAACTGGTTCTCTACCCTAATGATTTTTTCCAACAACCAGTTCACCAAACTGCTCAGAAACTTAACAACCGCTTCTCCCAAAGTGGTGCAAACTGGCTAAATCCCACCACTGGTTTGCTTGGATGAAAAGTAAAAATAGGCTAGTCTACTAAATGAGAAACCATTATTCTTCATAATGAATGTGCTCAAACTTGAAAAATACTAAGACATTTGCTAATAAGTTCAAGTACAGTACCAATTGTCTTGTGTCATTATTATTTCAAGCTATACCTGTTACTGAAGTGTCCAGCTTTTCCTAGTTTGTTTCCTCTAGTTCAGGGGTGTCAAACTCAAGGCTAGATCCAGCCCACAGGGTGCTAAGATTTGGCCTGTGGGGCCACCCTGGAAAAAGCAAAGGACTGGCCTGCAGTGCCTCTGCCAATAAAAATGGAGCTTGGGAGGACAGCACACGACCCTTCCGAGCTCCATTTTCGCTGGCAAAGGTTTGCAGGAGGACGTCACAGCTGAAAATGGAGCTTGGGGTCCCATTTTCACTGGCAGAGTACTCAGGTTGCCACAGGTGCCCCTGACATAAGGGACATAGAGCTGGCCATGCCCACCCTGGCCACACCTACCCCAGCCCCCCAAAGTCAAACACAATCCTTATGCGGCCCTCAATGAAATTGAGTTTAACACCCCTGTTCTAAATATATAGGATTTGAAGTTTTCAGAATTCCCTTTAACAACCCCAATACTTCTGGGGAGTTCTGGATATTCTTCCCTGGAAGGATATTGGTGTTGGAAAGCCTGGTGTAATAGTGTGCAAGCTACAGATAATATTGACTATTTTTCTATAAAACTCTAGATAAAAATTGTATTTACAAATCCCCGGGTCCAAAATCTAATTGTTCTAAACCATTTGAGCAGGCAGATTCCTGCAAGGATGAATATGAGGTAACCCAGAGATGTGCAGACTCCAGACATATTTGTTTTTCTTATTGTTTTTCATTAGAGTACTAAGATTCACCAGCTGAAATTCAAATTTATGGTCTCACTGGGCTTTGTTAATGCTAAAAGAATTATTAAAGAATGAATCAAGGGCATCAATTTAGTAAAAGATTTAAGCTTGTCCACAGCTACCCTCTCATATCAGAAACTTTTCTGCAGAAAAGGAAATGATTCCCAAGAGCCTATGCAAAACTTTCAAAGCCTAGGTTGCAATCAAGCAAACCTGTCCCTCACATGACTTGGGGTACATAACCAAAGCAGCCACATTGCTTCATTTTGCCTCGCTTCTAAGGTTTCTTCTAGCAATCACAATTGTCAGAAAAGAGCCTGCACAAAAGATCATTGTGAGACATCCAGGTCCAGAAGGGTTGGAAGAAACTTCTGCACATATACAACATAAGGACAGAAGCATTTTCAAGCTACGCTATACTGGATAATAGTCAAAAGGCTAAAATGCAACGACAATCTCAATTTAAATCTACAAAGCTTGAAGCCTTCACAGACATAAAACAGTTGCTTCCATGGAATGAAGAATTTCAGTCACCGTATTTTTCAGAGTATAAGACGCACCTTTTTCCGTCAAAAAAGAGGTTGAAAATATGGGTGCATCTTATACACTGAATACAGCTTTTTGTGCCTCCCAAAACCCTACTCCCTTCACCAAAAAGGCCTTGCAGAGCCTTTAGGAGGCTTGTAGAGTGCTCCTGGGGGCTGGGGAGGGCAGAAATGAGCAAAAAACAGACCATTTTTGCTCATTTGGGGGGAGCAGCCCCCAGGAGCAGTCTACAAGCTTCCTAAAGGCTATTTATGCCCTAAATTTTGACAAAAATGGGCCTTTTTCATGAAAAACGGGCCATTTTTGGGAGGTCTGCAGAGTGTAAAAACTTTGTTTTTTAATTTGCCTCTTCAAAATCTTGGTGCATCTTATACTCCGGTGCATCTTATACTCCAAAAATATGGCAAATGAATCCAAATCACTGTGCACAATCACTGTCTACTCTGAATTGAACAAGGCTGAAGCCATCTTATGCTGTTTCACAGTTGCCACTATGGGGGGAGGATGAGGGAGAAATAACTAGACCATCTCATAGACAAAGTAAAGAGCTCTCCTGTGGGAACCAAGGTCATCCCAACAGGTGGCAGTAGGAGGAGGAGCAGAACTGATCGAGGGAGCCCGCCACCTGCTTTGATTGGACAATGTGACCTGTGACACCTGGGGAGGGAAACTTTGCTCTTTTAATTACTTGGTAAGCAAGGGAAACTTTTAGAGTTGGTTGGTGTTCTCTGAGGAACATTCCTGCCTTGGAGTTCTTTGGATGCATTACTCGGAACACTGACAATCACATTACAGAAAAATATATTTTTTGTTTCCACCTAGCTTTTGTCATTGCAGAAATCTACTTTGACAGCGAAGGAAGGTATCCCTATTAGCAATAGCGCTTTGACTTATATACTGTTTCATTTTGCTTTTACAGCCCTCTCTAAGCGGTTTACATATTTACACATAGTTAGCATATTGCACCCAACAATCTGGGTCCTCATTTTATCCACCTCGGAAGGATAGATGGCTGAGTCAACCTTGAGCTGGTGAGATTTGAACTGCCAAACTGCAACTAACGGTCAACTGAAGTAGCCTGCAGTACGGCACTCTAACCACTTTGCCACCTTGGCTCTTATTGCTAAGGACTTGAGAAAGAGGCATTCTTAGTCATCTCAAAAATTATTCAGTGATTTATCATTGTTTCTTGTCTGACTTTGGCCTCCTGCTCTAAGCTGCAAACACATGCATGGACAGCTAAGTTATGGAAATCCCAGGACATTTAAGTTGCGCATTTTGAAGAGTTTGAGCCTTTGTCAACATACATAGCTAGCTCTAATTTACTAAACCTGTCCAAGCTAGACAAGGCAATGACCTCTATCCCTTCATCAGTTGTGGGAACAGCACAAGTGCTAAAATGAAAATAGCAATGAAGGATGCCAAACAATTTATCTCTTTCAAGAGGCAGAACTATCAATCATTTTATCTTCTTTTCTACTGAGATATCTTTTCTTCTCTGTATAAAAATTCCTTTCTGAAGCTCACCAATTTCATTACTCAAGTAGCTTCTTTCTTAGAATCTGTCCCAATACACCTAGGATTGGATCCCATTGAAGCAAAATCATAATTAGAGAATGGATTGAAAGATATGAGAAATGCTAACAGATTATAGGCACCCATTTGAAGTTAATTATATTAATATTAAATTAACAGTTGTCAAGACCCTTAAAAAAAAAAAAAGAAATCCGATTAGAAGGTTGTTCAAATCTCTAGTGCCGCATAATGGGGTGAGCTCCCATTACTTGTCTCAGCTTCTGCCAACTGAACAGTTCAAAAGCATGTAAAAATGCAAGTAGAAAAATAGGAACTACCTTTGGTGGGAAGGTAACAACGTTTCGTGCACCTTCGGCATTTAGTCATGCCGGCCACTTGACCACAAAGACGTTTTCGGACAGTGCTGGCTCTTCGGCTTTGAAACAGAGATGAGCACCGCCCCCTAGAGTCGGGAACGACGAGCACATATGTGTGAGGGGGAACCATTGATATTAAATTAATAATTGTCAAGACACTTTTTAAAAAATGAAATGATATTTTCCATCGTTTTCGAACTGTTTCAATGATTCCTTTCAGTGTGATGTCATTTTTTTAATACAGAATTATTATCTCAGTTTCTTTCTGTTGTACTTTAATGTATGTAAAAAATAACAACAACAACAAAATTGCAGTATTGAAAAGGCTATGACTGGTGTTCACGCCATGTGTCTTTCAAGTTACTTTACCAAAGAAAGCATTCTGTTTGCTTTCTTGCATAGACATGTTACAACAGAAGAGTAAACCATCTGGATAAATTAATTAGATCCTCAAGCCCAATTTTTCATCCAATCACCTTGTACAGTATATAGGTCCAGGTTGTTCCATTCTGTCTGTTGTTTCTTTGAATGAACTTGTGGAAAAGATAGGAGAGTCCTAAGTATAGAATGAGCAGAATAGAATATGCTCCTATACCTGAAATGAAAAACCTCAGATTCTTTGTTGGCTTTGATCTAGGAAGCTTTGTTGAATTCAGTGAAATCTGATCCATCATTAATTGCTTTCAATAAAATGCAAATCACCAGTTGGAACCGTTTCAAGACTACTCAGCATTCAATATATCTGAAGATTAAAAAAAACTATAGCTAGTCTAAGAAATATAATAATGAGGGATAATAAGGGATAGAAATCAGGGGTGGGTTCCTGCCAGTTCTAACCTCTTCTATAGAAGAGGTTCCACAATCTACAGTGCTGTTTAGAACCGGTTCCAGTTCCCTCCCCCCGCCCGTCTGCATATCATCAAGATGAAGAGCGAAAGGAGGAATTCTGGGAGTTGAAGTCCACAAGTCTTAAAGCTGTCAAGTTTGAACACCCCTGGGTTTTTTTTTCTCTAAAGGGTTAGGGGTACAAGGGTCTTGTAACTTGACAGGTTTAAGACTTGCGTGCTTCAAATGCCAGAGTTTCTGAGCCAACATTTTGGTTGCTAAGCAAGAGCGTTGTTAAGTGAGTTTCACCACATTTTACAAGTTGGCCACGCCCACCCAGTCACATGGCTGGCAAGCCACTCCCGCACAGTCACATGGCCACCAAGCCACTCCCACAAAGCAGGCCGCATCTATAGAAGAGGTTCTAAAAAATTTTGAAACCCACCACTGATAGAAATATATACGTACATTTTTTTCTCTTTTGTTTTTAACTAATATAAAATTGCATTATTTTGTTGTTATGCTGTTAAAGCAGTCTGTCATGCTTTAGATTTAGATTAAGTGGAAGCCGTATTTTTTCTTTTAGACATTTTTATCCCCAAACATTTCTACTTCATCTCCACTTATCGGGGACAAGGCTAGAACTGAGACAGTATCATTGTTCTCACCCATAATATTCTTAGGAAGCAATCAAAAAAGGTAACTTACTGCTCATGACAGCATGATTGAAGCTCTACTCATTTTATACATAAGTGTAAATGGTGAAAGGGTTTTGTTTCGGGGAGCCAATGGTCACCATTTTGCCTTTCTTAACCCCCTCCATGGGTAATCTTGTTAGAGATGCTAGGTTGCACTTTTATTTTTGTTTACTTTTCCTAATATCCCACTTGAAAACATAAATTTTCATCTCTGACAGGTCATGTTCATAAAACACTGACTGAATAAGAAGAAACTTTTTATAAAAAGAAATAAAGTATATCTCTTTTTTGCTTAGTAAGATCATAAAACGTAAGCATTCTACCCAATGACATGAAATATTAACAGTGCTATGCAGTCAGTCTATTCTTCCATAAAATATACTACACAAAGATTATGAGAAATATTTTTGATGCAACCATAGATTTTATTGTGAGTAGATGTGTAGGTAATATCATATACACATCAATAGATTAAATTTAATTCCATCCAGCACGCATTGGTTAAAACCCAAAATAAATTATAGGTGGAAGCAATTAATCACATGGTTATAACTGATGGTTTAGAAAGAGTAAATAGACAGAAAATCTAGTGTACGTATTACAATCCAGAGAAAAATGTGGTTTTATTCCATGTAGTAGAATCATGCTAAATTCTTCTAATCACCTTGTTAAATCAGGAAAGATTTTATTAAAAAGTCTAGAATCATAGGTTGAAAGGGCCATAAAAAGCATCTTGTCCAAACTCTTGTTCACTACAAGTGCCAAAGAGTTCAACTACTTTAAAAAATGATTATGTCTTCATTAAAAACAAAGAATGTCCTTAGGACATTTCCTTCTCCTTATCTTAACATCTTTAATCTCCAAAGATATGTTCATTATACCGTAGATGATTTTAAAATTAAAGAAGGCTGAAATTTGAGCAGGATCTTTCTTTGAACCCAATGAACTAAAAAAGAAGAGACTTTGTGGATCTGCTCCATGTCCAAAGTTGAAACACACACCCTGTGCACCAAACAAATATAAGCAGTGACGTGCAGTCAGGTGAGGCAAGTGAGGCACAGCCTCACCACTCTCATCATGAAAAAAAAAAGTAAAAGGAAAAAGCTGAGCTAGTTGCTGCCTCACCGTGGATGACTCTGCTTAACCTCACTGGTGCTCTCCCTCCCCAAGTGTAGTGACTTCCTCCCCAGGCCCCCATTCATTTCTCTCTCTCACACACACAGCTGGATAAAACTATATAAAAATCTAGCCCAGCTTCACTGATTACAAGTTTGAAAAGGCAACGTGGCTCCACCTGCAATCAAACTACACTTGGGGAGGGAGAGCACAAGCGAGCACTGAGGAGACCACAGGAGGAAGGAGGAAGCCAGGCAAAGAGCCATGCTGTAGTACACACACTTCCCCCCAGACTCTTTCTTTTGGAAGGCTCCCCTCCGGCTTCTCTGCCTCTCCTCTCACCCCAGCCTGCCAGCAGGAGGTGGTGGGTGGGCTTTATTGTGTTCCAGGCATTTCCCACCCAGACAACAGGCTGCATTTGCAATGGTGGAGGTGTTTGGGAAAGGCAGCAGGGAAATGGGGTGGGGGGGATGGCAGAGGAGCTGCTTTCAAGCCACTGGAAAAGATATCCAATCCAACTTTTGTGTGTGGGGGGGTTTGTTTGAGAGTGAGTGAGAGAGGGAAGGGGTAGGAGAGATAGTCCAATCCAACTTCTGTGTGTGTGTGTGTGTGTGTGTGTGTGTGCGTGTGCGTGTGTGTGTGTTTGAGAGAGGGGGAGGAAGGGAGAGAGGGAGGAAGGAGGGGAAGGAGAAGAAAAAGAAAAAGAAAGAAGGAGCAAAGGAGAAAAACAAATGCTGTCGCTTTAAATTGGAACTGAGCATGCCTGGCTGTGGAATTCTGGGAGTTGAAGTCCACAAGTCTAAAAATATTTGAAACCCAGCACTGTGTCAGTGCCTCACCAGTCATAAACCTTACCGCACGTCACTGAATATAAGTGTATAAGAAACAAGGCCAAGGCAATAACATGTGTTGTATATTCTGTTAATACATGTTAATCAATAGATTTACGTACACATTTCTGACCTTTGTGAGTCAAATGATATGAACACACCTAGAATAAATAATGGCTAACTTTTCATTTGTTTCTTCAATAATTCTAGCTGTCAAAGCCCAGTTGTCTGATATAATAATAATTTAATAATAATAATAATAATAATTTTTAATTTATTAGCCGCTCCCTCTCCAAAAAGGACTCGGGGCAGCGTACAATAAAATATGTATCCATCTTTCTTTTAAAAAATACTATAATGAGACTTTTTAGTATAGTGCTGAGAAATAAAAGATCTTGATTTCTAGTCCTCTCTTTAGCATCAAAACCAATGTGGTGACTTTCAGCCAGTCCCTTTCTCTGAGCCAAACTCAACCTCACATGATTCCTATTTTGGGTAAAATAGGATACAAGAGCCTTCTGTAGATTATGGTGAGGAGTAGTAAATCAATTGATTAATAGAAATAAATAAACCAGTAACAAATGCTAGGAGGTGACTAGGTAATCATTTTAGTCACAACTTCCATTACAGTTTAGGAATTGAGCAGCATATACAGACAGAGAGAGGAACTACCAACAGTCTATTACAACCACATGATTGCACCATAGCACATAATCAACTAAAGTTCTTAAAATATCCTAAGTAAACCAAAAGACCCAGTAGAAGAAAGAACAGGAGTCATCGATAATATACAGAGTAAGGACTGTAATAGACAATATGTAGGACAAATATACAGAAGACTAGTAGCACACAAACATGAACACTAACTAACAGTCAGAAAACACAAGAGAAACTCCTTAATTTCACAACACATGGACGGATTTAACCATAGTTTCAACTGGGAAAATAAGAGTATTCTAGACCAAAACAATTCTAAAACCAATAGAGAATTCCTGGAAGCCTGGCACTCTGACAAATCGACAATCAACAGGTACATAGAGTTACATAACATTTAAATACCATTCAAAAGAGACAATCAAAAAACCAAAAAAGGAAATTAAAAGACAAAAACATCTCCTCACCAGCAAATCACACCCAGATGGGCAGAGATTAACACCAAGATTAATACTAGACCAACAATCAAGAAGTAAGCAATACCTCAATCAAGGAACTACCAACTCAGATAAACAAGCTAGAAACAAACAGTAGCCTAATCAAGGAAGCACCAAGAACATCCCCACTGCCACAGCAAGCCAGTAGTATATAAAAACACCTTTCCAGATCTGATGGGATTACCTGAATGAAATATCTGCTTAAAAACCCAGCCAAACTCAGTGAGCAGCAAGGACCATACAGATGTACTGTAATCAGTGAAAGGATTCATTTTTTTTTACTACTGGTTCTGTAGGTGTGGCTTGGTGGGCATGGCAGGGGAAGGATATTTTAAAATCTCCATTCCCTCCCCACTCCAGGGGAAGATTACTGCAAAATCCCCCATTCTCTCCTAATCAGCTGGGACTCAAAAGGCAAAGAATAGCTGGGGGTGCGGCCAGTCAGAGGTAGTATTTACTGGTTCTCCGAACTATTCAAAATTTCCATTACCAGTTCTCCAGAACTGGTCAGAACCTGCTGAATACCACATCTGACTGTATTTGCATGTTTTTACATAGAACTATTTAGATTCCCATGCATGTTCACACATCTCACCCCTCTGTCTGTCAGTGTCCATCTGAATAATCACAATCTGAGGTATGGAAAGAAAATGCAGAATCTTATTTCTGTCAGTGCATTTATGGGTAAAAAAGGAATATAGTATAATATCAGCCAGCTGATCAGTCAAAGGCTCATTCAGGATAAATGGATGGTATTAATTTATGACTTGGCTTATTTTTCACACCCAGACTGCATAATGCCTCAGTCTTCAGGGTGCTGATATGTGCCTACCCATGAACTACAATAGAAATCCAAATTCTGCTAAGCCATTCAGATCTCTCCATTTTTATTGGCAGCAGGTTCTTTGCTCTGTTTCCAGGGACATTTGCACTATTGTTGTTTTCATCAGCCTCACAGCCTGAAAAGCAGACATCAGATGTAAAACAAAGGTGTGATTTCGAAAAGTGTAGGCTCATTCATCACTGTCTTAAAATTTGATATCTAGTTCTCCAACAAAACTGCAGACAAATCTTACATGTAGGCTCTTTTCACACACACTCACACACACACTTTAAATTCATATCTATAATTGAACCTTTTCACACAGTCTAGTAAGTAAACACATGAAGAAGAAATAGGATTTTGCTGCTGCCTCTGTTCTTAGAGACCTGCTTTGGATCTTGTTAAAATATTCATGACTGGGAGAAACATGGGAACAAGGTCAGCCAATGAATAGACATAGCAACTAAGTCAGCCAATGGCAGCTTAAAACAGATCTGAGTGTGTGCAAAGAATTGAAACAGAAACTTAAGAAGAAAACAGTCTGTCTGGGCTTGTCTGCTGAAATGTAACTAACAGCTTGTGTTTGCCTGTAACTCTCCTGCCTTATGTTTACTTGGAAGAACCACCTGTTGGTATTGTACATTATGTACATAAAGAAGTTAATAAATCCTGCTGCATCCGTTTATCTGTGTGTGGTTCTGGATTTGAATTTATGCAACAAACTCTGACAGAATTTTGAGATCAGTTCTCATTAGAGGAGGCAAAATAGTCAGAAAAGGAGGACACTGAGCACATGTGTAGCCTCTCACCTAAAATATTGTATTCGATCATAGAAACTTTGGCAGAGAAGGGTATCGTCTACTTGGGTGTACTTGAAACTCCAGCATACAAGTACACAATTCATAAGGCTGGGCCAATGGCATTAACAAAGAGTTTCCACACTAGAAATTTAAAGCAACTTCTGGCATCACATGGACATTATTAAAGTTATTGATTACAATGCTGGCTGGGTGATGTTAGAAAATGCTATACAGTAAGTCACTCCTGAAGATCCTGACTGACTGATGGAAAAAATGCCTTGAACCATTCAGAAGAGTAAGGTTGGACTTCTGGAAAATAAAGGCTTAATTAAGAGATTTATAATGTAGGCAGAAATGACAATTCTAATAAACATAAGTTTCTGTTTGGGTGGTGTTCTTTCTTTGGCAGCTCTCCCTTAAATCACTGAGCAAAAGATAAACAAATGCTGGAGCAACATATATTTCAACTTCTTTGCACCTATAAAAGAATGTGCAGTCCTTCCTTTAACACATCCTTGCTTTAGTTAGGAGCCGTGGTGGCACAGTGAATAGAATGCAGTATTGCAGGATAATTCTGCTGGCTGTCAGCAGTTCAATTCACCAGCTCAAGGTTGACTCAGCCTTCATCCTTCCGAGAAGGGTAAAATGAGGACCCAGATTGTTGGGGGCAATAGGCTGACTCTGTAAACCACTTAGAAAGGGCTGGAAAGCACTGTAAAGTGGTATATACTTCTAAGTGCTATTGCTATTGTTATTCGTTGAACTTTACTCTCTCACTTGAAAATTCTTAACTTCTGCCCTTTTAATATCTTTTAATTTTCTGTTTATCCTTTCCCCGGTTGAGTGCGGTTGAGATTCTTGGATAGAGCATCTCCAATAATTTGTTGAATAAATACATACTTACAGACCTTAAAGATAAAGTGTATTATTGTATTGCAATTCACATTCAATTTTTGTACGTAGAAAGAATGCTCACATGGATCAATTGAACATTGGTATACCGTATACCATACAGTGTACCCAGTGCCGGGAGGCCAAACTATGGCAGTGCAGTCTTTCCATTTCCAAATTGTCCCCCTCTGCAGTAGGAAAATAATGTGAGAAAGACTATAGTCTGCGTGCACAGCTTTAGAAGCTGAGGGATGTCAAATATTTCTGCTCCTTCTTTTAAAAAAAAGACTTCTAGATGAAGATTTCAAGTGTACTGCAAATATTGAGATATGCGTGAAATAAAGGTTTTCCAGAACATTGCAAAGCAACACTGCAACCACAGATAGGGACAAAATGGGGATTGCAATCATCACACATTAAGCAAGGTTTTGGGAGGATGAATTGGAAGAATTCTGTATGTCAATCATGGCTGTTGCGAATAACTATAGTATTGTATGCAGCAGTGGGACTCCAAATCTTTTCCTACCGATTCTATGAGAGAGTGCTTCGTGTGCACATGCACACTCTGTGTGCACATGCATGCTTCATGTGCATGCAGGCTTCACGTGCATGCACACTTAATGCGTGCTTCATACACACACACACAAAGTACTCAAAGACTGCCCTTGGCGCCAGCTCTGGTGAGCTGAGCTGTTGTTTAGGTCAGTTGAGGTGCAACAATCCGCTCTGAAGTGTGAATCAGCTGAGCTGAAAACCAATGGACTATAGGACAGGGAATGACAGGAGCAGGAGGGCAGGGCCAACCAGAGGTGGTATTTGCCGGTTCTCTCAACTACTCAAAATTTCCACTACCGATTCACCAGAACTGGTCTGAACCGACTGAATACCACCTCTGATTGTATGTGGTGTTTGAAAACCAGCAACTAAGTAGTATTTGAGACCTGAAAAATAACTGACAATTTTAAAACTGTAGCTTAGACATCCTTTTAAGCTTTTTGCAGCTATGAGGTGGGCCTGACTGGCAAGTGAAAGGCAGATGAATTGAAGCTGCATCCTCCTCTGACACTCACACTTCCAGTAGCAGATGAGGCTGAACATAATAAACATCTAATGTGGGGACAGTCTTACTTACACTGTGGTATTTGATGCCTGGTGGTTTTTTTTTTTTTTTTAGCAACCAGGACTGAATATTCAGAACCAAGTGGGTGTTTAGCAGATTATCCCTTCCATAAATTTGACTCCGCATGAACCATATGGATATGGAAAGAACATTTTGCTGCAGACAACGATCATCCTTCACAGTTGAAGAGGTAGCTGCTAAAGTGGTTTAAATTGCCTACCCATGGTCAGTCAGATGGTCCGTCTGTATGAAACCACTTACCCAAAGCTGCCTTTCTAATAGGAAAAGGTTGATACCTGTAATGATTGTGGGATATCAAGATGTTACACCACTCAGAGTTATCGGTTGTTCTCCTATTATCCACTTCAGTGATAGAAATGATGGATGGCATATAATTGGCATTGGCTGAAGAAACTTTATTGGTAAGGGTTGATTGATAATATTTGGCTGATTATATTCCTTTCAATATTACTCAGCAGTGCAAGAACAAACGAAGAAAGGGAGTTAAAAAAACAGCTAGACACTAGTTTCCATTTAATCCTTTATATTTTTGTTTAACTTCCATTCAAAGTTTGTTGCCTACTTTAATTTTTAACTACCTTACGTAACTTGGGTCTGTATCCAGTCTTTCATTAGCAAGAGCATCGGTTCTTCTAAAGCATTTTTTTTTAAATCTCACCGTTCCATGAGCACAGCTGTAATCTGCTAAGGATCATAAAATCAAGGCATTTCTTCATTACAAGAAAGGAACAATAATTTAGTTACATTGTTATGTATCTTCTCATCCTTAGGGATGCTTGTATTTTTAACTTTAAAAATAGAAAAGGTTTCTTGGACTGCAAAAGTAAAAAGAGAACACAATGGTGTGACAGAATAAGGGCAGCTTTGTCACCCAGCTACAGCAGAAGATACACTGAATTTATGCAAAGATAAGATTAAGTTGATTGTGCAGGATCACACAATGCAAATTGGCATGATAAATACTGAAGAATCATTCTCCTATTACATCACATGAGTTTTAGACAGAGAAAAATAATGAAGCCCCCGACGTGAGTGATATTGAGCTGGCCACACCCACCCTGGCCCACAACATGGTCCCCCCAAGCTCAAACACAACCCTGATGCGCAACCCTCAATGAAATTGAGTTTGACATCCCTGGTTAAGGCAGTCGTGGTGTCCATCTGTCTATCCATTAATCCAACAGAAAAGCCTCTGGTTTCAATTATATATTAGTCTATAAATCTTCTGAGTTAGTTCATGTATTTGTGTCCTAAATGAATCTTCATGTTGTTAATTGCCAACATTGGAAAGTTTCTAAGATTCCTCTTGGATGTCTTGCTGCCAAATAACGCTTTCAACTTGCAAACTCCCACTGTCCAGTATCCTTAGTAAGATCTCCTTGTCCTTCCATTCTATCCCAAGCTGTTTTAGGATTTTCCAACTGATCTTTTGCCACATTCCAGAGCTGGAATCTCTGCACATGGTAAGGCTTTGTCATTACCAATAGACTCCACTGCACCAGTTTATGTCTTCACCATCATCACAGCCTGCAACAGTTGAATCCTAATCATCCAACCTCATATCTTCCCTGTTTTTTCTTTCTTTTCTCTTTATATATTCTTTATTTAAGGCATGTAACTGCCACTCTTCAAGTTCATTTTATTGCTTCTTTTTTGTCAACATGCTCTTGGTCTTGTGTTTAGTCATCTGTCTTCTCTAAAAAAAATCCTTGGCATTTCTCTCTAGCTGAACACTTATCTCTAGTTGGGTACTTCAGCCTGCCAAGTTGCTGAAACTTCACTTCTTTTACTTCATACAAGGAAAGCAATAGCCTGCTACAAAGCTCAACCAAGTCTGTGAAGCTTTATAGATCACATTATGTTTAATTCATTAACTTCATTATGCTATACCCAATTGTTGGGGGAAAAATATGGTCCAGTTCCAAGCCAGGAGACGCTGAAAGTAAAATGGAGAAGACTAAAGCATATGAAGAACAGTTGCAGGAACTGGGTATGTCTAGTTTAATGAAAAGAAGGACTAGGGGAGATATGATAGCAGTGTTCCAATATCTCAGGGGCTGCCACAAAGAAGAGGGAGTCAAGCTATTCTCCAAAGCACCCGAGGGCAGGACAAGAAGCAATGGGTGGAAACTAATCAAGGAGAGAAGCAACTTAGAACTAAGGAGAAATTTCCTGATAGTTAGAACAATTAATCAGTGGAACAACTTGCCTCCAGAGTTGTGAATGCTCCAGCACTGGGAGTTTTAAAGAAGATGTTGGATAACCATTTGTCTGAAGTGGTGTAGGGTTTCCTGCCTGAGCAAGGATTGGACTAGAAGACCCCCCCAAGGTCCCTTCCAACTCTAATTGTATTGTATTATTGTATTGTATTATCATATTGTATTATATTGTATTGTATTGTATTGCATTGCATTGCATTGCATTGCATTGCATTGCATTGCATTGCATTGCATTGCATTGCATTGCATTGCATTGCATTGCATTGCATTGCATTGCATTGCATTGCATTACATTACATTACATTACATTACATTATATTATATTATATTTAGTAACCAGACACTTCAGTAACAGCAGCATGCTTCTGGGGTGGCTGACAAAATGGGGTTGAGACAGGTGGGCTTTTATACATTCTTTGGGGCCTTGTGATTGACTGTGCAAACACTTTTAATACTCTAAGGACTGTTGCCAGATTCCTATGGGGTCATGTAGAGGACATGGCTGGCACTACAGGCAAAATGCAAATCCTAGGTGTTTGTCTGAGCTAATCTTGTCAACTTTGGCTTGCCTAATTGTGTTGCTTATCTGGCGTCTCTGTTTGCTCTTTGCTTATGAATAGATCTGAATGGGTACAAAATCTGCATTCCAAAAGACAGTCTCTGTAAGATTCAGCTTGAGGCTGTTTTCCTATGGCAGGAAGACTGGGGCTGCTTTCTGCCTTTGTTAAGATTTTTCTCCATTTCTCCTTTGGGGAAAATATTATATCCTGCCTCTTTTAATATTAAGAATATAAGAATATTTTAATCTGGGTGGAGTGGCCTTCCTACACCAGGATGCATAGTTCTAAGCCATCCCATCAGGGATATTGGTAGATAGTGTGTCACCTATACATTGGGAAAAGTCCTCGGGCATACAAATGAATTTAATTTATTTATAGAATCAGTTTGAGACATGTTTGTGATTGCTAAAGCTTCACAGAAGCTTTACAGGTTATTAAGGGTTCATCTTTAGACTCATTGTCGAAGTAGGTTACTGAATATGGCTTCACCGTAGCTTCACTCTAGTTCAAGTTTCCAAAGCACATCCAAGCAAAGCTCTGATGAAGAAAATCAATGTGGTTGTCAATGCTCTTGCTTCGACTTCAACACTTTCATTAGCTGAATGAGTCTCAGTAGAATATAAAGATAAGAATTACAGCAGCCTTAAAGGTCATAGCACTAAAACAAAAGAGACTGTACAAAGACCTGGATGAATATGTTGGATTTTTTTTTTCGGGGGGTTCTTTCATTGTTAGAATGCCCTGCACAATCACAACAGTGCAAAACAGTTTGTCAAGTGGCTTTCTCTTGGTTCTGTGGTATCTTTCTGGAAGGCTAATGGGACATTGTGCAGGACAATTCCTGTTAGTGGTACAGAAGGACAGTCTCTGGAGAAAGACTGCTGCTCTTTGTGCAAACTCCTCTTGGGGGAAGGTCAAAAAAAAGATAAGATGATTAGCCATGACTTTGCTATCAAAGGTTTGGTTCATTTTGATATGCATTGTAGAGGTCCATGATGGTGAACTCTGGGGACATGCACGCCATCACCAGCTGCTCTTCAGGGTTCTGTCACATGCATGCATGCCGGACAGATGGTCTTTGTTGGAGCACCAGAACCTGGAAGAGAGCAGCTGGCCAACGCGCATGTGTGCCGGACCAGCTGTCCGTTACACATGTGTGTGACGGAACCTAGAAGAACAGCTGGCCACCACACGCATGCGTCAGGGGTGGGTTGCTACCAGCATTACTGCTGGTTCAGCATGCAAAAAATGTTGTGCTCCATGCGTGTGAGCATTTGCACTTAAAAAGGTCTGTGCATGCACACATTACAAAAGGGGGGAAATTACGTTTCTACAATGAAGTTTGTTCTGTGCATGCGCAGAACTGAAAATCAAGATGGCGCTTCTGCCAATAGAACCAGTTTGGGGGCGTGGCAGGCTGAGTTATGACCTACTCGGCCAAACTGGTCTGAACCGATAGGAACCCACCTCTGGCATGTACACTGACCAGCTGCTCTCTTCTGGAGTCCAATGCTCCAGCTCTAGTTTTGGCACTCAGTTCCAAAAAGATTAACTATAAGTGGTATGGGTGGTGAATGTAAAAACATAAGCAGGGTTTCAACTGCATACTGTGGCTGCCATCTTGAATTTATTTATTAGCCTTTCCATGCACAGAGAAGGCCCCATCCTAGAAAAAGAGGCAACTTGAGCCAATGAAGTCTTCTATCATGCTAAATATACTGCTTCACACTGTGACCACAGAAGAGGCCATATTAATCCATAATCAACAGAAGACATTAGGCCATCTCCAAGGCGATGTATTTTTTTTTTTTAGAAAAAGGAAGTTCAAGTGTTCTACATCAACTCTTCAAATAGTATTTGAATATCTGCTTTAGGGGGGGGGGGGAGGCTGAGTGACAAATCTGCCTTGAAAAGGCAAAATCAATTTTATTTATCTAAGTCTGTTCATCACAGATCTTTAGCAAGCTGTATGTCTATCTTGGATATGGTAATTAATGCAGAAAAGTAACTGCAAGCTCTCAGGGGTATGCAATCCTTATTCCCAGCTGATGGGAAAATACCCCTTTTCAGCTTGCATTTATTTAGAAATATAGTACCAGCTTGGAGTGATCTTGCTTGGCATAGATCGCTTGAAGAGTGAAATGGGCAGCATATAAATTTAATAAATACAGAGAGGGGTTTTTAAGGTGCTAAAGGAAAAATGGGTCATGCCACTACATCCCCTCACCATGTCTTCTTCACGAACAGTACAGATGGGAGATTTTTAGAAACTACCCTGTTTTCCTGAAAATAAGACCTCCCTGGATAATAAGCCCAATCGGGCTTTTGAGCGCATGCGCTAAAATAATATCTCCCCTGAAAATAAGCCCTCCCAAAAATATTGCAACACAGCAGCAGCCATGAGGTGACCATGTTCACAACCTCCTGCATCTCAAAAATAATAAGACCTCACCAAAAATAAGACCAAGTGCTTATTTTGGGCGTCAAAAGAAAATAAGACCCTGTCTTATTTTCGGGGAAACAAGGTACCAAAATGACAAACTAGACTGAACATTTGCATTCCTTTAACAAGTCATTAAGGCCACTTGGAGATTTATCAGTGTCATCGGGGTCATCTGATCAGGGTGACCAAAGTCAGAGTTAGGGTTTCCCACAAGGATGGGGTGCTGGGTGTTTGCAGGGGTTTGGGAGAACGTCTAGCTAAGATTCTGTGCAGTTTGGAGAACCCCAAATCCCACTGATGGCTGGCCCCACCCACTCTCCCAGGAGTCCCCATGTGGCCCATTTTGGATGCAGGTAAGTGCAGGGCACACATGGAGGCTTGGGGAGGGCAAAAAAAGGACCTATCGGAAGTTTGGGAAGTACGATTCCAGCCTCTAGAGGGCCTCAAGAGCTTGGAGAGGCCATTTTCGCCCTCCCGGAGACTTGAGAAAAGCCTCTGGAGCCTGAGAGGAACAATCCTCCCCCACTCACCCTGGTGCAGGAGGCAGACTAAGCCACGGCCACCCAGCAAATGGGCAGAGAACCCCTTGCTAAAATTTTTGAAGTCAGAGCTGAAGAAGCTTCTTGGATGAGAAGCAAAACATCTTCAAAGAAAAACAAGAAAGTCCAGTAGCCTCTTGAGAAGATCCTGCAGTTAGGCACGAAAAAAATTAATACACAGGTATGGAACAGACAATAAATGAGCCAGACAGTACCTGACTCAATAGTGATGTCCCTGAGAGGGATTTACCAAGAAGTTTGTAGAACATAGAAAATGCATGACTTGACTGACAGTGAGGTGTTAGAATCAGAGGTGAGTTCCAGCAGGCACTACTGCCAGTTTGCTCGTGTGCATGCCACATGTGCTTGCTTGAGGTACACTGCACACATATGCCCAGTGCTATTAAAATTGTTCTGTGCATGGACAGAACTGAAAAACAAGATGGCGGCACCTACGGCAGTGCCGGAGAACCAGTTTGGGGGCATGGCAGATTCCAGTGGCCCAGTCCACCAAACCACTAGCGGTTTGTCCAAACCAGTCCAAACCAATAGGAACCCACCACTGGTTAGAATCAAATTCTTTCTAATTGCAAACACAACTTGGAGTGACCGGACCAAGGCAGATGAAACTCATGAATCACAAATAGCTAGCGAAATGTTAGAGGCAAATTTCCTGCTGATTGGGGGGGAAATGAAACCTATGTGTTTCCAACTGTTTCTGAACTACAGGTCCCAGCAGTACTTTGTGTACATTAGCTGAGCACCCCTGGGAATTTAGCCAAATCAGGAATCAACAGTTTCCTATTTGAGCAGAATGTAATTTATTCTGCTGTTGATGAAGATAATAAACAGTGTTTCTTCACCTATGCAAGTTCACATCGGAAACAAATCAGCTTCCCTAAAAGGGCAGGTGCAGGTGAATACAGTCTGGAACTGGTTTTAATCACTGAGCTGTAAGAGGTTGAAGGCAGAGAATGGAAAATGCAAAAACAAGCAGACCCTTCATTATTCCTTTGCCAATGGTGACACTTTAATCAGGTGCGGCTGGTTATTGGTAATCATCTTATTTTTCAGCAGAATAATATGCTACACATGATATATAATGTCAATGAAGACTAATACGGTATAAATCAATACACTAATAAGCTTGTTACAATAAAATAATTACTCAGTTACAGTCCTTGAACAGTTTCATCTATTCCGGAAAGAAGACATCTTGGTATTGAAATAAAACCCTTCTCATTTGCTAGGTGACAAATGAACAGTTACCACCCCATTTAGCTGAAGCACTCTGTTTAACACTCCCATCTGTAAATGGTTTTTATTTTTCATAATGCCTTAATACCTCTGAGCTTTCTGTTTCCTAAAATATATCATCTGGATTATTTGGAGCTGTGTACTTGTTTACCTTATGAAATAAAGCGCATTTTAAACATTCATGTTGTCAAAGAACACTTCTCCTCAGAAAACTATATGCTACTGAAGCTCCCATTGTAATCTTTAACTGGACAAAAAGGTGCATCATAGGATAACAATTTTTGAACCAAGTTACCTCAGCTAGGTTAACTTACAGAATGTGTTCAAAGCCTGAGAGCCAGGACTCCTGAGGGAATTTAATTTGAGAAAATTGTGGCTGCTTCAGTGTTGCCATGTCAGTTTCCAAGCCACTCTCACAATCCCTTGCTGCCACCCCCAGAGGTGGTATTCTATTGGATCGGACCAGTTCACTCAAACTGGTAGCAGAAATCATGGGTGGGCCCATGGCTCTATTTCATCCTATTTAGGGATGTTTTTGAGCAAAATGCATGTATGGGTGGGGCATGTATGAGCAAAGCTCTCTCTCTCTCTCTCTCTCTCTCTCACACACACACACACACACACACACACACACACACACTCACACTCACACACACACACACACACACACACACTTGGGAACTGGTAGGAAAGGTAAGTGAAAACCACCCCTGTCCCACCCCCATCCAGCAGCAGCCGTATCTGTGTGCTGGGAAGAAGGGGGGGGGGAGGAAGGAAAGAAGGGAGGGAGGGAGGAAGAGAAGGAAGAGGGAAAGAGGGAAGAATGTTGGAACTTGGAAGAACAAACTCCTGTGAACCCTTCCCACCTCATGCTGCCCCCTCATCCTCCATGACCTGTGCTTCCCCCACACAGGTTCTCCATCTATGCACCCCTTGCACATCCCCACTCATCCTCCCTGACCAAGGTCATCCCAATGTTCCTTTCCTGAAACATTCAGTATTTCTTGTCCATCCCCACATGGATAATCCACAGGACGCTGCTCACACTATCTCCAAGCATCCCCAGGCAAACTTAACCCTAACCCTCACCCTAATGCTTTCTGACACACACACACACACACCTCGAATGCTCTCACACCCTCTCTAACTTGCATGGGATTGAGATATTTCTCAATATCTTGGTTACCATCGACTGGACATCTGGTTTTTGCATCTGAGAACTGGGTTTAGGGGGAATCAATATTAAGAGTGCAGTATAATCTTTATACAGAGACTCAGATATAACCTCTACTAGTTTCAGTATATAAATTCTAATGCATAAGTGGGAACCTCATTACCTCCCCCTTCAAATCCCCTTCAAACATTATTATTATTATTCCTTTACCTGCCACTAAATACAGCATTACTTGCCTCAAGATTTGATGTTTGTTTAATTGCCTTCTGAAGGATGTGATAGAGATTCCTTTAAAAATAAAATAACATTTGCCATAGATTTTTTTAAAGGATGTTGATTAAACTCCAGAGAATAGGTTCCATCATGTGGTTTTGTTCACATGTAATTTAATTCTAATCAATAACGTTGTAACCATGTTAAACTCTTAACATTTTAGTAAATACTTTGCTGTAGCATTTTCCTTTCATATTTATAGTGTTGCAGCTTTGGAAGATCACTTGTTATAGACTGGAATGTTCATGATTACAGTTTCGTGAGCAAAATGAAACTATAAAAGGCTTTTACTGAAAAATTAAAAACATTTCTGACTGATTAGTCATAGAGCAGGACTTGTGTTGCTTTTTTAAAAAATCATATAAAGTATAAAGAAAACATTGCAAATAAAGCTGATGGATATTCCAATTGGAGGGATTTAAATCTGAAACAAGATTTCTCTGTCAATAACAATTAAATCACATTGAAGAGTATTTACAATAGCAGAGTTGGAAGGGACCTTGGAGGTCTTCTAGTCCAACCCCCTGCCTAGGCAGGAAACCCTATACCGTTTCAGACAAATGGCTATCCAACATCTTCTTAAAGACTTCCAGTGTTGGGGCATTCACAACCTCTGGAGGCAAGCTGTTCCACTGATTAATTGTTCTAGCTGTCAGGAAGTTTCCCCTCAGTTCTAAGTTGCTTCTCTCCTTGATTAGTTTCCACCCATTGCTTCTTGTTCTGCCCTCAGGTGCCCTGGAGAATAGTTTGACTCCCTCTTTTTTGTGGCAACCGAAAAAAAGAGGGAGTCAAACTATGAAAACGTTGCAGGAAGCCCGTTTTCACTGCCAGAATGCTCAGACCTCCACAGGTGTCCCCAGTCACGAATGCTGTCAAGCTGGCCACACCCCATGGCCATGCCCTCCCCAGACACAACCCTGATGCGGTCTTCTATGACATCAAGTTTGATACCCCTGATTTAAAGTATTGAAAAACTTAGCTTTGTGAGCTAGATGGCATATCTAGAAATAGTAATAGCACGTAGTCTTATATACTGATTCACAGTGCAGTATACTGCTTTACAGCCCTCTCTAAGTGGTTTACAGAGTCAGCATATTGCCCCCCCCCCCGGCCAACAATCTGGGTCCTGATTTTACTGACCTTGGAAGGATGGAAGGCTGAGTCATGATATCTACATGGATCCACAGCTTGTTTGAAAACAGTATCATAGTGCTGGTTAATAGTGCCTCATCATGTTGAAGTGTGCTATTGATGTGGTGCCATAGCACTCAATTCTGGGCCCAGCATTCATTATTTCATTAATAAATTGGATGATGGAAGGAATGTATATCAGATGCGCTCATGAAAGAAAAATGAGATCGCCGTGTTTTAAAAACATAAAGTAAAAAAAAAAGATCTTGATAAAAGTGAAATAAAAAAAAATCATACCCAAAGGTATAGAATAAGTATCAATCATTTTAGTAATAGAATCTTAGAATTACAGAAAGATAACTTTTTAGAAACTAAATCTGAGCTGTTCAGCCTGATGTGGCTCCTATAAAAGCAAAATCAATTTTTAGCAGAAGTGTAGCTCCCAAATCAGGGAAAAGGGTAATTCCACAATTTATTGATTGATTGATTGATTGATTTTATATTGCTGCCTCTTTGCCCATGGTAACTCAAGGCAGCTTACAGAATGTAAAATCTCATTTAAAGCCATAAAACTGATAAAAAGAATCAAATAAATTAATATAATAAAATAAAATCACTGTCAGCATTCCAAATAGGATCCAAAATTAAATTAGAGCCCAAGACAATATGCTGTTCAAAGTTCCAATTTATTAAGAGAGCTGTGCTGGCACATCTGGGGGAAAACCCGAATCTGAAGCTTCCATTTTTTCCCCAAGTTAAAGTTCATGATCTTGCCCCCACACCCACACCCACAAGTCCATCACATGGTCCAATCTTCCACTGCCATGCTGGCAGTTCCACCCATCCAGTTCCAGTCAGGTGCAGAGGTGCCAAGACAAAGGATGACCTTGGCAATCTAGAAAGGAATTTTATTTTAGCTACATAACATTCTACTCCATACTATACCCACTCCCATTTCCCCATTATAGAAACAGCATAGTAGAAGAGAAGTGTGGCAGGCCAAAGGTTCAAAAGGAACATGGCTCCAGGCCTGACAGGCACACCCACCCACCTCCCACACCGGTGACAGCAGATCACACAAGCCATTTAATAGGTTCTATCTCGCTTTGGGTTCCCCAGGCCTGCTGGCAGCACCAGGTCTTCAGTACCTTCTGGAAGAGTATTAGAGTGGGGGCCGTTCTAATCTCTGGTCGAATGACATTCCAGAGAGAAGGGGCCACCACGGAGAAGGCCGTTCTTCTGGGTCCCACCAGGTGTATCTTCCTCGGGGACAGTACTCACAGCATTCCCTGCCTCCCTGTTCTGATGGGTCAGGTAGATGTGACTGGCAAGAGACAATCCCTCGGATAATCTGGTCCCACACCATGAAGGGCTTTAAAGGTGACAACCAGCAGCCTAAATTTCACCTGGAAGCAAATCTTCAGCCAATGCAGCTCCCTCTGGACAGGCGATACATGTGGACACTGGGATCTGCACAAAACCATGTGGGCCGCTGCATTTTGCACCAACTGGAGCTTCTGGATGCTCTTCAAGGGCAACCCCATGTAGCGCACATTGCAATAGTCAAGGCAGGAAGTGACTAGGGCACGATGACTGTGACGATATTATGCTTTGGACCAGCTCCATCTCAACACGGTGCCCAATTTGGAGCATCATAATTTAAGACAATTTCTGACAAACTGATTCAAATACAGAGGAGGTCAATGAAGATGTCCAGGGTACTAGAAACCAAGCTGTACAAAGAGATTAAGGAAAAGAGTAATGTCTTCGGTGGGAAAAAAATGAATTACAATATTGTAACATTTTATACAATACAATACAATACAATACAATACAATAGTAGAGTTGGAAGGGACCTTGGAGGTCTTCTAGTCCAACCCCCTGCCTAAGCAGGAAATCCTATACCGTTTCAGACAAATAGCTATCCAACATCTTCTTAAAGACTTCCAGTGTTGGGGCATTCACAACTTCTGGAGGCAACTTCTGTTCCACTGATTAATTGTTCTAACTGTCAGGAAGTTTCTCCTCAGTTCTAAGTTGCTTCTCTCCTTGATTAGTTTCCACCCATTGCTTCTTGTTCTACCCTCAGATGCTTTGGAGAATAGTTTGACTCCCTCTTCTTTGTGGTAACCCCTGAGATATTGGAACAATGCTATCATGTCTCCTTTTTCGCAGTACAGAAAGCTGTCTTATGGACGGCGGGGAATGGCAGAGCTGGTATTCAGCTGGTTCTGACTAGTTCTGGAGAAGCAGCAGTGGAAAGTTTGAGTAGTTCATAGAACTGGTAAATACCACCTCTGATTGGCCCCGCTCCCATCTATTCTCTGCCTCCCGAGTCCCAGCTGATCAGGAAGAAATGGAAATTTTGCAGTAACCTTCCCCTGGAGTGAGGAGGGAATGGAGATTTTATAGTATCCTTCTCCTCCCATGCCCACCAAGCCACACCCACCGAACCAGTAGTAAAAACTTTGAATCCCATTACTGGGGAGGGGGGGGGTGTTTCTATAGAAGGCCAAGTTTTTTATTTAAAAAAACAGGTTTTAGTTGATTGGGGGGGATTCTTAATAATAAGAATAGTTTAAGTGTAGCTATGATTTGTGGTTTTCATTATTGAAAAAGACAGATAATAGAAAAAGTGAGGTTTTTTTTTTTAAATCTGAGAGTAAGATGTAACATTTTAATCACAGATTTATTTGCTGCCAAGGAAATTGGAAACTTATTTCCATTTTTTCTGCATCTTTGTTTTTTTTCCCCTCTTTCTCCCTATTTTAGTCTGCATTAGCTTACGATAGTTTTTATGTCATTTAAAAAACTTTTAATAACATTTATTTTAAAAAATAAGAGCCGTTTGATAGCAGAAAAATAGCAAGGTTTTATCTTTTTGGAAAGTTGGTTTTGTGGTGAAACCACTTTCCAGGAATGTTAGAATTTGAATGCATGCACTGAGATGGAAGTTGAAAGATATTCCTTTGAAGTGGATGGTTTCGTTTTTCTGCACGTATGAAGATCTGTTCTCATTTTCTGCTAAGACATAGAGGCTAAGGTGAGACCAGAAAGTGAATAGGTTTTGGATCAATGCTTCACTTAGCAATGACTTACCTGTGTAAGTAGAGTATCAACATTAATAAATCACAGATCATATGAACCCCTCTTGACCAGAGTTTCTCCCATTTTAATTTGTAAGTTTTGAGATGAAGAATTTTTGTGAAAATATTGCTGGTATTGATCCATGATGCCATATGAAGTTCATCGCAAAATAATTAACAAGTAAAGTTCACATAGAGTAGACGCTCTAATCTTGGCATCCTTTATGACATTTAGATCAGAACTTATATTTACGCTGTGTGAATATGAAGGAGTATTTCTAACCATTACCAATAGCAACACATCTGGGGGTGGTGGGGGAATCTGAGACGATAAGATGTTTAATGTGAATAATTAATTTTTTTAATGTTTGTTTTGGGCAGACATTAATTTGAAAATAAGAACTCATGGGTTTTTAAACTGAGTAGGAAAATAAATGAGCAGATGTAGCTATAAAATGCACTTGATTGTACTGCAAGAAGAAGCTGATAATTAACCCAGGACGCAATAGTGGGGGGAAAATCATTTTGGGTCAACTGAAAACTTTCTGTTCAATTTTCAAATGCAAAAACTGTGAAGTTGCAAAGAGGGCTAGATTAAAAAAAAAAAAACCATGAATCAAATCAGATTTAGGTGTTTCTAATTTGTTTCCTGGCTTATTTCTAGTTTTACCAACATGAAATTATGATAAGGACATTTTACAAAGATGTTATGACACAGATATGAAAAATTATGCAAAGCACAGGAAACCAACACAACCAAGAGTTGGCACATGTAAAAATAAATATGTGTATGTATACATAGTGGGAAGCACACATATATTGCAAATATACTACTAAATTGACTATTAGATACATTTTTGGGCTGGCAAGATATTTACACCATATAACCATCCTTAAACTCAAGAAGGCACTAACCTTAATTTCTATGATGCACTTCCTACAATGGTTCTTGAGGACAGATTAAAAAAAAATCCATATGACCTAAGGATGTGCCCTGTGGGAAAGGATCTTTAGCAGCCATAGTAAATTTCCTGCTACAGTATACTGTATTTTTTATAAAAATGCAAAGACCCATCTCATCATTCACCATTTAATAAAATATCCAGGCAACTCTTTTTTATTCCATGTAAAATTGTTATTGTCAATGGTATGATTTTGTCTCTAAGAATGGGTCAAATTTTATTGAACTATCTGCAGAACAAGGCATGTTTTGATCACATCAGTGAACTAGTCATAAACTGCTTCATCCTATTTCATCTGCTGCTAATTGTTGTACTCCAATCAATTTAAAATATGGATGGATCGGTGTATTACAGTATGGCAATTTTGACCTTAAATAGAAGTGCCCTTTTGCTAAATCTCAACATTATCCAAACAAAGTAAATTTAAAAGTTGCTTTGGCTATGTAGATATACAATCATATTTCATGATTTGGATTCAGTACCAGTTTGTTAACTCTTTCCCACCAATATAAATGATCGTGGAATTGCAAATGAAATCATAACTTATATTGTAGTCAGTGAGAACTTGTACAAAGAAATATTCACTATCTCCCTCTTCTTTACAATATTTTAAGTAATCAAAGATTAAGTATTTAAGTATATTACATAAATATCACTGTACTTCAATGCCATAATTTATCAAGACTTAAAGGTAAAGGTTCCTGGGGGGTGCTCATCTCCATTGCAAAGCCAAAGAGCCAGTGCTCTCCGAAGACATCTCTGGAGTCATGTGGCCAGCACGCCAAAGGCGCACGAAATGTTACCATCCCACCAAAGGTGGTTCCTATTTTTCTACTTGCATTTTTACATGCTTTCGAGCTGCTACGTTGGCAGAAGATGGGACAGGTAATGGGAGCTCACTCTGTTACATGGCGCTAGGGATTCAAACCGCCAACTGCCGAACTTTCTGATTGACAAGCTCAGTGTCTTAGCCATGGAGCCACCACGTCCCTAACATATTAAAAGAAAAAAATATCTTAACTTATATTGTAGTCAGTGAAATAATGTACAAAATGACCAGCTATGTTGTGCAATTCCTAGAAATTCCTGTTTTTTTCTTGTTCCCAGTTAGCCAGCCAGCTCTGATAATAATTCATTTCTATGGGGAAAGCCAAGTCAATTGAAGTTGTTTTCTTCTAAGAAGAGAATGTTCTCTTACCTTCCAAAATCAAAAAGTGCAACTATCAACTATAATAGAGTCAATCACATTGTGCTTCTGGCTACTGACTGAGAAAATATCAAAAGGAAGTATGCGGTCAGTTGAGATACAATGAGTAAGAATGAGCAATTAAGAAGAAAGAAAGGAACAAGATGTTTCCTGTTAGAACTTTTAATGGTATATGACATGAAATACCTAACAGAAGGAAGGGAGTTATATATTTGAGCAAGGTTTTCAGCAAGATCATCTTGCTGATAGCTGAGGTCAGCGATTACACAATTTGAAAGCTTGGACAAAGCAATAGTGTTGACTATTCTGACCTTTTTTGGTGAAACTTGTGAAATCTTTCAAAGTTTCTTTAAGAGCAAAAATTCCTCCATATTTGAGGTTCATAAAATACACTTGCTATTACGATCAGAATCATTAAACTTTGATGCTGAAGGAACTGTCAGTTGTTTTAGAACCCATATCTGTAACTTGGATAACATTCTATAGAAAAGTGAAAAGCAGAGGAAAATCATTCTAGAAATTACAGAAATCCTCATATAATTGCTGAGCAGAATTCTAAAATAGTAAACAGTTAGTCTCATAATATTTAGAAGATATTTATCATGTTTATCCAAAATAAATCATGCAAGACCAATTTATTTACAAAGTATGTGTTAATTTCAACAAAACATTGAACAAGGTGTTTTATTCTATATCCTTGTTGACAGGTCTATGGAGATTCTGAGTCATCCATCTCATGGTTGTCCCAAAGGGACTTTTTCAAGCAGCAACTGGACTTTCTGATTTTTCTTTGAAGGCATTTCACTTCTCATCCAAGAAGTTTCTTCAGCTGAAGAAGCTTCTTGGATGAGAAGCAAAATGTCTTCAAAGAAAAAGCAGGAAGATCAATTGCTTCTTGAAAAAGCATCTTTGGGACACCTTGTTGACAAGAAGGCAAATTGTGGGCTGAATCTGATTTGTTCATAGGTGGATTCACAGCAGTTGAGCAGCTATACCCATCACTGCCCATTAATGGCTTTGTCAAACCTGAACAGAGATGTTAATTCAGAGGATATTGTCATAGGCTTTGCACTGTTCAGCATTTTTACAAATGACTTGGATAAGGGCATAGGCAGAAACTTAACAAGTCTGAAGTTGAAACAAAGATGACAGTGGTTGCAGAATCATGTCTGAAAATGACCTTGAGATACTGCAACACAAAATTGAAACAAAGCAAAATAAAATGAAACTCAAGATAAATAACATCGCATATTCAGGTTTGAAAAAAAAATGAATTGCATACTATAATATAGTTGGATTGGCTCAACAGCAATACATTTGACCAGGTGATACAATACAATAGTAAAGTTGGAAGGGACCTTGGAGGTCTTCTAGTCCAACCCCCTGCCTAGGCAGGAAACCTATACCGTTTCAGACAGATAGCTATCCAACATCTTCTTAAAGACTTCCAGTTTTGAGGCATTCACAACTTCTGGAGGCAAGTTGATCCACTGATTAATTGTTCTAACTGTCAGGAAATTTCTCCTCAGTTCTAAGTTGCTTCTCTCCTTGATTAGTTTCCACCCATTGCTTCTTGTTCTACCCTCAGGTGCCTTGGAGAATAGTTTGACTCCCTCTTCTTTGTGGCAACCCCTGAGATATTGGAACCCTGCTATCATGTCTCCCCTAATCCTTCTTTTCATTAAACTAGACATACCCAGTTCCTGCAACCGTTCTTCATATGTTTTAGCCTCCAGTCCCTTAATCATCTTGGTTGCTCTTCCCTGCACTCTTTCTAGAGTCTCCACATCTTTTTTACATCGTGGCGACCAGAACTGAATGCAGTATTTGATGATGATTTATACACTGAATATAGGCCAAGAATACAGTGCAGGTGTTTAACAAATTGATAGATTATTTAACAATAGTAACAATAGTAACACAAGCAAGTGCCTAGATCATAGGCTGTCACCATTTTGTTCTAGACCAGGGGTGTCAAACTGGTGGTAAATGGGCCAGTTGTGTCACACACCGGCCATGCCCACCCCAGCTCCACGAAGAGAAAAAATGTCATGATACATCATGTGACAGCAATGTGATACAGCGAGTTTGACCCCTGTGTTATATATTGGTCATGCTGAACCATGAATAATGTATTTTATAGGAAAGGTGGGAAGTATAATAAACAAATAAACAAACAAATAAATTGCTAGATCCCATATTTAAGAATGACATTTATATGTCTATCTGATATAAATTGCCATACATTCATACAAATTTAACTCTTTCATTTGTATGCAACAGATTGTCCATTATTTGGCCAACATTGGGGGATATATGGGAGAAATTTTGTCTATTGCATCCAAAATCCACTAAATTCTGTTCATTAAATCCTCTTTTTGTTGGTTAATAAAATAAGCTACTTCATCAAGTTTCAAATTTGCTTTTGCTGAAGACATTTAAGCAGATGTGGGAAACCTTAGTTGTATATCTGAATCATGCACAGAATAAGCTGGCAAATTTATATTTGTCTGATCAAAGTAAAATTTTAATATTCCATATAACGTCTTAGTTACCTTGTATAAATTTTATTAAGCTGGGTCATTAAACTTCTGCAAAAAAATACTTTGGTTTCAGAAGAAGGTATTTAGAGTGTTATTCCTTGCAAAACTGAACAGTTCCAATATGCTGATGTTCCACTGTTAATTCCTAACAAAATACACCAAACTTTCTAGTGAAACATTCGATTTTCCCCCTTTTTCATAATGTATAAAGGTCCTATTTGCTTTGCAAGCTTGTATTTTCCAGTGAGACAATTAAGAAAGTAGAATTTGTCTAATACATACAAAATTATTCATAGTTTTTTACCTTTGTTTCCCTCTGGTACCCACTTTCAAAGAAGGATGGAATGTAACCAGGTTTTTTAAACATCTAGTTACTCCATCATATCATTCCCTTAACAATTAATCAAAAGCTGCAGTTAAAACTTAGTTGGCAACTTCTCCCAGATAGCAAAACCTAGATTGTCTTTCTCTGAATCCACTTTCTCCTCTGGATATCTGTGCAAAGTAGACAAACACCAATTTGCTTTTTTTGGCATTCCGGTCCTAGTCCTATTCTCCTTCCCTTGAAATCGGTCATCTTATCTGTAGTCTTAGATTCCCCAACTTCAATGTGGCTTCCTAGCATTTCTGTTCTTTCTGTCTATTCTTTCCTCAATTTTGAAATTCATTTCAGTTTCTTACCCTCTATGACACTCTATGTAAATAGATTTCTTTACTCGTTTTCATCTATTTCTCAGACATTAGTAATCACACAAATAAGCACATACAGTATTATACATTTAGGAAGTCCCAAGATGGAGTTCTCTATTCTTCACTATATCATGTGATCTCTTAGGCAGATCATGAGTCCTATTCCTATTGTGAATCTTGTCATGGTTGAAAAGATATTTGGTTACCAATATCTATTGTAAAAGGTAATTGGGATGAGTTGGGATGCAAAGTGAGGAGAGCCAGATCACTGTTTCATGGTGAGGATATTTATTTATTTGTTTGTTTGTTTAAGGGATTCTTTGTTGTAGTTTTAATAATGTTAATAGCAATAGCACTTACTGTAGATTTATATATATATACCCCATAGTCCTTTACATGAGTTTCTGAGCAGTTTACAAAGACAGCATATTGCTCCCAAAAATTTGGGTCTTCATTTTACTGACCTTGAAAAGATGGAAGCTTGAATCAAATTTGAGTCTCAACTCCAGACTGTGGGCCAAGTTAGCCTACAACAATATTGTATTCTAACCGCTGCTATAACATTTAATAATGTAAAGAATGCATTTGGTATATAAAACACATTTCAAAATAATAAAATGCCAACTAATGGAAAGGATAGAAACAGTTGAAAGTTGATTGACTAGATTTATTATTAAGTGGGTTGCAAAGCCTAGCTATAATACAGCTGCATTGTTTTAATGTTGCTTGCTTAAAGACTGAATATTTCATAGAGATTTATTTATACTACAAAAATCAGTTCTGGAGATAATCAGTTTATATTATGAGACTGTCTGCCTATATTTATCTGTTAGAATGTATTAGACTTTGTTAAAAAAAGATACTTTGCTTTTTAAAAAGCACAAGAAACAAATGACTTTTTCTACCTTTAATTTTTTTTAGATATTTTTTAGCTAACGAAGCTATCTGTGTTCATATACATTCAGTAAATGGCTTTTTAAAGAAATAAACTATATTAGAAAAAAAGTGAATTTTTAGGTCAATACTTGCAAATCTCCTTTTTGTGGCATCTTGTAAAGAATTTACTTTTTATAAGATAATAACCATAAGAATTTACCAATTAAGTTTCAACAATATGCTTCAATTCGACAAAAATGACACAAAACATTGATGGAAGCATAAATAATACACATATTAAAATTGTTCTTTTCTTCCTTAGTCTTACAAATGTACATAAATATTTTAAATAGAGCAGAAAGGCAAAAGTGTAATTAAACGCAGAGTTTTATCATCACCTTATAAATATTGTATGGGTTTTTACATAAAAATAATATAAACCTGCATACAGAAAATTTGATGGGTAATAACAGCATCTGTTGAATACTTGACAAAATACAAATTCAATTTCGCTCAGCCATAATTTACAAAACATCATGCAAATTTTGGAATAACAGCTTCATCTTTGCACACTTATTTCTTATACGATAGAAATTTATTTCTAATAAATGTTATCTGACAGTTTAATCTTCTTTTTGTAAAATATTTGAAAGTCATCATAAATTAGAGAGGTTGCAGATTTTCTTTTGCTCCAAAAACCAAAAGTTTACATCCATATGAAGTTACTGCTATATGAATAACTACATGTACATGTTGAAAAGAGCTCAATTGGATACTTTTTGTAACTTCTCTCAACTTTATTCAGATATATTGCACTGTGATTAAACATAAATAAAATGGCATCTCTGACTAATATATAATGGTTAAAATATTAAGGATTCATTTCATAATATTGAAAATGAAGTATTGTGTGATTTATATATACACAAAATTAAAATTGGTGTTTAAACATATTACACTAAGATCTAGTTAGCTTTGAATTACTCACTTTTTAAAAAAGAACATTTTAATTATTTATTTGGAGCATATGGAAAGTATGGATTTTAGGAATCTAATTTAAATGTGGAAATGAAAAAAAAATTCTTTGAAATAAGATTCATTCATTTTCTCTGACTCAGCTGGAAATGTTTGACTGTTTCAAACCCCAGGAAAATATAGATGGTTTGATAAGTGACAGTGCTTTTTGATTCTTCTGTAACGCACTTTCTAGAAAAAAGTCAAATAATATGACATCACAAATACATAGAGGTATGCGGGACTTCCGGTTTTTCCTTGAGCGTTGATGGCAAGCTTTCTCTGAGCTTGTCAGATCATTAGGCTGTAGAGGTGTTTTTTTAAGATCTTTAATGCCTTGGACGCTCATAAATTCTTGGAATTTACGAGGGAGAGATTCAGCTGTCAGGTTGAGCCACTTGTAGCCCTCCGGAAGGATTTATAACCTCTGGAGTGCGGCAAGGAATGCCCCCCCTCGCAGTTGTTGCATTCTCCGGTCTTTTGATGTCCTCCGCTAATGTGGAGCCAGACGCCGGGATCAGCCTCAACTTCTAGCAACATCCCAGAAGGAAGAAAGACACTTGCAAGTAAGCTCTAAGTGGGGGAAAAAAATCTTTTTTAAAAAAAAAAGAACGCTACTGCTGAATTTGAGAGGCGTGGGTTAAGAACAAAGGATTCAAAATGGCATTGATTTATAGTTGAAAACCTAAAGAAAACGAAAGCTAATTGCTTGCTGATAGCGGGGGCGGCTGAAATAGCTATTAACAACTTTTAAGTCGGTTTGCATAACCTGACCTACTTGGAAGAGTATTTTGTGAGAAAGCTGGAAAGAACTGTCCTCCTTTTTTTCTGTTAATTATGGCAACGGATCAAGGGGCAGCTCCCCCAATGAATCTCCAGGACTTGAAGGACTTTATAGGCAAGGAACTTAAAGAGATTAAACAAATGGTCCAAGACACTATAAAAAGGTCCGATCAAATTGATAAAAATATGCAAACTATCGCAACGGGATTATCAGAGGTGGTTCTTAAGGTGGACAACAAAATTGATCAATTAGCTGTGGATTTGGAATCCAAAACAAAAGAAACAGATTTGAAATTTGTGGAAATGGAAGGGAATATGCAAAGGATGGATAATGAGATTATTATGATACAATTTAGATCCATGGAGTTTGCTATCAGGCTTAGGGGCATAAGAGAGAACCCTAGAGAGGATTTAAGAAAAGTTTGTGCAGATGCTTTGGCCACGTTTTTAAAAATGGAGGACCCCAGTGAGATTTCAGCTAAGATGGACAAAATTTACAGGGTAAATTCACGTATAGCAACACAAAGGCAACTACCAAGAGATGTTGTGATATATTTTACTGAGAGATATTTCAGAAATGATATTTTGCAGTTCAAGAGAGGAGACCTATGTAGGAATTCTTGTTGTTTATTCTTAAACAGTATATTTAATTAATGGATTCTACATTACAAATGATAAGGTGAAGAAACAGACTGACATTTAGTTGCCATTGAGATGTGATGTATATAATGATTGAAGCTACCAAAATGAAAGTGTTAAAATCAGAACAGTATAAAATGGGGGGGAAATGAAATGCCTTGTATTTTATTTTATTTTCCATCTCTTGGAGAAAGCCCTTCCCTTTTGGACTACTGTAAGAAAAATGACTACTAACAAAATAATCAAAAAAGGCAGTATAGGCTTGCTAAAACAACCAGTATTAAAGTAGATACACAAGATTTGCTCCAGAAATTATTTGGACAGGTTGAAAATAAAATGATTTAAAAAGAAAGAATGGCTGAAATATTTGTAAAGTTGAGAGAGGAGATGAAAGAATATGTTAGAAAGATAAAATGCATTATAAAGCCAATAATTGGAGAGAAAACAAATTAATAACGAGCTAAAAGATTTTGAAAGAAAAATAGTTTTGGTGGAACTTCCCACTACCGCCACTACCGGTTCGCCTGATCTGGGCCAAACTGCGAGCAACCCACCTCTAGTTTCAAGGGAAGGAGTTAGAAAAAGAAATCGATAATTGGCTTTATAGGAATTGAAAGAGAAAGAATTCTGTTATTTAGAGGTTTCAGATGAAAATACTAGAAAACAGCTTGCTAAAGTTTTGCAATTTTTTTGGACTGGGAGAAAGAAGAAATGGATACAGATAATAAATATAGTCTATAGAACAAATTCCAAATTTTCAAGAATGATAAATGCCCCTAGAGATATTTTAGTACATATTGTGAGAAAGATTTTTTTTAAATGTTATATACACACACATTAATAAAAATGCAATACCTGGACAAATAATTGTCAATGCCGATTTAACTAAACAAAATGGGACGTACAAAAAAAGAAACAAAATAAAATTTTAAAAGAGGAAGAAGCAAAATTGCCCACAGTGCCCTCTGTTCTTTATTTTAGTTTTTGAAATATTGAATTGAGGTGTTTATTTATTTAATCAATTTATATGGCTGCCAATCTCATTGTATAGGTGACTCTGGGCTGGATTCCAACATCAGAAATCCATAACGTAAGAAACATAAAATCCCACCTCCATCCTTCATGGCAGCAGCAACACAATCAAGTCAACTATTTGATCAGATCTATTTCATTTATGGTTCCCAGGCCTGCTGACAAAAACATGTTCAGAACCTTTCAGAAAAGCAACAAAGTAGGGGCCATTTATACTTCCAGGGGATTGATATTTCACAGAAATTAGACAAAACGAGAGGATTGTGAATATAAAAATTAAAAAGAATTGTATGTTAAAGAATTTTTATGGAAGACTTGGAAGTGGTTTTGGAAGATCCTGTAAACGGAATTGAATTTTTAATGAGTACATTTGAGGAATTACAAGGTTTTAATCTTAACAAATAGAAAACAAGGGTGTTAACCAAAAAAAACTGGATATACACAATTAAACAGAACTAATGAATAAAATACATTTCCCAAAAAAATGTGAAGATTTAGAAAAAACATAATATAATTTGGAAAGTGAGGGTTATTACTTTATTATTTTTTATTATTTTTATTTCTTTTACAGTGTGTTTTTATTTTCTGTAAGCTACCTTGAATTGCTGTGAGTGAGTAGGTGGCAATATACATTTTCCAAATAAATACATGCATTCTATATTATTTCAAAATAACTATGTTGAGGAATGGAATTATGTTAAAAGAGTGTTAAGATGAGACAAGTATAATTGTCAGTGTTGGGAAGAATTCTATGCTTAAGATTAATGTTTTATCTTAATGTTATGAATGTTATTTTTGTTCCAGAGAATACATGTTTTGACAACTGATGTAACATTTAAACAATAGTAGAAGCCTATATTTAAATTGATAGGGACCTGTTGGCTCAGTGGCTAAGACGCTGATCTTGTTGATCAGAAGGTTGGCAGTTCAGCAGTTCGAATTCCTAGCACCGTGTAACAGTGTGAGCTCCTGTTACTTGTCCCAGCTTCTGCCAAACTAGCAGTTTGAAAGCATGTAAAAAATGCAAAAAGGAGGAACCACCTTGGTGGGAAGGTAACAGTGTTCCATGCGCCTTTGGCATTTAGTCATGCATGACCATGGAGACATCTTTGGACAGTGCTGGCTCTTCAGCTTTGTAACTGAGATGTATGGCAGAGAAAAATATAAAGCAATAGAAGATGCAAAGGAAAGAAAAGGATTGGATCTACAAGATTTCAACTTATACTTCGCTACCTGTTGTTTACCTTGGATGAAAGACTGGGTGTTGCTAAGAAAAAGAAGGCTATTGGAGTTATAAGGGCATGAATTAATAGGGGTAGCATATAGTATATCTATGGTATAATAAATACATGGTTAATATAATTTTTAAATAAATATTATGTCATGTGGGACATATTCCAAAATTGTATTGGGAATAAATATAAATATAGATTAAGAAGAAGTACTTAAGAACATGCTTATCAAGGAAATGGTAAGTAAACATAAATGTTTAATTTGTTGTGATGTACTAAGATTTTGTCTGTGGATTGTAAAATTAAAACAAGGTCTTTGACAACAAAGGTGTTGTGTATTAAACTCTCCTGTCGTAGACTTGCCTTGCTAACTTCTCCTGCCATAGACTTACATTCTCCCGCCGGCTGGCTGCTGCAAAAGGATATACATGTTTTCTTAATTGTTTTCTTGTGTACAATTATCAGAAAGGTTTGAAATAGATAAAAGATGTTATGGTTTTGAACAATGACTAACTGACTTTGGAACAGAATTATATGCAAATGAGGAACAAATTATTGATAAAATGTATCAACTTTTATTGAAACGAGACAGAAGTAGAACAAGTGAACGAATGTATAATAAAATGGGCTAACATTTTTGGTTTCAATATACAAGTGGGATCAATGAGAAAATATTAAGTTGAAATGATTGAGATGCACATTATGTTCTAGACTTAAAGAGGTTTATTTTTTAAAATAATAAAATGATGTATAGTAGGCATTTATCACTAGAGAAATTGTCTGGAATATATAAGAACACTTGAAAACTATGTTGGAAATGGGAAAAACATGAAGAGAGATTTCATTGCGTGGTGAATGTGTAAAACAGTCAAAAAAATTTTTTTTATACAAATAAATCCAGTAATTCAGAAGATTTTAAAGAGTAATGTACAACTGAAACCAGATACTTTTATTTTGTACTAGTTGATAACACGGCATTGCTCGAATATTTATTTAGAGGGGGAAAATGTCAGTCCCAAGCATAATTCTAACACTGGATTTCCCCCCTTACCCCTTTCCCCCTTATGGAGTTTTTTGAAACCGTTACCATGGCAACTCTAATGTGCTGTATAGTAGAATCCATTTTAAGGCACAACAGGCTGTATCTTAACAGAACACACACCCCAAGGGATGTTAGGAATGTCTTATCCACACAGTATTTGTTTCCAGAGAGTAAGTCATCCATGTACCAAGTTTGGTTGAAATTGCTCAAGGCATTCCAGAGTTACACTGGGACATACACACAGAGAGACATTTAGATAGATGATTGATTGATAGATAGATAGACAGACAGACAGACAGATAGATTGATTGATTAAGGGACAGAGAAAAAAAGGCACAGAACTCTGTTTTTATATATGACAATTACAGCAAGATGATTAGGTGTTTCAAGTAGAGAAGTTCAAATTCATTTACAATAGACAAAATGTTTGGTGAAGATGATAGAACCTACAAATATGGCTAATTTGACTTCCTTGTTTAAAGAAAAGACAGAATCTCCATTTATGGCAGACTGGGAATCACTTCTAGACGTTTTGCATGAAACAGAAAAACTTGCACTTTTGACTAGTGGTTTTGATGATTAGGAAAAAAATAGAAAATAGAATAAGGTGAGGTTTTTTTGGAAACAGATTAAGAGATAATTTTGTAATCATACATATATTTACTGCAAGGAAAATTGGAAGCTTCTTGCTATTTCTTTTTATGTTTTCTTTCTGCAGCTTTGTTATTTCCATTTCTCTATTTTTATTTTGTTTTCTTCATTCTACATTAGCTTGTGTTAGTTTTTGTGTTCTCTTTAAAACTTTTAGTAAATTGTCTACTAAAAAATATGCATTGTTATTAGTAATAAATCATTCTAAGGAAGGGCGTTTTTTTAAAGAGACACCTGTTAATATTCAACAAAAGCAATATTCTACAAATATGATAATAGTTCTTCAAATAAATAGTATAGGGAGATTAGCCGTGGGAATATATGCATTTTTATACTCAATCTGTAGTTGAATCTATCAATGAACATTTGTATAGCAATGAACTTCCAACACATTGTCATTCCAACTGATTTCTTTTCACACCTTGTGACTTGACTGAAAAATATTCTACTCAGTTCCTAGTAATGCCCGACAACCCAACTCTGCTTTCTATCTGATAGTGAAAATTGGATGGCATCTTAGACTGAGCACATTCTCTTTATGTCTCCTCCCATCTTCCCATTGCATCTTCCTTATTCAAATGAATAGTAGAATTATCTTGAGGCCAAAATGGTGCTCCATTTTGGCCTGAAGAGATTTCTATCATTCATTTGAATGTCATTTGAACCATTCCTTAGAAGTAGAACTGTTACCTCCATACTTACTTTATCAAGTCTGTGACTCTCAAATGAACATAAGCTCTTTCTTCAAAACTTTTCATTCAAAATAACCAAGTACAGAAATAAGAATCATCATGGCCACAAATAAAGAGAAAATAAAGGATTGGAATCCCACTCAGTTCCACCGGTCCATGGAACTTCTCATCCTGACATTGTTTTTGCTGCTGTCATGCTTATTGTTCTTAACCACCACTGCTGTGGAAGGCTGGAAACAAAACTTTTTAATCACAATTTTGTATAAAAAGCACCTCGACATTGTACCACTTAAAATGTGTATTATTCTCTTTTCGCCAATTCTGACAAGTGAAATGGTGGTATAATTACCAGATGATTAATTATTGTGTGGGGAAAAAAACACAGCACTATCGTGCTTTAAATATTAGCATATGCAGTACTGCAACAATTAATTATAATTCAGTAAAGTTTTTTTCCCCTGTTGAATAACATCAGAAATAATTTTCTGTCTGCACGCTAAAAATAAAAGCATGAGCTTGATTGCATCATTGAATGTTTATTCATTTATCTACACAGATTCATATCCCAGCCAGTATAATGACTTCTGAAGCTGTCTTTTGGCATATAATTTGGATCAATAATCTACAAACCTCAGAGTATAAAAATACCATCTTTCACATCCAGAGAGTAAGTCATCCATGTACCAAGTTTGGTTGAAATTGCTCAAGGCATTCCAGAGTTACGCTGGGACAAACACAGACAGAGACATTTAGATAGATGATTGATAGATAGATAAGTAGGTAGGTAGGCAGGCAGGCAGGCAGGCAGGCAGGCAGGCAGGCAGGCAGGCAGGCAGACAGACAGACAGACAGACAGACAGACAGACAGATTGGTTAAAGGACAGAGAAAAAAGGCGCAGAACTCTGTTTTTATATATGACAATTACAGCAAGATGATTAGGTGTTTCAGGTAGAGAAGTTCAACTTCATTCACAATAGACAAAATGTTTGGTGAAGATGATGGAACCTACAAATATGGCTAATTTGACTTCCTTGTTTAAAGAAAAGACAGAATCTCCATTTATGGCAGACTGGGAATCACTTCTAGACGTTTTGCATGAAACAGAAAAACTTGCACATACTACATCAGTAATATTGTCAGAGTTCGTTGCAGCAATCAAATCCAGAATGCGCAAACAAGTAACTGATGCAGCAGGATTCATTAACTTGTCTTTATACATAATATAACACATGAAATAAATATACAATATTTATTCTTCCAATGTGGTAGTAGTTACAGGCAAAGCACAGGAGAGAAGAGATTGGTTTTAGTCAGAGTTCAGAGTTTAATACAGCTAAGCCATGCCCAGACTTCTTATTTAAGTTTCTGTTTCCAAATAAGCCTCATTGGCTGACCTGTTACCATGCCTCTGCCAGTTCATGAATATTCTGACTAATATGTAAAAATACTTACAAAGAGTTCCTAAGATACATTTAGGTGATAAATGAGCACGTCAAACATCATTCTACTACCTCAACTAGCCACATAAAGATAATGTCCTATGAGAAACACCAGTATAAAATGATCTAAAAAGACATATAACAGTGATGGCAAACCTTTTTGGGCTGCCATACCAAAAGCGGGGGGAGCACAGAGGGGGATGTCATGAGCTGGTGTGCCACATCCATAATACTATGCGCGTGACCCACCCACCCCACTTTTGCTGTGGTTTTTTCACCCTCCCCAGGCTCCAGAGGCTTTCTAGGAGACTGGGGAGGGCGAAAACAGCCCTCCCCTGGATGCCCTCCAAAGACTTCAGAAGCTTCCCTGAAGCCTCCAGAAGGTGAAAAATGGACCTATGGGGAACCCAGAAGTTCAGGAATGAAGTTTTCCAGTTTGCTTGTAGGGCCAGTTTTCACCCTCGGGAGCCTTCAGGGAAGCCTCCGGAAGGCCCCTGAAGGCTCTGGAGGTCAAAAATTGGCCCTATGGACAAACCGGAGTCACTTCCAGTTTGCTCGTAGGGGTGGTTTTTGCCCTCCAGAGCCATCAGGGAAGCCTCCTGAAGGTTCCTGAGGGCGAAAAACGGTCCTAAGAGCAAACCGGAAGACCGTTCCTGAACTTTCGGTTTGCCCATAGGGCCGTTTTTTTGTGCTCCCTCTGGAGGACAAAAAAAGGCCTCAAAAGAAAGCCGAAGTCAGTTGGCCAGTGCGCGCATGCACGCTGGCCAGCTGACAGGGCAATGTCTTGTATGTCCTGACAAATGGCTCCGTGTGTCACCTGTGGAACGCGTGCCATAGGTTCGCGATCACGGACATATAATATTATTTAATTATTTCATTTTTAACATAAATAATGTTTGTGAGTGTATCATCTATCATATACACACACATACATATAACAATAATAGTTCTCAATGGAACTGCATCTACGTGGAGGGAGGTATGCAGTGGAGTACCCCAAGGCTCTGTTTTAGGCCCAGTACTCTTCAACATCTTCATCAATGATTTGGATGAGGGAATAAATGGGGAACTCATCAAATTTGCAGATGACACCAAGCTGGCAGGAATAGCCAACATTCCAGAAGATAGGCTTAAGATACAGAAGGATATTGACAAACTTGAACATTGGGCACTATCTAATAAAATGAAATTCAATGGTGAAAAGAGTAAGGTGCTACATTTAGGCAACAAAAACGGAAAGCACAGGTACAGTATAGGTGGTACTGTGCTCAATAGTAGTAACTGTGAGAGGGATCTTGGAGTTCTAGTGGACAACCATTTAAATATGTATGAGCCAGCAGTGTGCAGCAGCTGCCAAAAAAGCCAACACAGTTCTAGGCTGCATCAACAGAGGGATAGAATCAAGATCACGTGAAGTGTTAATACCACTTTATAATGCCTTGGTAAGGCCACACTTGGAATACTGCATTCAGTTCTGGTTGCCACAATGTAAAAAAGATGTGGAGACTCTAGAAAGAGTGCAGAAAAGAGCAACAAAGATGATTAGGGAACTGGAGACTAAAACATATGAAGAACGGTTGCAGGAACTAGGTATGTCTAGCTTAAGAGAAAGAAGGACTAGGAGAGACATGATAGCAGTGTTCCAATATCTCAGGGGTTGCCACGAAGAAGAAGGAGTCAAACTATTCTCCAAGGCACCTGAGGGTAGAACAAGAAGCAATGGGTGGAAACTAATCAAGGAGAGAAGCAACTTAGAACTGAGGAGAAACTTCCTGACAGTTAGAACAATTAATCAGTGGAACAGCTTGCCTCCAGAAGTTGTGAATGCCCCAACACTGGAATTCTTTAAGAAGATGTTGGATAGCCATCTGTCTGAAACGGTATAGGGTTTCCTGCCTAGGCAGGGGGTTGGACTAGAAGACCTCCAAGGTCCCTTCCAACTCTACTATTGTATTGTATTGTATTGTATTGTATAATTTGTTAAATGAGCACAATATAAATACATACAGTATATGTATGTACAATATATACAATTGTGCACAATTCAAAAGCATAAAAATAAAACTCGGGTTTTGACAATCAGTGTCTGATACAAGGGCTGTTTTACCTGGATTAATAGTAAGATGTCTTGCTGAACTCGAGGTGCAGTGGACTGCTTCTCCAGCTGTCAGAAGTCTTTAACTTAATGGTCTTCTAAGGTTGCTATCCTAACTGTTGAACACAAATAAATAAGCATCTGATATACAGTGGGAATTATTCCTAAGTAATATCTGAGGGAGGCATGATAAGCTTTTGGGAAATGAGTCTATCCAGATATACTGCTAAACAACATTGCTATTGTCATCTTTGCATGATGCATCCTTTTCCTCCAGTGGTAACCCTACATATTCATATGACAGACAGCTGAACGTGAGTAGATTAAATGTGATGGAGATGTAACAATTAATCTCCATATTGAAGAAGCATCTTATGAAATAGATCTTATTATTTTTTCCATATGAAAGAAACCAGTGAGACTATGAGTGGTGGATATTTCTCAGCACTTTAGCATCTAGGGCATAAACTGAAGGCTGTTATCCACACACGTTACACCCCCCTTGGATAATATTGGTATGCAAAGTAGAGTATTCCCATGGAAAAAAGCCTGTCAGAATATAGCACGCTGTCATTTCCTCTTCTGAAACATTTTAAACATTTTTGGCTACTCCATTCAGTGGGATTTCTGAAGTCTGTTATCTTCAAGTCCTCTCCTTTCCTTTTTTTTTTTCATTCAGCATTAACTGTCTTGAAAACATTTGAAATATTTCCCAGTTCCTTGTCATGCATGTCTTGGTCTCTTCCAAAAATGATAATGTCATTATAAATATTCAAAAGCTCTATACAACATTGCATGACTTGTTAATTAAACCTTGATATTTTTCAGGTGTTGGGAAAATTCCAGACATTAATCTTTCATAGCAATTTGGGCAGAGGCTGAACTACCACATTAAATTAATATAACTACTCCTCAATCTTCTTTTCAACTAAGACATATGTTAAAAAATATCCCCGCTATACACATTTTGAGGTTAATTGGTCTATCAGTTTCTTGTAGTCTTTTATAACCTCATTTTTTCCCCTCACAATATCCATCCGTGATATACAATAATTCTGCATTTTACGCATAGATATGGGAGATTTTCCTTTTAAATACATTTGGTACACTAGCCGCCAATTAAATAATGGCTAAGGCAGCATGCATGCAATGATGTCATCATGCAAATGTCACCATTATGTACTTGGGTCCTAATATCTAATCTAAATCATACCGCATTTACATGATAATATCAGTATACTTGTTGTAATTTCCCCCACGCCTGTGGATACTTGTGGTGCCATTAATTAACCATGAAATTGTTTGATATACTTTTATTAACATAATTATTCTGTCTTATTTATTGCAACTCATTTAGGATAACTAGCCATTGAGTGGGCATTACTGGCTATCGCAAAAAATAAATAAAATATTTCTCAGTGCACATCTTCAGAATTCCTGGCTGTTTGACATTGTGCTCTGCTCACTTGGGTCTTCGAATGTATGAATAATGTGAAGGAGAAGCATTAACCTATACTCATTTTGTTCTCTGCTATAGATGGATGAAAAGCAATAGGTCAAGCCAATTAACAGTAGCAAGAAGGGTTAAAGAGGTGGAACTATTGATGGAAATAGATCACTTGAAGATAATTTACACAGTAATCCTCCAAAGCCTGGAAATAAGTGGATATACTAGTATAATATTTCATAATATAAAGCAAAACCAGAGGCAAATGATTTGGAGAAAGATGTATCTAATCAGACAATTGGAATAAGAAACGGGACTATTTCTGCATTCAATATCTGGAGAATGGGTCATTTATCAATCAAGTTTCTATTAGAACTAAAGAAAATGACTGCATGGTAAATTCTGAAACATGTCCAGTTCATTCTGATACTTTAAGAGCATTATAAGAATACAAGTCAATTTTTATTTGGAATTATACTTGAGATTATATCCGGTTGAATATCATTGTGTATTTGCTGTGGTGTGCTTGTACAAAATTTGCATCAACTTATATTCATCAACACCAAAATGAAGTCCTTATTTTGTTTTCACCTTCATCCAAATAATGAGAAGATATACAAGCTCTGCCTAAAATCACAGCATCTCAACTCAGTGATCTTCACCAATTATTCTTCAAAAAATCACTTAACAATACTGATTTGAAACCCAAAGAAAAGCAATTGAGCTATAAGCATATAGAGCAGCGGTTCTCAACCTGTGGGTCGGGACCCCTTTGGGGGTCGAACGACCCTTTCACAGGGGTCGCCTAAGGCCATTGGAAAACACATATTTTTGATGGTCTTAGGAACCGAGACACCAATTTTATGGTTGGGGGTCACCACAACATGAGGAACTGCATTAAAGGGTCGCGGCATTGGAAAGGTTGAGAACCACTGATATAGAGAAACATATGATTTTATAGAATAGTCTTTCATTGTCATGGACATACATTTTGTGGCATTAAGTCCCATTTGTACCTATATGCAATATTTCCTTGGACCATGTGGTAGTAGAAAAAGGGAGTTATTTCTAAACAGAGTTAGCAGAATGATTTCTTATTCATAGCATGCCCTTGGGCATGTTATGAAGCGTGTGGAAGTCAGCAACAGTAAAAAAAGAGCAATTCAGGAGTAAATAAAAAGCCACGTTTTATCTGCATATCCTTTCTGGACAAAAAAATATAAGCCTTAGGTTAAAATGCTGCAGTAATGAAAAAGTTGTTAGCTTTGTGAACATTTTAAAGCTATTCTTAAGCAAAGAATGTAACCAATTCATAAGTCCAAGATGAGGTCAGGAACAACATCACCTTCTCTCTGTCCATTCACTAATGCCATTGAATGATGGTCCATGGAACTGCAGCAATTTCCCACTTTTTAAAAAGAAAGCATAAAATGTAAATTATGAAAGACAGACACTTGTGCATTGATTTTGCAACTCCATAAGCAAGTAAGCTATTTCAAAGACCAGGGGTGTCAAACTCAAGGCCCATGGGCCAGATCTGGCTGTAGGGTGCTTAGATCTGGCCCATGGGGCCACCCTGGAGAGACGCAGCCCTCCCGAGCTCAGTTTTCGCTGGCACAATGCTGCTGGACACCATCACAGCTGCAAACAGAGCCTGAGAGGGCCTGAGAGGGATGGTGAGGCTCCTCTGGAGGACAAGGATTTGTCTCGCACTCTCCTGGTCTTGCCTTCCTCTGCTGGAGACAATGGATCTGCCCAGCCCTGCCCAGGCCACCACGGGCACCCCAACATGATTGATATTGAGCTGGCCATGCCCACCCTGGCTACACACACACACACACACACACACACCCATCCCCCCAAGGTCAAACACAACCCTGATGTCACCCACAATGAAATTGAGTTTGACATCCCTGTCATAGACTAACATTAATGATTTGAGGTATTTCTACCCTACTTTGGATCTTGATCCCACACACTAGTACACTGTAACTTTCAATGTGATGGGTAACTGATTTTCTGTTGGTATGTGTTGGACACTTGCATTACAAAACTGGTTGGGGATGTTTTCTTGGTCAAGGGCTAATATTGCTTGTATCTTCAATAAAGAAGTAAAGGTTTCCCTATCCAGTTGTGTCCAACTCTAGGCCATGGTGTTCATTTCCGTTTCTTGGCTGAGGGACCCAGCATTGTCTGAAGACATTTGCCATGGTCATTGGCCGGCATGGCCATACAGCAAAAACTGTTACCTTCCCATTGAAGTGGTACCTATTAATCTACTTACATTTGCATGCTTTTAAACAGGTAGGTGGGCATCTACTAAATTCAGGGGATTCACAAGCAGCATTTTACAAAGGCAACATAGCAAGTACAATTACATGATCAAAAAATTGCTTCTTCCCTTTCTTAGATCCATGTGATGCACATTAAAAAGGGGTGGAGCTTCTATTAAACCATCACTCCTACACTCTTGAATTTTTCCCCCATTCCTAAAATGTCCCTGCTTGGATTTTTTTTTAAAAATTTTTTTACAAAATCCAATGCACACCCAAACATGCCCACACTCTTTTCAACCTTCAATATACAAATATATACACGAAGTTAGATTCCTTTCTATTATAGAATTCTGCAGCAAAACAGTGACAGCCAAATAATTATTGTAATTAATTACATATGATCACCCATACTTAATAATGTATCATGCATTTGAAACATTCCTTTATCCAGATTTTCATGCTTTTTATATGCATTAGGAAACATCTAAAACTTTTGAATGTCATGTTCAGATGAACAGCTTATTTGAGATGAGAAAACAGCCTAAGACTATATAGCTATAGCAAACAAACACTGCTTTTGGACTTTTATAGTGGAAATCAATATTTTGAGAAATGAAAACCCATGCAATTATGTATGAGAAAGAATCAAGCATGAAACATTAATGGGACAACTAAAAGACTATGGTGCTTTAGCAGGTGTTAACAACAAACATAAGATGAAGATGTTAATAAAACATGAAAATAGAATATCAAACAGAAATGATGGGTTTTAAGGTTGAAAAGAAAGTAAAAGCCCGATTGGGCTTATTATCCAGGGAGGTCTTGTTTTCAGGAAAACAGGGCAATAAACATGTATGTTTGCCCTGCTTAAAGAAGAAAAATGTAATCCACCACTTTACCACTTTCATTAGCAATTATAGATTATATCTAAGTATCACCACAATAAATATGAATTGTATGTTATTTCAAAATCAGTATGATAAGACAGAGAATTAAGTTTAAAATGATATTTCAAGATGAGAGAAACTACAATTGTCTTTGCTGGGATGATTTATGTGATATTATAACTGTAGTGAGATTATTGTATAGACTGATGGAAAAAATCAGCAATTCCTACAGAGGAATGTTTGGTAATGATGATGATATTTGGTGAGATGTCCAAATTGACTTCTTTGAAAAAGAAAAGACAATATCTATCTTTATTGCTGACTGGAAACTTCTTATGAAACTTTGCAGAAAAATGGAAAAAATAAACTTTATGATTTTGATGATTAAACAAAATATATTATAGAAAGAATACAGACATCTTTTTAACTTTGGAGAAAGAGATAAATGTAAAATTGTACTCCTAATCTTGTAAAAAAGATTGGCTCCTTTTTGTGTGTTTTTATTTCTTTTTTTCTTTTTCTTTACTTTTTACTTTTTTGCATTTTTGCATTTTTCTTTTATTTATTTATTTTTTCCTTATTTTAGATTAGTATTAAGTCTTTTTAAAAAATCTTTTAATAACATTATAATAAACAGCTTTATTAAAATATAAAATCATACATTTAAAAAAAGAATGTTTTCATGATGAAACAAAGAAATGAAATGCATAACTAATGAAGATAACTTCCATGGTTCTTCCAGTAGAGAAATATATTTCACGGTCATATTAAGGCTTTCTAGATTTTTTTTTCCTGGCAAGTGTTTCAACTGCCTGCACTGTATGTCTTTGAGACTGATGACCTGGAAAACTTTCAAAACAAAAACAATATACTTTAATGTGAGTTTTGTGATTATGGTTCATTCCTCCTATCCCAGGGGTCATCAACCTTAAACACCCAAAGAGCCATGAAGGTCCTAACTGAAAGCCCCCCATATCTATTCTGAAGCCGACCCGAAGTCTGGTTCCCCCACCATAGAGTCTCCTCCTAGCGTGGCATCCTTTTTCCTCTGTCAACTGGAAGTTTGGTTCTCCCACCATAGAGTCTCCTCCTAGCGTGGCATCCTTTTTCCTCTGCCAACTGGAAGTTTGGTTCCCCCACCATAGAGTCTCCTGCTGGCATGGCGTCCTTTTTCCTCTACCTGTCCTAAACAAAAGCCTTATCAATCGTGGCGCCAACTGGAGACGGGAGCCGCAGCAGAGGGATGAAAGAGCCATATGCAGTTCCAGAGCCGCAGGTTGCCGATCCCTGTCCTACCCATTGCTTCCACATAAGATTTCCCTTTCTGGAATCTGCATCACATCATTACAATTCCCAAGGTCTTATTCTGAAGTAAAAGTTCTAGAATGAATCCTAAAGGGAGTAAGTGACCCTTCCCTTTTAAAAGAGTCACTTACACCCAGTAAATAATAAAGGTCTGTTTGTCATGATTTTGATTCATCTCACAGAGTTTTGCAACCTAAGGTACTATGAATCTTCAAGCAGTACAATTTGCTTCAACAAAACACTTGTCAATTGCTTTGAAGTCTTTCCCTATCTCCTACTAGTCACTTGGCTTCTTTAGGATTTGGCCACAGCATGCAAAAGAAAGCACATAAGCATATTTTCTGGCAGGACAAACTAAGCATCACCTAATGGTACATCTTTCATAGTGCTGTGTTTATGTGTGTTTTCATTTCTTGGGGATATCCACAACTTCCTAATAATATACTTTTTTTTTTTTGAATCTCTGATTTTTTTTAAAAAAAATAGGCATAATTAATGTACATATAATCCTAATTAAATCCAGTCAGTGAAAAATGGGAGTCATTATTTTATCACTTCATGATGAAACTAATGCCAAATTGAACTTGTTTTATTTATTTCTTTTTAAAAAAAATATGCTAGCTTGCATCAGCATAGTGCCATCCTATCTCTATGATAAATATAAGCAACCTCGGTTGGTTTCAACACTATGACGAAGTATAATGTTGTCAAGTTAATAAAGACACTTATTATTAATAGTTTTAAGGTTTAAAGGTTTCCCCAGTCTAGTTGTGACCAACTCAAGGGTGCAGTGCTCATTTCTGATTCTCAGCTGAAGGAGCCTCTGCTATCTGAGAGACATTTCTATCATCATTTAGCCAGCATGAAAATACAGAACACAGTAACAGAACACACATCTTGCCAAAGTGGTACCTATTTATCTACTTGCATTTGCATGCTTTTGCATTTGCATGTTGGCAGGAGCTAGGGTGAATAATGGGAGCTCACCTCATCATGCAGCACTCAGGTCTCAAAACGAGACTGCAAACTTTCCAGTTCACAAGTTCACCATTTTAAGCCCTAAGCCATCACGGCCCCCCTTATTAGTAGTACTAGTAGTATTTTTTTTTAATGCTGTTCTTCTTTTGAATAATGTTTGTTAAATATTACTACCATGTTTCCCCGAAAATAAGTCAGGGTCTTATTTTCTGTTGACCCCCGAAATAAGTGCTTAGCCTTATTTTTGTATAGGTCTTATTATTTTTGAGGTGCAGGAGGTGGTGAGCGTGGTTACCTCATGCCTGCTGCTGTTTTGCAATATTTTCAGGGAGGGCTTATTTTGGGGGAAGGGCTTATTTTAGCGCATACGCTCAAAAGCCCGATTGGGCTTATTATCCAGGGAGGTCTTATTTTCAGGAAAATAGGACAATAAACTTGTATGTTTGCCCTCCTTAAAGAAGAAAACTGTAATCTACCACTTTACCACTTTCATTAGCATTTATAGATTATTTCACAATGACAGGTTTCTTAAGTTATAGCCTAGATCCCAAATTTATTTATTTATCTACATATCAAAATTATATAAATGTCCATCTCATCCAAATTGAGTCTGGATAGCACAATAGATTAAAAAATATAGATTAAAAAATGAAGATATGAAAACAACAAACACAAATTTAAAAGGCTATAGTAATAAATATCATAAGTGAAAATACAAACCATATTTGAAAGAAATAAAAATGGTCCCTTTCACACTGGACAAATTTCTGGTTTTATGGGAGACATAGGACTGGTCACATAATTAAGTCCTAAGAGTCTCTCAGAATACCCAAAAAAATGGGAACAACCTAATTTTGTCTCCTGGGGCTGACCAAATGTAGATCCCTATCTATTCACAGCATGCTTTCTCTGCAAGATCTCATTTATTTTGATTTGCATCCCTATTGCATTCCCTTCCAGCTCTAGTTTTTCATTTTGGGGTGACTCAGTGGCTAAAACACTGAGCTTGTCGATCAGAAAGTTTGGCATTTGGGTGGTTCGTATCCCTAGCGCCATAACTGAGTGAGCTCTTATTACTTGTCCCAGCTTCTGTCAACCTAGCAGTTTGAAAGCACATGAAAAATGCAAGTAGAAAAATAGGGACCAGCTTTGGTGGGAAGATAACAGTGTCCCGTGTGCCCTCGGCGTTTAGTCATGCCTGCCATATGACCACAGAGACATCTTCAGAGAGCACTGGCTCTTTGGCTTTGAAACAGAGATGAGCACCTCCCCCTAGAGTCAGGAACGACTAGCACATATGTGCAAGGGAAACCTTTACCTTATTTCATTGGTAGCTGTGGCTTACAGAATTCACAAATCAGACAAAAATTGCAATCATAATTCAGATGGGTGGACAGCAATTTTATATTGCACTGATTCAATACTGTTCTATGAACTATCATTCCTGTAGTATCCTATACTTGCCAGCATGAGCTTGACTTTCTTCAACTAAGGAAGCACCTGAAGTATCCATCAGGTGCTAGTAGAAACCTTCACACATGAGACAACATCACTGTCTGAGTTTTACAACTACATTCTACACATTAATTTATCAGAGCAAAGGTGCACAGAATGCGGTTCCTTCTTTTCACCACTGTAATTTGCTTCATGTATTTATTCCACTTCAGTTGTGGAATTATTTTTAAATAATAATTTTATGTTAAATCACTTATAACAGAAAAGGTACCTCTTATTGTTCCATTACAAGAGGAGAAAAGCTAAGTAAGTTGATCCAATTGATTGCCATTATAAACACAACTCTTGAGATATACAAGTAGTACAACTTACAACCATCTCCACAGTCACATAATCAAAGTTCAGGCACTTGGCAATCAGCATATATTCACAGCCAGCTTTTGGCAAGCAAAGTCAATGGGAGAAATTGGAAATGAATATAATATAAAAAAAGAACAGAACAGAATAGAATCATAGGGCTGGAAGGGACCTTGGAAGTCTTTGTTCAACCTCCTACTCAAGTCAGGAATGCTTACGCCATCTTGGCTGTCCAATCTTTTATTCAAAACCTTTAGTGATGGAGCACCCATAACTCTAGAAAGGAAGCTGTTCTGTTGATTAATACTGTAGTTCTTACGGTCAAGACATTTCTCATTTTTTGTTCCAGATTGAATCTAGAAACTAGAATAGAATAGAGCTGGAAGGGATTTTGGAGGTCTTCTAATCCAACACACAGAGCCCACTCAAACAGGAGACCCTATACCATTTCAGACAAGTGTCTGTCCAGTCTTTTCTTCAAAATCTCCAGTGATGAAGCATCCACAACCTCTGAAGGCAAGTTGTTCCATCGTTCTCACTATTAGAAAGCTTCTCCTTTAATTCCACATTGCTTCTCTCCTTGATTAGCTTGTGTTCATTATTTCTTGTCCTGCCCTATGATGTTTTGGAAAATAAGTCAACCCCCCTCTTCTATCCTGGATAAATGGCTGTCCATTCTGGGAAGCAACCTGCTCCATTGCTAATTGTTCTTACAATCAGGAATTTTCCCCTTAGTCCCAGATTGGATCCCTCTTTCATGAGTTTCCACCCATTGCTTCTTATCCTGCCTTCTGGTGCTTTGGACCCTTCTCTGTTACAGCCCCCCAACTACCAGAAGACTGCTATCATGTCACCCCTAAACCTTCTCTTCTCTTTCACAAACCTAATTCCCTTAAACATCCTATAGACCCCTTACAATCTTTGTTGATGTTCTCTGAACTCTTTCTAAATCTTAGCATCTCCACAATTCACTTAACAATTGCAGTTATTCGTTCAACAATGGTGGCCAAAAAAGGTCATAAAATCAGGTTTGACTCACTTAACAACCACCTTCGTGAGTAATGGAAATTCTGATCCTTACTTGTTGTTGTAAATCAAGGATTTACCGGTACCTACAGCAGGGGTATCAAACTCATGGCGTCACGTTGTTGTCACATGACATATTGTGACTTCCCCCCCTTCGCTAAAATGGGGTAGGCGTGGCCAGTGCATGACGCATCCAGCCCACAGGCTGTGAGTTTGACACCCCTGACCTACACATACTTCATTCAACTTTGATCTTTATTTTCCATTCCTGTAGCTGTTAATAATAAATTCCAGCCTTCTCAGTCTTGAATGCATATTTGTAAAGAGGCTTCATAGGAAAATACACACACACACACACACACACACACACACACACACACACCCTAAATTTCAAGTGAAGATTTCACAGTGCTATAACTTAAATTCAGTAACAAAAACTTATTATTGATTCTCTGGAATTTATTCCCTCTAATAAACTCCCATGGTAAAATTTCAGTAAGCTTTACTGCATTCTGCAAAAATGTCATTACCTTGTTCATTGGAAATATAATACCCCAGGGGAAAAGTCTACATTTCACAGTCAAGAAGAAAAATGACAAAAATCTGTTGGTGTATAAAACCTTGCAGTACAATTCACTCTGTGACCACTTGCAATGAAATGTACACAACAATACTTTACTGTTGTCTGTATTTTACCAAGCTGCACATTTTACCATCCCCAAGAAAGAGAACAGTAACTGTATATTGTTCCAACCCAAAAAAAAAAGATTCTTTTAAAAAAAGATTTCCTTCCAACCATATTTGAAATACTTTCCATTTCAAATTATTGTTCAGTGCAAAATGGTATAATTTAAGTAGTATAAAATAACTAGACATGATTTTCCTAAACAAAAAGCAGTTATGAGAGCACAAACGTATTTTCCTCTCACTTGGCAGATGGTGTCAGTAAAATCTACAGAGGATAGTAGCTAAGTGATGCAGCCTAACCCTCTGATAAATAGGTTCGTAAGGTCATTTCCAACATTTGACTCACATTTCTGAACTATTTCAGTGTCCCATTCCTTTGTTAGTAGCAACATCTAAGAAGACCATTTTTCAGGCATAATTTTGTAATTCCAATTCTTGTTGTATTGATACCATAGAATATCTTAAAAGATTAACTCTTAAAACCTTTGCATCGGTATTCACCATCTTTTCCAGCTCTTAGATGCCATGTTTATCTGTTGGAAAATGCTTTCATTTTCTCCCTCTTCAATGGTGAATGGGTTCTTTTTAATCCTAAATGCTTTCCTCTCCTCTTTTTGTTTACTTGAATAAAACTGTGCATGTCTTTATTAGTTCTTCTAAAGTTATATAAAATCCTGGGAATAAATTGCTTATAAAATGTCATTGGAACTAGTGAAAAAGGTCATACAACATGTTGCTATAAAACAAAATGAAGGTCTAATAAATATTAAGAATAGTGTTGTCTTTTTCTTGAAGGGTTTCAAATAAAACTTGAATTTTGTGAGAGTGTTCTATCATGTATAGCACCTACAAGCATATAAGAAAAATATAATTCATTTTGGGCTGTGTCTGTTTTGCACAAATCCACTAGTAGTCATTTTTTATCCCAGGGAATACTGAAATTCTGCGCCAATTCCCAAACTGTTGTTGTTAGTTGTGAAGTCGTGTCTGACCCATCATGACCCAATGGACTATGTTCCTCCAGGGCTTCCACTCTACCATCCTCTGGAGTCCATTTAAGCTCATGCCTACTGCTTCGGTGACTCCATCCAGCCACCTCATTCTCTGTCGTCCCCTTCTTCTTTTGCCCTCAATCTTTCCCAGCATTACAATCTTCTCCAGGAAATCTTCTTTTCTTCTCCCAAATTTTATAAACTGCAACAGAGTAATGTTAATGATTCGGGTATGTTACGTTGTGATTTATAAAATACATTTTCCTACTAGCAATTGCAATAGCTAGATAGCTATATTTAGAGTCTATTGCTATTGCAATTGCTAGTAGGAAAATAGATTTTCCTCTGTGTCTCCTTTCTCTGATATCATGAATATGTCAATTCTGCCAACTGGAATAGTGAGAAAGCAGAGTGAGAAGAGGAAGGTTGATTCTTGAACAATTGAGACTTGTGAAATCAAGGGATACCTAAGTTCCTTACCCCAAACCAATCCCACCCCAACCCCAAGCAAATCTCAGATGTAATTTTTGGAATAATGAGTTGCAAATTTGAACTCTGGTTTCCATAGAAATGGAGCTGAACGATTGCATGCATTTCATAAGGTGTGGAGGACCCACCCTTGAAAAAAATATGTGAAGGTACCTAGAGATATAGTCAGATTGCCCCAGGAGCTGTTGATACAGTTCTACAAATGAATTATTGAGTCTGTCATTTGTACATCTGTAACTGTCGGATTTAGTACAGCAACCAAACAGGACAGATACAGACTAAAGGTAAAGGTTCCCTTCATACATATGTGCTAGTCATTCCCAACTGTAGGGACAGGTGCTCATCTCTGTTTGAAAACCAAAGAGCCAGTGCTGTCTGAAGACATCTCTGTGGTCATGTGGCCAGCATGACTAAATGCAGAAGACGCACAGCACAGAATGCTCTTACCTTCCCACCAAAGGTGGTCCCTATTTTTCTACTTGCATTTTTACATGCTTTCAAACTGCTAGGTTGGCAGGAGCTGGGACAAGTAACGGGACCTCACTCCGTTATGAGGCACTAGGGATTCGAACCGCCGAACCTTTCTGATCAACAAGCTCAGCATCTTAGCCACTGAGCCACCAGGTCCATATACAGATACATATCCAGATACAAACTACAACTGATAATTAGGACTTCAGAAAAAAACAATTGCAACCACCCTGCCTTCCATTGAGGACCTGTATACTGCAAGGGTCAGAAAGAGGCTGAGAAAATATCTATATCCTAGACATAAACTTTTCAACTCCTCCCCTCAGGATGCTGCTTACCGGGCGTTGCATGCCAAAACAAGACACAGAGACAGTTTTTTTTTTCCTTGTGGCATCACTTTCCTTGTGGCACACTCCTAATTCCCACAGTACTGTCATATTCATATGACAGTAGCATGACTGTATTACTATTATCCTTCTCACCTTTTCTACTACCTTCTCTTATTGGTATTATTATTATGATTATATTATGTTGTTGTTTGTATTTACATTGACAACTTATTTATTATTATTTATTTATTATTCATGCTTCTAGACCGCCCCCTCTCCCAAAAGGGACTCGGGGCGGTGTACAGTCCATGCAAAATATATCAAAATACAATAAAAATTGAATATGTACAGTTGGAATGGAGGAGGTTAAAAATGGAATTAAAAGAACTGTACAAAGCAATATATATAAATATAGGATTTTGAACCCCTAAAACACACACAATAAGTTAAAAACAATACCCCTAAAATAACCAGTTAATACATTTGCCAGGAGGGACAGTTGTAATTATGCCAGGCCTGCTAATCGGAACAGGTGAGTCTTCAATTTTTGCCGGAAGGAGCGGAGGTCAGTAGTGGTTCTAATGTCGGGGGGGAGGTCATTCCAGAGGGTTGGGCCCATCACAGAGAAGGCCCTACTCCTTGGTGTCGCCCGTTGGCATTGCCTAGTGGACGGCACCAGGAGAAGTCCCTCTCTGTGTGAGCGAATTGGCCGCAGGGATGTATGTGGGAGGATGCGATCCCGCAAGTAACTAGGTCCCGTGCCATGGAGCGCTTTAAAGATGGTAATCAGCACCTTGAAACGCACCCGAAAAACCACAGGTAGCCAGTGCAGCTCGCGCAGGAGAGGTGTTACGTGGGAGTACCTTGTACTCCCCATCACAGCCCGCGCGGCTGCGTTCTGAACTAACTGCAGTCTCCGGGCGCGTCCCAAGGGCAGCCCCATGTAGAGAGCATTGCAGTAATCCAGGCGGGACGTCACCAACGCGTGAGTGACCGTGCGTAGGGCATCCCGGTCCAGTAGGGGGCGCAATTGGCGCACCAGGCGAACCTGGTGGAACGCCCCCCTCGCCACGGCTGCCACATGGTCATCCATTGACAGCCGGGCATCAAGGAGGACGCCCAAATTGCGCGCCCGTTCCACAGGGGGCAATTGTTCGCCCCCTATGGCCAGCGATGGACCGACCCCTGTGGCACTCCACAAGTGAGTGGCCTCGGGGTCGACCTCTGTCCCCCTGTCAACACACATTGCTTCCGGTCGGAGAGGTAGGAGCCGAACCACCGCAGAACGGTACCTCCGACTCCTATCCCCTCCAACCGGCGCAATAGGATACCATGGTCGATGGTATCAAAAGCCGCCGAGAGGTCTAATAGGACCAGGATAGAGGAACAACCTCTATCTCTGGCCCTCCAGAGATCATCGACCAACGCGACCAAGGCTGTCTCTGTGCTGTGCCCGGGTCGGAAGCCGGACTGGCGTGAGTCTAGATACTCGGATTCGTCAAGGTGTTGTGGAAACTGCTGCGCCACCACATTCTCGACAACCTTCGCTAAAAACGGAAGGTTGGAGACTGGACGATAGTTAGCTAGCTCCATTGGGTCGAGTGCAGGCCTCTTAAGTAAGGGTCTCACCACCGCCTCCTTCAAGGCAGCTGGTAAGGATCCCTCACCCAATGAGGCATTCACCAGGCCCAGAAGCCAGCCTCGGGTCACCTCCCAAGATGCCAGTACCAACCAGGAGGGACACGGGTCCATTAAACATGTGGTGGGTCGTAGCCGTCCACGCAACCTATCCAAATCCTCGGGGGCAACAGAATCAAACTCCTCCCAGGATGGTCTCACAAGACTCGCTGTTGGCGGCCCGTCTGGTCCACTGAGGGGGGCCCATCCGCTCCGGATCTGAGCTACTTTATCCTGCAGATATTCCCCAAACTCCTCTGCTCTGCCCTGCAAGGGTGCCCCCTGCGTCCTCTGTGACAAGAGGGAGCGGGTCACCCTAAACAGGGCGGCAGGGCGGTTATCCGCGGACGCAATAAGAGCAGCGCAATATCTACGTTTGGCCGCCCTTAATGCCACAAGGTAGGTCCGTAAATAGGCTCTTACCTGTGTTCGATCAGATTCGGAGCGTGAGGACCTCCACCTGCTCTCTAGACGTCTCCTATGGCGCTTCATCACCCTCAGCTCCTCGGTATACCAAGGAGCCCGGGTGGGTCGCTGCCGCAGGAGAGGTCGCAAAGGCGCAACCCGGTCCAAGGCCCCAGCCGCCGCCCTATACCAGGCGGCCGCTAGGTCCTCCGACCGAGCGCGGGTCAGGGCTACAGGTAATGGCCCAAGCTCCGTCTGGAACCTATCCGGCTCCATCAGGTGCTTGGGGCGGTACCAGCTTGGACCATCTGGTCCCGCCTCCTCGCGGTGGGGGGTAGCGCCAGGGAAGTCCAGCCGGAGACATGAGTGATCCGACCATGACAGGGGTGTAACAACAAAGTCCCCTATACCCAGATCACTCGTCCACTGCTCAGATACAAAAACAAGGTCCAATGTGTGGCCACCTTCGTGTGTGGGGCCCTGAATTAACTGGGTCAGGCCCATGGCTGTCATGGAAGCCATGAACTCCCGAGCCACCTCAGACGCTGCTCCCGTCGACGGCAGGTTGAAATCCCCCATAACCACAAGCCTGGGGATCTCAACCGCCGTCTCCGAGATCAGCTTGAGGAGCTCGGGCAGGGCCGCTGATGTATAGCGAGGAGCCAAGTATACAATCAGCAAACCCAACTGCCTCCCTGGGCCCCATTTCACACCAAGGGACTCACACCCGGATATCTGAGGAACAGTGAACTCCCTCGGCTCTAGACCTTCCCGTATAACTACCGCCACCCCACCACCGTTACCCAGGGCCCGAGGCTGATGTAATGCGCGGAAACCTGGTGGGCACATTTCCACGAGGGGTAAACCACCCTCGTGGCCCAACCAGGTCTCCGTTATCCCTGCAAGGTCCAGCTCCCCCTCAGAGATCAGCTCATTAATGAGGGGGGCCTTGTTGGTTACGGACCTTGCATTGCAAAGCATCAGCCGTAGGCCCGGGCTCTGTAGTTCCTGGCCACCTAGATTGCGGGGGTTGGTACAAACGACCGGGCGTAGCCAACAGCCATGGTCTCCCAACCGACCTTGTAATCTTCTTTTGTCCTCTCATCCCCCCCTCCCCGCGACCGTTGTAATCAAACAACCCTCTATTGGAATTACTTGTTCCCTCTCCCCCCCCACTCCGCTCACTTCCCTCCTGGACTCACCTGTTCGTCTGGCACTGGCTTCCCTCCTGGCCTGGTTATCCCCCCCTCCCTTCCCAGAACCCCCTAAAAACAATATAAAACATTTAGCTAAAAAGCCCCTCAGCTTCCTCTTCTTCCACCTCTCGGGGTTCACAAACCCGTCATCAAGGCACTGGAAACAAATTTCTTGTGCGTCCAATCACACTTGACTAATAAACTATTCTATTCTATTCTATTTTATTCCATTCAATTCCATTCCATCCATTTATATATCTACTATTACAAATGTTAAGGGATGCGATGGCTCAGTGGCAAACATGCTGAGCTTGCCGATCAGAAAGTTGGCAGTTCAGCAGTTTGAATCCCTAGCACCGTGTAACAGAGTGAACTCCCGTTACTTGTCCCAGCTTCGGCCAACCTAGCAGTTCAAAAGCACATAAAAATGCAAGTAGAAAAATAGGGACCACTTTGCTGGGAAGGTAACAGCACTCTGTGCACCTTCAGTGTTTAGTCATGCTGGTGCTGAAGAAACATCTTCAGACAGTGCTGGCTCTTCAGCTTAGAAACAGAGATGAGCACCACCCCCTAGAGTCAGGAACCACTAGCATATATGTGCAAGGAGAACCTTTACCTTTTATTATCTTTCTTCTTTTCTTCCTTCCTCCTTCCCTCTCTCTCCCTTCATTCTCTGTTGTTGTTTTTCTTTTTTTACTGTTTTAAATGGAAAAAAGTATTTCAAAGATAACTCAGCAACGGAGAACTAGAAAATTTTCAGCCTTTTAGTAGATTATAGCCTTTCAGTACACACATTTCTTGTAACTCTCTCCATTTCCATTCTTAAATAGAGCTAGGAAAGAATCTCTGAAGTGGAAAGGTTCATCAGTCAAAGTAAATTATACTGGATTAGATAGACCAATGATTTAGCACAGTGGAAAACAAAAACAAAAACCTCTCCATCTGTGTGCTTAGGGAAACCTCAACGACAAATACATATAGAATTAGATTCAGACTAATTGATCCCGCACATAATCATGTGTGCGCATGTGTGATACAATACATTTTTAAGTCAAATTTTTAATTTTATATACATATTTTGAATTTGTGATGCAATACATTTGAGAGACGTATTTCCCCCTACAGAATGTTCTTTTTCTTCTTTTGTGTCTAGATCAAACTTGACTCAGAATCAAGCTCCCTTGTTGGCTTTGTCATTGGCCAAAAATAATACATTATCGGTACATGTTTCTGGTAGTAGCTGACTTCCCAGCAGATGGGCCTATGTGAACGTGTCTCTCCACATTCACATGGCATGTGGTTGTCCCCTAAGAGCCTCCAATTCGGCATGTTGTTTTTACATTTAGGTATTCAATTTATTCAGGGTCTTCCAAATAGGGAGGTCGCTCACACAGGGAGGGACTCCTCCGGGTGCCGTCCACCAAGCAATGCCAACGGGCGGCGCCTAGGAGTAGAGCCTTCTCTGTGATGGGCCCAACCCTCTGGAATGACCTCCCCTCCCGATACTACCGACTTCCGCTCCTTCCGACAAAAACTTAAGACTCACCTGTTCCGATTAGACGGCCTGGCCCACTTATAGTTCTACTCTTACCTCCTGGCGAATATTTTATTTGGGATAGCTTTTAGGGTTAATGTTTTTAAATTTTTAAATTTTTTAAAATTTTAATCTAACTTAACTAAATTGTACAGGGAACTATCACTACCTCCTCCAGTCCTATGTTTAATTTATTTATTTCATATTTATAACATGTATATTTACTGTTCAATTATTTTAATATGACTGTACACCGCCCCGAGTCTCTTTTGAGAGAGGGGCGGTCTAGAAATTGAATAAAGTTAAGTTAAGTTAAGTTAGCCATATCTTCCTTTAATGTTACTCCTTGCTCAGCAGTCTCCTTCCTCCATCTTTTAAGTTGATTTTGTTCTTGTGTACCCTCAAAAAATGCTTGATATATTAATATACCATATTTTTCAGAGTATAAGATGCAACTTTTTCCCCTCTAAAAGAGGGTGAAAATTTGGGTGTTTCTTATACATCAATTGGGCCCCACCCTTTGGCCTCTGCCTCCCACAAATTTACCTCCTTGCAGCAAACAGGGAAAATGGGGCTTGTGGAGGTGGCAATCAGCTACGGCAGTGGTCAGCATACTGAGGCCACATGTGGCTCTTTCCTCCCTCTGCTGCAGCTCTGTCACCGGTCAGTGCCACAATTTTGAGAGGAGCTTCCGGTGGGTGGGGGGGAGAAGCACAGTGTGCCAAGAGAAGACTCTATGGCAAGGGGAGGGTTTTCCAGTTGTCTCTACAATTGATAGGGCTTTCAGTTATAACAGGTAGAGGAAAAGGTATGCCGCGCTAGGAGAGGCTCTATGGTGGGGGAACTGTTCAATTGAAAGGGGCTTCCGGTTAGGACCTTTGTGGCTCCCGGTGTTTTCTTTTCTGTGGGAAACGGGTCCAAACGGCTCTTTGAGTGTTTAAGTTTGCCAGACCCTGGGCTATGGCAATCCCTGCAGCCTGAAACAATTGATGATAGGGAGGCCCAGACTGAAATTGAATGTGAAACTTGCTGTTTGCTGCACGAGACAAATTGCTGGGAGACAGAAGCAGATTTTTTTTTCTTGTGCTAATCAGGCTGTTTGCTGCAAGGAGGCAAGTCAATAACTATAAATGCCTATAGAATGTTCAAATTATGAGACTTATTTTTTAAAGACTGCTTTATTAATGTTCTAGACAGCTTAACAAATGAAGAAGCTTTTTAAAATAAATGCTTGATCTGAAGAGGCCCAGTACTATTGCATCTTCTTTTAAATAGCAGAGAATAAGGTATACTTTCAAAAAGCCACATCAATTGTAACAGCTTCTGTATAAGTATAGTCTAAAATGTAAGTGTCCTGTTGTCTAATTAGACCCTGACTTAGTCATGTTTGGAGTAGATCTATTTAAATTATTGGGAGGAGTTAGTGTGACTACATTTAAGAAAACTTTCTGGCATTAATATACTGCCATAATATACATTTCTCCAACTCTTTGCTATTTCTATGGGTCAGTCACACAAGCACAGAAATACACCACAAACAGTGCATATAACAAGGAGGCAAATTGCTGGGAGGCAGAGGCAGATTCCCCCCCCCCTGTTTTCCTCCCCAAAAGCTAGGTGCGTCTTATACTTCATAACGTCATATACTCCAAAAATATGGTAAATGTTTTATAACATATTGGCATAAATGGAACAACTGAAATGACCAACTTGAACAATGAATAGAACAACTTGAAGGATCAAAGCAGACAAATCTTCCAGGAGGCCCTATTATGATTCTTCAGAGGCCTTCTCCATTCCCAGTTGTGCTGAGCCTTTTCATCTGCTTAGAAAGGCTATCGATCTTCACTCCCAGAACAGGTAGTTCTATTTCCAATCCTACTGAGAGACCAATGAATCTTGAAGACCATGGGGGGGGGGGGAGAAGCACCACTGCAAACTGAGCTGAGATCTCCTTGCTGTCTATTCAAGAGAAACTTGAATGGCTTTCAATATTCTGTTTCTTGACCTTGTTTGTCTTGAAATGCTGACAGAAAAGGAGGGAAAGATATTTCTTGAAAATATGATTATATAATAATAAACTGTGCTATAGGTAGGTAGGTAGCTAGATAGAGAGATAGAGATACACACACACACACACACACACACACACACACACACACACGGGATTCAGCCCATTTGGACTGGTTTGGGTGAGCCAGTAGTTCCAGCGATCGGTTGGCCCCGCCCACCCCCCTGCATTAGTCTGTCCTATATTTCCTTTGTTTGAAACCCAGCTGATAGGCGCGGCTGAGCAGACTGCCGCACCTCAGCTGTTTCACTCACCAGGGCTGCATTAGAAGGTAAGTTTTAGAGCTGTCTGGAAATGTACTGTGCACGTTACACCAGCATCTTCAAATATAAAATGCATTCAATAGTAAGAATGAGCCCTGACACTTCATATGCCTAGAAAATCAACCATATCAATATGATTGAAATGTAACTAGGGCTGATGAATTATAACCTACAGATGAATTGCAGTCCACCATAATTGCCAAATCGGGCAAAAGCAACACAGCCCTTTACTGAAATTAGCAAAGAGAAACAGGATGAGACCTTAAAGGACCTCCATCTCCATTTGATATACTATGTTCCATTTTATAGTCTAAGTCAGGGCTGTCAAACTCCTAGCCTGCGGACCAGATGCACCAGATGCTGGCCACGGCCACACCCAGTTTAGTGAAAAGGGAAAAATCCTGATGCATCACATGATGCCATCTTGATGACATGAGTTTGATAACCCTGGTCTAAGCAGTCACATTTTACTTGTCATCTTGGATGTCCCTGTTGGCAACTATAGTATTTCCAGATAATTCATGGAGTGGGAATTATTTCTCTGGATCTGGTAGAAATCTATCAGATTATACAGGACTGGGAAAGTAAGGCAAAAAGTACTATTGGAAATTCAATAAAATGTCAAGCATAGAGATCCTTCCTGGAATATAAAGGTATGCTTACTTTTTTATGGTCTAAATATATTCCCTTTTCTGTACCTTTAACCCTGCACTCAAGGATAAAGTTTCAACTGCTTCAGCTTGTGTTACTTCCATTCATGATTTAATTTTGAATTCATTGTTCATGCTGGGAAAAAAAGTAGCCAGTATGGGGCACAGCATAATGTTCAATTAACAACAAAAAAAATTCTGTGTAATTCAGTCCTTAGAATGAAATATTAAAGACGTCTGGTTTCATATTCTCAAGGGGCTGCAACTTGACAGCCTCGGTACTTAATGAATTAAGTAGACATCTGGATCTGGAGCACCAGCTCTAAAATCTCTTTATTCGACAAAAATGTTAAATCAAATGTTGCAAGTACACTTGAGAACATGTTAAATGCAATAGTATAAAAATGTTCTTGCTGAACATGAAAAGAAGCTCTAGAGACTAGTTTGAAAATTCATAACTACTTTCAAATTTCCCTACTCACTCAGGATGGGGACTGCTGGAATAGTTGCACTATTTACCAATATATTTAATATACTAATAAACATTTTAACTTATTTTAGCAAGCTTTTCTGAAAACGTTTATAAATCTTGCATTTTTCCTTTCCCAGAACAACAATATGCTTGTATTGCAATAGATATTAAAGCTTGGAATTTGCTATGTCTTTGTACTACATTGTGTTATACTGATAATACAGGAAGGGTGAATATCTCTACATAAATTCGTAGTGCCAGGTCTATCAAATAACCATGGTTGTCTTGAAACGTTGTCTACCAATCAGCATTTCAAACAAGAGCATGTTCAACAGATCTGGTAATCTTGGGACACCTTCATCACACTTCCTAAAGCATTAAACCTGAGCTGATGGAGCAACTGGTGCTGTAAAACAGGGGTCTCCAACCTTGGGCACTTTAATACTTGTAGACTTCAACTTCCAGACTTCCTCAGCCAGCAAAGCTGGTAGTTGAAGTCTTCTGCGAGTTGAAGTCTACTGGGAGTTGAAGTCCACAAGTCTTAAAGTTGCCAAGGTTGGAGACCCCTGCTCTAAAAAGTAAACCTCCCACTTTGGGAAATCCAAGCTGAACCTACCAACAGAATGAGTGGCCACACTCACATTGTTGAGGATGAATGATTATTATTTGGGTTTGTTTTTCATCTGTTTGGTGCTTGGAATCCAAACGGATCCTGTTCAGTTGAGCCAGGTGTCATCCTCACCATTATTAATTCTCAACTGCCCAATTAACTTAGGTTCAGACAATTCCCCAGTTTATTAATTGGAGAGCTACCTCCACACTTTACACCTCCTAGGAATAAAGCAGGTGTCAATGAAAGCTCCTGACTTGTCAAATCAGCTTCTGGTGGATGATAAAATGCCTGGAAACTCGCAGCTAATTTTACCTTGGTTCAAGCAATAACAAGATCTGGAAATCTTCCTGATTTGACAGCATTTTGTTCCCCACCCAAATGAGTGCAATGACATATACAGCTGTTGTCATATCAACTTATTATCTCCTGAAAGATAAAGTGTCTGGATCAACACAGGCATTCCTCATATCATCATAGGCAGTGAATTGTTCTGCTTGTGCTGCATTGTTTCTGATTGGTTTGGGGGCAAAAAAGGGCTGAAATGAAAAGAGCGATCTCGCTAACCGTTCCTGTTAGATTAGGAGCTAAGCCATCTATAATCTACTGCATTTATTTGAATCTCTGCTTTTTTTTCATAAAGCTAGGCTGAAAGAACCGAAACTAGTTAAATACATAGAGGATTAATGCGGAGACAAATAGGATTTTAATAATACATGGATTTTTTGGGGGGAAGGGTATAAAATCACCCACAAGAACAAACCAACAAGACTCAAGAGCAAATGAAAGGGTAAATGAAATGGAAGAAAGGGTAAGGGAGGAAGCAAGGCAGGGGAAGTGAGAATAGGAGAGAGGGCTAGAAGGAGAAGAAGAGAGGAGGAGTGGGGGAGAGGGTGGAAGAAGAAAAGAGGAAGGAGAGGAGGAAAGAAGAAGGTAGAGAAGGGAAGTTGGGAAGGAAGAAGGAAGGAGTAGGGTTGTTGCAAAATAAGATGAAGAGGCGGGGTGGCAAGAAAGCGATCCCAATTGTGTTTTTTATATTTTTAAGCAGATTATGATAAATGCTAGAAGTCAACAGATAAATGTTAATAGCATTTACGAGAATGTAGTTTTGTGAATGTATGTGGAAAGAAAATAATAAAACTTTTTCGAGCAAACACAACAGAATGAAATAGTTTCTTCTCCCCCCTCCTCCATCTCTAGTGGAATAAACATCTGAGCAAGCAAACCCTGTATGTAGAAAAGGAAAACACAAGCTTTGCAGAAAGAAAAAATCCAAAAGAATCCCCCCCTCCCCAAAAAAAGAACTGATAGACAGTTTGTAACGATGTGAAAAATCATTACCCCAGCAATTCCTGTCCAAAGGCCAAAGAATCATCTCAACACTCACTTCTCCAACAAGCATTCTCCAAATCTACGATAGATCAATTATCACAGGGGGTTCGCAGGGGTTCGGGAGAACCTCTAGAGAAGATTCTGTGCAGTTCAGAGAATCCCCAAATCCCACTCCTAACTTTTGAAGCTCATCCCTAATCTATCATATTACAATCATATAAATCAACAGCAGAATCAATATCAAATGTTCAAAATGCTTCAAAATATTGTAAATGTAATACACCACTGCTCATTGTTTTCTTTATTTTTTCTTTATTTCCTTCTTTTTTCTTTATTTCTTTCTTCTCTCTCTCTCTCTCTCTTTCTTTCATTCTTTCTTTCCCCTTCTCTTTCTTCATATGGCTTACTTCCATGAAAATTTCATGGAGTTGGAGGTGAGTAGGTGGGTCATATACTTTAAAGAAACAATTCAATACAATTTCAAGATGAAATCTATTACTAAAATATTTGGAGAAGACATTGGTGATTTGCATAAGAGTTTTTCTGAGGCTTCATATGTAATTCCTTTCTAACTTCTAAATACTCTGGGTCAGAGTAATTAAATTATTCAGATTAATTAAATCTTTTATCTTTTGCCCACTTTGGTCCTCGTAAATCAATCCCATCAGACAACAGCAGTAGAAATTTGTCCCACAAAATCCAGCCAATTTAGAACTTTTCAGACATTCCAGGTTGCTGCAGTGAGTCAATAAATACTGTCACTTCGTCCCGTGTTTGTCATTGTTTTAACCTTGCTGCAACATAGGTAAACATGGATGATCAATATACTATTCAGTACTTTAATCAATCAAATTTAAAAAAGGAAACAAAGCAAAAGAAAAGGGGAGAACTTTCCCCTGCTTGGCTTAAAGCCTTTATTTGACCTTTTAGTTAATTTTGAGTCATATACATATATTTTCAGATATGACCTTCATTTTACCCAACAGAATCTTGTGTACTGCAATGCAAAGTTTCTTTGCATTTGACTATCATAGCATAACTGATATTTAGAGATTCATATGCCCTATTCTGGTGAGTTAATGATTGAAAATAAAGAGATTTGCAGTACTAAAGTTATCTTTAATTTAACTGCATCTTCTTTGATTTTTAAAAAATTAGCATATTTGACAGCACACAAAAAAGTTCTGTTCTATTATCATTATTGTCATTGTCGTCATTTCACTGAGCATTCGTGTTATTTCGATGCCATTTTTGGGATCCTTAACCCAGCATAAACAATATCTTTAGAGTTCTTCCTTTTATGATATCAGTTTCAAAAAGCTAATGCCTTATTCCTATTTATAGCTTGCTTCCTTTCTTTTGCTATATGTTCGCATTAATCCTTGCCCATCAAAATAAGAGCCTTGTCACAATCAAACCAACTTACAAATCTATAATAGGGATAAGCTGGGAAGTATGTTTATTAAAGTCACACCAGTTAATTCAAGCACTTTTTTGCCTATGCTTATTAAAATATGAGATGTTTCAAAAGTACTTACTGTAGGGATGTATTAGCATCATTGGAATCAGTCTGAGGATTGTGAATTAATTTAAAACAGGGTTTTTGCAAAGAAACAAATATCAGCCAAATACTGGAACAGCAAGCAAAATTAGTTTATTAAGCACATACTGAAGGATATTAATGGAAGAGACTCAGTGGGTGGCTTTTTCTATCTATCTTACCACATTTTTATTTCACTCAGTCAAGAACTTTCCCTATGGGAAATGTCATCAAAGGGAATTCTGAGGGAAAAGAATTACTTTACTCCTGTATAAGAACTTATTTGCACATTAAATCAGCAGAAAAGCCAGGAGAAGGCTTAAAATAAGTACAATTGTGAAGACATAATAAACTTGCAGTCTGAAATATCCAAAATATACTTAAGTTAGAGAAAAATGCGCCTGCATCGTATCTGACCACCTTGGATTTACTATGTAGTCTTGTAGTTTACTGCTGTTACTGTCAAAAGATCTTTCAAACAGATAAAGCACAAAATCCATCCAAACATTGTTTTGTAAATTCACCCAATAATTTTGCCATGAAGTGCTGATGCATCCATAAAATTGGATGACCGAAGGAACACCAAACCTTTACACATAATCTCCACCTCTTTTCATACAGGCATGCAGGCAATGTCACAACCGCCACACAAAAGGGACAACATTTTGGTCACAAATGCCACTTGCCACATTTGCTCCCCCTGTTGCAACTTTTGAAGGGTTACCCTTCCCAACCACTCTTTTCATTGATACCGTCTTCATTTTAAAGTCACCACCTGCTAAAAGGTGGAGTAGTTGCCAGGAACATGGGGGATTTAGCCAACGATAGGCAGAAAAAGGCTGTGTTTGAAAATCAAAGAAATGCTGGGAGATTAAGATGTGATCCAGGTTCACTGTGGGAAGTACTTGATAGGTAGGAAATTGTCTCTTTAGCATATAAATAGGTTTAATTACAAGTACACATTTGTCTCTTTTTTATGTTGCCTTTCTTTTGCTGTTTTTATTGTCTTGGTCTTTTTCTCTCCATAGTATGCTTTTTCCGAGAATTCAGCTATGTGCGTCTAGGCTTCCATTTGTTGTTCTGGATAGAAAAAAAAAATGTTTTTTTTCTCTCCAGAACAACCATTTGGTGAAATAGGTGAAGTCAAAAAATTGTGACTAGCCTATAATTTATGAAAGGATGAACCTGGGCCCAACTACCAGAACCTAGGGTTGTTAGTGGTGTTAGTTTTAATCACCTGCCTGTAGAATAGCAATAGCAATAGTACTTGGACTTATATACTGCTTCAGAGTGCTTTACAATCCCCTCTAAATGGCTTACAGAGTCAGCATCCCCCCCAACATTCCAGGTCCTCGTTTTACAAACCTTGGAATGATGGAAGGCTGAATAAAACTTGAGCTGGTCAGGATCAAACTCCTGGCAGTGAGCTGAATTAACTTGCAATACTGCATTCTAACCACTGCACCTCCACAGAAGGGTTTTACAAGCTAAGTCATCTTTGCTAAGAAGGGATTCAACCATACTTACGTTATCATTATTTTAGTTTTACAGCCAGTGACAGAAAAATGTTTTTCATTTTACAATTTAATAAATTGGTTTATTCTCATACAGAGATTTAATTCTTCATCAGATGTACACCAAGACATAGTCAAACCTGTGAGCTCTCCAGTCAGGAAGCACGCCCAGAATTTCTACCAAGTTTCCCCAAAAATAAGACACAGACTTATTTTCTTTTGACAGCTGCAATAAGCACTTATTATAATAAGGCCTTATTTTTGGGGAGTCCTATTATTTTTGAGGAGCAGAAGGCGGCGAGCATAGTCACCTCATGGCTGCTGCTGTGTTGCAATATTTTCAGAAAGGGCTTATTTTTTAGGGAGGGCTTATTTTAACGCATGCATTCAAAAACCCTTGGCCTTATTATCTGGGGAGGTTTTATTTTCAGAAAAACAGTGTACATCTAATTTTATTGTAAGCTTACATTAAAATAATCTTTCAAGTCTAAAGTACATCTCTCTCTCTTCTTGCCTTTATAACCCAAATTTATAATTATTGTTTTGAACAATATTTCTTAAAAAGCACCAATCAATAGGAATTTCAAGACCTAGAATGAGGAGGTGGAACAATATTCTAAAGTTTTCCTTGGAGAAGTTAGCTTTTTTTTTTAATGGAAGTAACTCATAGAATATTATTTAAGTTAAGTATATATCTGGGAAAGGTCAATCTTTATGCATGACTAGCTTGAATTTGTATTTCAGATTCATATGCCTGCCCCTGCAGCAAAACTTTCAACTGAGCAGAAAATACTTTTCCAATCAGCCATTTACTAAAACAATCACATAACCGTAGTTCTAATGGTGCCTGAACTACCACGGTGACAATTTGCCACGATTTAACTTTTAAATTTGAAAACACTGACATGATGGCAAAAATGAGAAATAGCAAGAGCAAATGCATTTCAGCAAAGGGCAACTCTCGTCATGTAATTGTCACAGGATTGTGTCAAACAGACATACACTCACAGTTGTGGATAATTGCCTTACACCTTTGCTTTCTCTTCGCTTCCAAACACGTGGAATGATTTTACATTTCTCGGAAAACGTTTCTCTTCTTTAAAAAGACTTCTCATCTCATTTGTTCCTGGAGATTACTTTAAACGTGTTCAAAACAGGTTAGCTGTCTACCTTTTCACATTGAATGTACCATCACTTGAAGGCACGTTAGCGCATATGATCTGGACATACTTTTTAATTGCTTCATATTGCTTTAATATTCTTAACACTGTTAATAAGGTCTTAGCAAGAGATTAAGTTTAGACATGTCAGCATGATCAAACTATAATCCAAAATAGATTCTATTTCTATCTGCCAAGGTATGTGCGTGCTTCTTTTAAGGCTAGAGACTGTTCTGAGTAAGAAATGAATGCTTTATTCTCAGACAAGACAATCTGCTTCGATATTCCAGCAAATCTGGTGAAAATGTAAATGCAATCCAACAAATGTAGATGCTAGCCAACATTATATGTTTGCAGACCGGGGGGAGGGGTTTTCCAGCAGTCAGTACTGTCGGTTCACTAATGGGCGCACCATGCACCTGCACTTGATGTTTGCTGCACACACATGCGCACTACAATAAAAAAAATTCTGCGCATGCGCAGAAGCAAAAACCAAGATGGCGGTTCCTACAGCGCCACCTGGAGAACTGGTTCGGGGGCGTTGCAGGCTTGGGTCACTGCTGGTTCCAGCGACCCAGGCTGCCAAACCACTACCGGTTTGTCCAAACTGGTCTGAACTGGTAGGGACCCACCACTGTTGCAGACTCCCCTCACATTATATTTGTAATTTTTCGCTTCATGAGATGCACCTGACCATAAGATGCACCTAAAAAAAATATTCCACTCCATTGCGCTCACCACCAGTCAGCTGACCGAGAGCAGGGTCCTGGCTTCCTGAGGCCCAGCCAATCAGCAGGCTGGATAACTGGAAATGCCACCATTGCTGTCTCCTGTGTGTCTGCTGCTTCTGCCGGGGAATGCTGGAGCCTTTGCTTCTGAGCAACTGATCGACGGTTGGATCAGCCTCCAGGAATACTGCTGATCAGCTGTTCTAGGCTGGTGCAATATTCGCTCCATAAGACACACAGGCATTTCCACTTTTGGGGGGAGAAAGTGTGTTGTATGGAGCAAAAAATATGGTGATTATATTCTCCAAATTGGATATCAATCCCTTTTATCTTCTTGTTCTCCTTTCCTGTTTGCTATGTTGCTTTAAGGTAAACATTCAACAATTATACTTCATTTTATTTTAAGAGTGTGAATTGCTCTAATACAATATTGCCTTAGAGCATAGGGGAGAAATGTCTCCCCTATGATAAAATAGCACAACTTCCTTTATTATTTTTACCTGTCGTTCCTGAATCTAGAGGATTATCTATTCATTCTCTCTGTGTTCCTCTCCCTTTCCTTCTCTCTCCTCTCCTTTCTTCCTCACCACACATTTTGAACAACTGCAATTGTTGCATTCATTTCAAATGTAATTTACTTTTTGCACTTCTCGGCCCATTCTAACAATTGTTTGTTGCATGAGGAAGGACATTTTTACTTGCAAGACAGTGGGACCTGGTGGTCTGCAGGAAGCCTGATGGGCTTGAAAAATAAGATCAGAAGGCGTGGTAATCTACTTTCACTGAAATGCAGTTCAATCATAGAATCCACACTGGTCTGGAAATGGTCAAAGTACAATGAACAACAAATCTGCCCTTCATTCAGGAAAATCTATGTATGTTTAACTTATAGTAGACTAGAATCCATAGTTGCATCGAATACCAAATGCCCTACTATGCCATGAGTTTTTTGCTTTTCCACCCACCTGCTGTAAACGATTTCTTTTGAAAAGATTTCCTTTTGAAAGGTGACTGTGGCAGATATATGATAAGTGTGCTTCCTTTTATCAAGTCATTTTCTTCTTTAGGCCTTTGTTTAGAGGTCTAGAAGTTAATTTCTGTTATCTCTTCCTCACCAATTCCTATTTGATTAAATATTGCCCTTTTTTTTGCATGCCATCTATGCCTTGTTATCTATCCTTTGTGTAGAAAGTTGAAAAAGTCCCATCGCCAAAAATATATCCTACAAACCAGTCTAAAACAATTAACCGGATGAATTGACCAGCACTTTCAATATTTCTACAACTCATGAATATTGAGATTTCCCAGCATTTTGTTCTGTCTTTGGAAATATTTCACTGGTGGGATGGGGATGGGGTGAAAATACCACGTGTTCAACTTTAAGCTGCCTTTCTTAGAAAGAAATGTCTCACTCTGTAAAGTACATTTGCTCCAAAACTGAGACCTATGTAAGGGAGAAATAAAGAGTTAACTTTTCATGACAAGATAAAACTCAGCACTATTTTCTCATGAAAGACAAGTGCCTTACCAGGGTTGCTTTCCGAAGCATCTTCAGCTGACAGCTTGACAGAATAACATTAGGGTTTTATATTAGTAGGAGTAGCAATAGTAGTAGTATTGGTGTTTAATTTTAGAAGGCTGTCTGTGTAGTTGCCTGGAGCCAAAGTTGACATGACATATAGTTTAATTATTCCCTTTTAATTTATAACAATAGGACATAAGAATTAAATTTCTTCATGTTATGCCTGTGATATACACCATGTGATCAGTCTCCTGTTTTAGAACTTGGATATAGGTATGCGCTGGATCACACATTCTATTGCTTGTTTTGTATAGGAAAGGTGTCTAGAAGTAACATGGGTGGCAAACAAACATCATGAATAAATTAAATAAATAAATAAAGATGTGAAGTCTTGCAGAATGATATAGGTTGTGACTGTGCAAACTGTCCCACATATGACCTTCCCAACAACCTGTTTACAATAACAGAGGTGGTATTCAGTAGGTTCTGACCAGTTCTGAAGAACCAGTAGTGGAAATTTTGAGTAGTTCAGAGAACTGGTAAATACCACCTCTGACTGGCCCCGCCCCCATCTATTCTCTGCCTCCTGAGTACCAGCTGGTCAGGAGGAAATGGGGATTTTGCAGTAACCTTCCCCTGGAATGCGGAGGGAATGGAGATTTTACAGTATCCTTTCCCTGCCACGCCCACCAAGCCACGCCCACAAAACCAGTAGTAAAATTTTTTGAATCCCACCACTGTACAATAAATGTTATTCATTACAAGATGAAGAGAGATTCAAATTTATAGTTCAAAAAACCTCTTTCTCTTCTCATTTTTTATGCCATGTTAAAATGATATGCATGGTGGCTGTAGTGTCTCATTAATGAGAAGAAATAAATTAATAGTGTGTATTATCATGTAATAAAGCTATTCTAAAATGAGAGGGAAGACCAGCAAGTTCTTATTCAGTCAAAGGTTTGCAACTTCCAGCTGGAAACATTTGTTTGATTGTCTGAGATTGGCTGAATCTTAATCAGAGTCTAAATAAAAATTATCTCAAGCAGTTTCATCTTACCTAGTTTATATAGCATTTGGTTACTGTCAAAAGTAAAGGTTCCCATTGCCCATATGTGCTAGTTATTCCTGACTCTAGGGGGTGGTGCACATCTCTGTTTCAAAGCCAAAGAGCCAGCGCTGTCTGAAGACATCTTTGTGGCTGGCATGACTCAACACCGAAGGCGCATGGAACACTGTTACCTTCCCACCAAAGGGGGTTCCTATTTTTCTACTTGCACTTTTATGTGTTTTCGAACTGCTAAGTTGGCCGAAGCTGGGACAAGTAATGGGAGCTCACTCCATTATGCAGCACTAGGGATTCAAACCTTTCTGATCAACAAGCTCAGCATTTTAGCCACTGAGCCACCGCATTCTTTATTTGATTAGTTACTGTTAGCTTGGTGCAATTTTTAGGAAAAGTGCTGTAAAAAGTTGTTAGGTATTTGTTACCATTCCCATTTAAATGTTTAGAATTGTTTTTTTATGTTGCCATTTCTAAGTCTTCAAGAGCAACCCTACGCAAACCTGCTTAGACATAAACCACATGACCTGGCTTACCCAAAGGAATTAGAGCCTTTATATTATTTTGGTGCCACAATGACAAGTAGGAAATAAAAGGTTTTAAGGATTGTACAGTGACACTCGGCTTTTTCAGTTTATGACAATAGAGTGATGAATTGTCTTGCAGCAGCACTCACTGACGGCATGAAAGGTTAATAATTCATTTAAACATTCATTACATGTCCCTATCAAAGTCATCTTAATTTCACAAAGACCTTAAGTTTCTCTTCAGGGAAGCTCTCTCTCAGGGATACAATGTGATACTTTATTAACAAAAGCACAAAGCAAAGCTCCATGTCAAAACCTGACTGATGATGTTGTAAATTGCTGCTTCTCCCTAAGCAGAAAACCACTTTCAATAGATGGTCTTCAAAGGTGTGTTCCCCAGAAGGCATCAATGTTTCAGTTGTCAGTCAGGATTATTTAATTTCTTAATGACATATAGTAGGCTGACAAAGAATAAGGTTTTTAACAATGCTGCTGATTGTGTACTTTTATCTCATCTAAAATAGAAGAGACTCTGGTTAATTGAAGCTATAATATTGTGCATGTATAGGATTCACATCACATCAGGGGTGGGTTCCTGCCAGTTCTAACCTCTTCTATAGAAGAGGTTCCACAAATCTACAGTGCCGTTTAGAACCGGTTCCAGCTCCCTCCCCCTGCCCATCCGCACATCATCAAGATGAAGAGCGAGAAGAGGAATTCTGGGAGTTGAAGTCCACAAATCTTAAAGCTGTCAAGTTTGAACACCCATGGGTTTTTTTTCCTAAAGGGTCAGGGGTGCAAGGGTCTTGTAACATGACAGCTTTCAGACTTGCACACTTCAATGCCGGAGTTCCTGAGCCAACATGACTGGAAGAGGAATTCTGAGAGTTGAAGTCCACAAGTCTTAAAGCTGTCAAGTTTAAACACCCCTGGGGTTTTTTTTCTAAAGGGTTAGGGGTGCAAGGGTCTTGTAACTTGACAGCTTTAAGACTTGTGTGCTTCAAATGCCAGTGTTTCTGAGCCAACATTTTGGTTAGGGTTAGAGTGTTGTTAAGTGAGTTTCATCACATTTTACAGGTTGGCCATGCCCACCCGGTCACATGGCCAGCAAGCCACTCCCATAAAGCAGGCCACACCTATAGAAGAGGTTCTAAAAAAATTGAAACCCACCACTGCGCCTGCTCCTCTGAAGGGGTGTTTTCACTCTCCCACTGCTGCACATATACATTCTTGCTGCAGTCAAGATGTGTAATATTAGGTATATTGCCCCTTTGTCATAGCCATCTGATATAATGCCTAATAAAAATAATTGTGGCTTAAACTCTATATGTTGCCCAGCCATTTTTTTCTAACCACATATAAATTTGTATCCAAAATGTCCTTGCCTTTGTACAGGTCCACCACATGTGGTAGTATGTGCCAGGTATTTGCTTACATTTCCAACAGTCTGGGGACATATTGCTAAACATTTTAGCCAATCTTGCCATGGGGGGATGCCACTTATAGAACATTTTATAAAGATTTTCCTTATGTGATGTGGCCATTGTCAATTTACGATTTCTCTGCCAAAGCTTTTGCCATTTATCCAAATCTATATTATATCCAATTTTTTTAGCCTTGGGGATAGTTCTCAAACTCAGAACTAACCATCACTGCTAATTCATATTCACTGCCTCATCTAGCAAGCAAATCTGTATCTCTTCAGCCCATACTTTTCTTTAAACTCAGCAAATAATAGAAAGATTTCCGTCATAGGATGTTGTGTCATTTAACACCGAGTAGCTTTAAACGTGTCTCCAAGGACAGAGGTAATTTCATCTAAGATAGTTTATTGGAAGTTCTTGGGCTAGAACTATTTTTTAATGTTGTGTAACTGCCCAGGATTAGCTGGAATGGGACAGCTGAGAAATGTAACAGATAGATAAATAAATAGATAACTCTTTCATGCTGATGCATCAAGCATTCCGGGAACAGTAAAACAGTGGTAAGAAATAACATTGACTTGCTAGAAGTGCTGCTATAATCATAACAGGTACAGTAAAAAATAAAAATAAACTCCTAGTCTCAGAAGTGCTATCTTAAAAAAATATTACATCGAATTAAAAAAAGAAACAGGGAAATAAATAGTTACATGTAATCCACTAACAGCAGATTGTATACCTGGAAACATTATCTTGACTTTACTCAGATGCAGTCACAGTTGATTCACTGCCTGTCAAAATATTGAAGAATTACTAGAAGAATCACAGTTTGGCTGCCAAGCAGATGGTTTCTATATATGTTGTATATAAATGCGTATACATTTTGACTGCAGATTAGAATGGAGAGCAGCTGTGTTTTATTATACATTCAAGGACATAGCCTTCTGAAAGGCCACCGATTTGTCATCCCTCCCCATCCCATTTTCTAAAGGTAATGAACCTCAATTGGATTCAGACAATATCCCACTTTGGCTCAAATTGAATCAGAGGCTACCCAAAGGTGCTTTTATTCAAGAGTCAACTGGACATTCTTGTTTTTCAAGAAGAACAAGCCAGAAACACTCCACCAACAAGTATGAATTCACCAACAGTCCAGTGGTGGGTTACGGATCCCGTTCCAACCACGCCCGGCAGCATCCACATGGACGCGTGCAGTGTGCTTGCACATGCGCACAGTGCATGCATGCATCTTAGCGCCTCCGCGAGACTCCGTGATGCTTCAGCTGCTCAGCGGAGTGTCACGCAGGCACTGTACGTGCTGTGCACATGCGTGGAAGCGCCGAAGACTTAAAAGACCGGTAAGGAGCTCAGGCGAGTGAGTGGGTCCTCCGGAGCACCATACCGGAATGCTATCCGCTGCTCCGGACAGGGTCCGGTATGCCCGTACTGGGGCATACTGCCAGCAACCCACCACTGCAACAGTCCCTACAGATGATACCTCCTGAAAAGACATAACCAATTAGAAGCAGTGGTGGGCTGCTGCCAGTTTGGACTGGTTCAGGCAAACTGGTACTTCTGACGATCAGTTGGCTCTGCCCACCCGCACCCAGCCTATTCTGACCTATATTTCCTTCTTTTTGGCTCAGCTGATTTGCTCTGCTGTTCTACTTACCGGGGCTGCCTTAGAAGGTAAGCAGCTGAGCTTCAAATTGCTTTATTTTGAACGCTGTGTGCAAGCACGTTAGGCGCAAATGCACATGTGAAGCGGGCGATCACCAAACCGGTTGTTAAATCGGTTGCTACACTGGGGCATGTTTCTAATATGCAGGTGGTGGTGTTTGAATTCTACAGGACCCTGTCCACTTCTTGTTCCAACAGAATCAAACCAGCCTCAAATAACTGGTTAAGTCAATTCCCTGGGCATCTCCATAGGACTTGCACCATAAGAGTCATAGTGGGGCAGTGATTAGAATGCAGTATTGCTGGCTAACTCTGCCCACTGTCAGGAGTTCAATCCTGACTGGCTCAAAGTTGACTCAGCCTTCCATCCTTCCGAGGTTGGAAGAATGTGGACCCAGATTGTTGGGGGCAAAATGCTGACTCTAAACTGTTTTAAAAGGGCGGCAAAGCACTAAGAAGTGATATATAAGCCTAAGTGCTATTGCTTGAAATCAACTGCAAATGAATACCAATGATTTTGTTTGCTGATTTCCAAGTTTCTTCCAAGGATCCTCCTGTTGAAGGGAAGGTGGAAAAAAGTAGAAAAGAGTTACATTCATCAGGCAAACAGTCTCTCTCTTTAGAAAATAAAATTTGTAATACTCCCTTCCCTCTTCATTTACTGCTAACTACTTGGAAAAAAAATATGCTATTCTGATAAACAAAGCAATATTTTTGTTATTTTGGGAGAGAATTAGATGATATTTGCAGGGACTGATGCCTTCTTTGATGGTTAATTCTGCCAAGCTTCAAAAAGACATATGGTTTTCATGCAAAGAGATTCAGGACAATTAAGGACAATTAAGTTTTGTCAAATCTCCCTATCTAGTGACAGAAACATTTAGCATCAAGGAAGGTTATAAGGCCCATAGCTCCTGTGAGAAACTGCAATGAAAAAATGGAGAACAACTTAAGGAAAAGAATATGGTCTAAACAAATGTGCCCGCCAAAATTGTTTTTAGTAGAATGATTGAACCACAGTTCTTCAACTTTATTTTTTTCTTTTCAACCACCTAGATTATTTCACATATGGAAAAGTCAAAGTTTCTGTTTTATTTTATTACACTGATAACAGAACATGTCCAGTTTTTCAGAAGGCTTCCGAAGATTCCAGGTTCTTGAAGTTCGGGAATCTTTCTTTTAACAAGAAAAGTGAGGGGGAGAGGGGAGGGGAGGAGAGGGGAGGAGAGGAGAGAAGGGGAGAGAAGAAGAGAGGGGAGTGGATAAAAAGAGGAGAGGAGAAAAGGGGAGAGGAGAGGAGAGAAGGGGAGAAGAGAGGAGAGGAGAAAGGAAAAAGAAGAGAGGGGAGAGGAGAGGAGAGAAGGGGAGTGGAGAGGAGAGAAGAGAAGAGAGGGGATAAGAAGAGGAGAGGAGAAAAGGGGAGAGGAGAGGAGAGAGGGGAGGGGAGAGGGAGAGGAGAGAAGGGGAGAGGAGAGAAGGGGAGAGGAGAGGAGAGGAGAAAGGAGAAAAGAAGAGAGGGGAGAGGAGAGGAGAGAAGGGGAGAGGAGAGGAGAGAAGAGAAGAGAGGGGAGGGGATAAGAAGAGGAGAGGAGAAAAGGGGAGAGGAGAGGAGAGAGGGGAGGGGAGAGGGAGAGGAGAGAAGGGGAGAGGAGAGGAGAAAGGAGAAAAGAAGAGAGGGGAGAGGAGAGGAGAGAAGGGGAGTGGAGAGGAGAGAAGAGAAGAGAGGGGAGGGGATAAGAAGAGGAGAGGAGAAAAGGGGAGAGGAGAGGAGAGAGGGGAGGGGAGAGGGAGAGGAGAGAAGGGGAGAGAAGAGAAGGGGAGAGGAGAGGAGAAAGGAGAAAAGAAGAGAGGGGAGAGGAGAGAAGGGGAGTGGAGAGGAGAGAAGAGAAGAGAGGGGAGGGGATAAGAAGAGGAGAGGAGAAAAGGGGAGAGGAGAGGGAGAGGAGAGAAGGGGAGAGGAGAGGAGAAAGGAGAAAAGAAGAGAGGGGAGAGGAGAGGAGAGAAGGGGAGTGGGGAGGAGAAGAGAGGGGAGGGGAGAGGAAGAGGATGGGAAAAGAGAAGGGAGGGGAAGAGAGGAGACAAATCAAGTGAAGTCTTTTGTTACTTTACTAGGCATACTGTCCATCTTTCAGCAAGCCTACAAAATGTCAGAGCATTTTAACAGAACTGATTCAGTTCTCCAGTATTTATTTATATGGAATGTTGAATGTATAAAATTGATTCAATTCATTTCTGTACTTACCTTTCTGTTTATTCAAATGCTCAAAGACGTTTTCAACAATTCCAAGCAGCTTAATAATTAGGTTTTTTCTGGCCAAGAGTTATACTTTCCTTCCCACCGGTCTTCCCACTAAGAATACTTGAGATGCAGGGAGACTGTATGGAAAGAATTACATTATTATATTTCTCATGGATGTAGAGACACATTGTAGGCCCTAGGAGATTTAGAAGGGATCTTTCTCTGCTTATTCCTAACATTACAAAGCATACTGGACAACTATACTCTTAACAATTTGAGGCCAATACGTTCTGTTCTGCTTCTTCCTCTCTACATCTGATCTTTTTCCCCAGTCAGCAGTGAAATAGAATTAGAATAGAGCTTGCTACATGCTACAAGGAGAAGAGGAAGGTTTTCACAAATTCTCCTTTAGCTAGAATTCGCAAAGGCATTTTAAAAAAAGATTTTAAATGTTGTGCATAAGGCTCTAGGCTCAGAAAAGCTAGTGATATTAAAATGAAATGTCTGCATAAGAGTGATGTAAAAATAACATTGCTTTTCCATAGCTATGAGGACACATAATTCCTTTTCTCTGTTGTCATCTACAAATGTGCTGGTAAAGATAAGGAAATGCCTGTATACGTTTTTGAAAAGGTGAGGCATTTTTGAGATAATTGAAAGCCCATGTTAATACATAGCAAATATTATGCAAGGTGAGAATACCCCCCAAAATATCAATCAGTTGGGGTAGTGAAAGAGTCTTCTTCAGAGATGTCAAAGCCAGTTCCACAATGTCATTCTTGAACTAAAGTAATCTGATTTCATGTTTTCATTGTGACATTTCCTTCGCTATCTGTTTTCTCTTTCTAAATGCAGTAGGATACATTCTTTCAAGTGAAGTTTGAATTGATGGAGTCAACAATGCAAAAGTGGCTTGCTTTTTTCCAGATTTCTTTCTCCAACGTAGCCTAGAAATCTTTCTACCTTTCCAAGTTTGGTACACATTAGTTATTGAGATTAGTTAAATCAATCAATCAATCAATAATATTTATTTGGTCAACGATCAACAAAATTTAAAAGAACAAATAGATAAATATAATAATATAACAACTAGCAAAATAATTAAAGTCAGTGCTACAGTCCAGCAAATCACAATGTGTGTATTCTTAGAAAAATATAATGTACTAGCAATTCTACAAATTTTACTTAGAAAGAATACTCTTTTTTTTTCAATATCAGTTAATCACTTATTTCCAAGCAATATTAAATTGCAGCTTTCAGAAACCCTTTAAATCATCAATGCAGACTTTAACCACATGAAAAAAATGCTGCCTGGAGTTTCAACTTTGCATAGAGGGCTATAGGGGTAACTTTCTTCCTAGAACTAAATTTCTACTGCCAGCTGTATATAGTGTCTGTATTGTTTTATGAAATACTGTTAATATTTGCCATAGTATATTGTTAACATTGTTTGAGATGTTAACATGTTCTGTATACTTTGCACCAGCAAAGCATTATGTGCACAAAAAAGAGAATGATAATGTTTCACACCTAAATAATAAAATTATTTTGTTGTTGTTGTTGTTGTTATTTTGCTCATAATTTCATCTGCTCATTTCTATTTATGTTTGGGTGTATTTCAATTCATATAGAATATCACCCTTCTTGGTATAGGTATCAAATGCATACCTGTCAACGTGGCAGCCGTGGGCCATTGCCACCCCGGTTCCACAAAAGCAAAAAATGTTGTGATATGTCATGTGACACAATCGAGTTTGACACCCGTGATCTAATGGATGACATTATGATGGTGTCACACATATCAGGCTGTCATTATCCCAGTGACACAAATTATGTGATTTCATTATGGTGCAAATAGAGTTCATAATACATAATTTACTTACCCTTTCCTATGCATGTCCATGCAGATGGGATCTTCTTGGTCCCATTTTATTTAACTTCTAACCCAAAATGACATGTTCTGACCACCACCACCCAAAAAAAATAGGACACTTTTGTGATTCTGTGCTACAGCTATGGCTCTTCTTTGCATTTTAATGGTCTGCAAAGGTACATTTATTTTAACCGATATTTTTTTCCACTTGTGTGCCTGGTAAAAGCTTCAGTCACAACAGTAAATAAAATTTCTGCCTGCCTGCACAATCCTTTTTTGAATACAAATATCCTTTCTCAAAGCATTTGCTCCCAAATTTCTGCACACAATACTAAAATAAGAAAGTGGGGTGTTAAAATTTTAGTATTCACCATTATCCCTCCTTCCCTGGAGTCACCATCCCAAATGGGCACCACAAACAGGAAGTTCAGAGCCAGCAGGAATCAGACTGCCTGTATGTAACACCCATTCATTTCCCCACTGAAGTGGTACCTACTCACATGTAACATGCTCTCAAACTGTTAGGTGGGCAGACAAGTTGTTAGATACTCATACCAACTACAGTGGTTTCCACCAAGGTCCTCTGTTCCGGCGGGAACAGAGGTTTAATCCTATTGGTCGAAGGGTCTGACAGCTCCTTATAAAAGGGCTGCTGTCAGACTCAACCTTCGCTGGATTGTTCTTACTTGTTGTGTTACAATAAAGAGCTGTTGTTACCATTGAGCCTGTGTGTGCCTATCCATTACCCAATCTAACACAAGTGATAGGAGCTCACCCTGCCACACAATGCTAGGACTCAAACCATTGGAGTAGAGACCATCTCCAGTGTCATTAAGACCCTAAGCCATCGTGCCTCTAAAATTTCAGAAAAGAATCAGCCAGTGATGAAATATGATAAATATAATGCAATGCAATGCAATGCAATGCAATGCAATACAATACAATACAATACAATACAATACAATACAATACAATACAATACAATACAATACAATACAATACAGTATAATATAATATAATATAATATAATGCAACCATCCTAATTTTGCAAGTTTGGGTCATCATAATATAAAAAAGATCTTGAGACTCTAGAAAAAGTGCAGAGAAGAATTGAGTATGTCTAGTCCAGTGATAGCTAACCTTTTTCTCCTTATTTGCCAAAAGTTTGTGTGTGCCCACACCCATAATGCAATGCAAGCGTCTCTCTCTCCCTCTCTCTCTCTCTCTCACACACACACACACGCACACACACACACTCCATTTTGTGCCTAGCAGGCCTCCCTGAAGCCTTCTGGGATGAAAAACTGGCCATGGGGAGGGGGGCACTGCATCCCCTGGCAGCCCGTTGGGGCCTAGAAGGCCTCCCAAAAAACCTCCTGGGTTCAAAAACAGGCTGCAGGTGGAGCTGCATCCCCCACAGCCCGTTTCGGGTCTAGCAGGCCTCCCTGAAGCCTCTTAGGATCAAAAATGGGGCACGGTGGAGGAGAATGCCACCCCCCATGTACTCCCTATGCCCCGCAGAGACCTAAAAATTAGCCAGCGAGCAGGAGGCATGCACAGATGTGCAGTGGTATTGAGCTGGGTTATGGTTTGCATGCGCACATAGAGGGCTCCACATGCCACCTGTGACACACATGCCATAGGTTCGCCATCATGGGTCTAGTCTAATGAAAAGAAAGACTAGAGGTGACATGATAATGTTGTATTATTTGAGAAGCTGCCACAAAGATGAGGGGTCAACTTATTTTCCAAAGCACCAAAAGACAAGACAAGAAGCAATGGATGGAAATGAATCAAGGAGAGTAAGTAACCTAGAACTAAGAAGAAATCCCTGACAGGGAGAACAATAAACCAGTGGAAAAGCTTTCCTTTAGAAGTTGTGGGTGCTCCTTTACTGGAGGCTTTTAAGAAGACATTGGACAGCCACTTGTTTGAAATGGTATAGGGTTTGAAGAGGTTTGAAGAGGGGTTTGGACTAGAAGACCTCCAAGGTCCCTTCCAACTCTGTTATTCTGTAAAACCTGGAAACTGTACAAACTGAAACATTACATAAATCCAGTTCATATGTGTTCTCTTTGACATGACTATAAAACATAGTACAACCCTTCGCATTCCTCTATGACCTATTCACTTGAACGCAAAGGATTTTCTATATGAAAAACAAAATAGTCAATAGTTCATGTTTAAGCATGGTGAATTTATTAGCATTTTGGATACTTTATTCAGAGATTCAATTTGAAAGGGAATAGCTCCAAACTCTGAATCAAATGGAATTTGCAAATCAAACCAAGATCTATTAATAATATGGGAACCTTGAACCAAATTTATAGATATAGAATAACAGAGTTGGAAGGGACCTTGGAGGTCTTCTAGTCCAACCCCCTGATCAAGCAGGAGACTCTACACCACTTTGGACAAATGGTTATCCAACATCTTCTTAAAAACTTCTAGTGTTGGAGCATTCACAACTTCTGGAGGCAGGCTGTTCCACTGATTAATTGTTCTGTCAGGAAATGTCTCCTCAGTTCTAAGTTGCTTCTCTCCTTGATTAGTTTCCACCCATTGCATCTTGTCCTACCCTCAGGTGCCTTGGAGAATAGCTTGACTCCCTCTTCTTTGTGGCAGCCCCTGAGATATTGGAACACTGCTATCATGTCACCCCCTAGTCCTTTTCATTATCTTTGCAAATTAATGTGATTTGGCTATTCAAGGCACAGTTAAGACTTTATTTTCTTTCTGCTCTGTCTCAGATGTAAACCGTGAAAAGGCTATGAACATTTATAACATTATGAATGTCAAGGATCAGACTAAAAGGATACTTTAGGGCATTCAAATATGTCTGTTCCCTAATCTGTAAAAAGTGTATTCATGTCACTTCGGTATTATTTCCTGAGGCGCTTCAAGTGCTGCTCTGGAGAGCCTCATTAGGGTTTAATTTTATTTCTGCCTCCCCCCCCCCCTGCCCCATGCAAACTAGTTACTGTGGATCTTTTCTACCATGCCAGAGATCCATTAAATAAGGGGTGCCCAAACTTGAGAACTTTAAGACTTGTGGACTTCAACTCCCAGAATTCCCCAGCCAGCCATGCTGGCTGGGGAATTCTGGGAATTGAAGTCCACAAGTCTTAAAGTTCTCAAGTTTGGACACCCCTGCATTAAATAATCCAGAATTCTTGAGATAAAATAAGCTTATAATAAACCCCCTCCATGTCAAAAAATAGTTTCTAAATTTGTACTTGTGTTCAAAAAGTATCTTTGGTATTTCTAAGTCAGGATAATGTGAAACATCTTGTAACATTCATGGATTCACAATATAAAACTTAATGTGCGGTTATTTATCAAATTATTGATCATCCTTTTCAAGTGTCCCTTATCTAAGAGGAGAACATTAGCATTTCCTTGAAGCAGCCTGACTGACTCCCTGACAACCAATTATGGTGCCAAATCATTCCAGCTCAAGGGCATAACCTATAGGCAAAGTGAACATAGTCTGAGACCGCTTCTACCTTTGACTTTTTCTGACAATCTCATTACCGTGAGTCTGCTTCAACAATCCCACTGCTGTGACACCATGTGTCTCCATCACTTATGCATGAACTTGACTCATGTCTCAAAGAGCCAAATCTGAAAACTGACCTTGAGCTCCTACTAGATGCTGCATAAAAAATGTTAGGCACTGCCCATCTATCAAACTTGCTTGCCATTGTTTTAGCTGAGTGCCCAGTATATAGCATTCTACTGAATTGAAGTACTTCTATTGAACAAAAGCCAGTGGTGTTGATTCTAGTATACTGTCAGGGAGGGGGGACAGAAGAGGGGAAATTTGGAGGCTACCATTTACTTCAAAAGTAAATGGAAACTAGAAAGTTAAAACACAAGTTTGAATCTAATTGAAATCAAGATGAAATGGTGTAGGGTTTCCTGCCAAAGCAGGGATTTGGATTAGAAGACCTTCAAGGTCCCTTCCAACTCTTGTTATTCTGTTCTGTTTTCTGAAAGCATTGGTGATTCAAACCAAAGTACGTAGAGGAATCTTACAGATTCCTTCATGTATTTATTTATTTATTTTATTTTGTCAGCATGTACAAGCCAACACGTATTAGTATAGACGTGGACATTATCGCATGAGATTGGTACAAATAGATGGATATAAATAACATGACCATGAAGACATAAATTGTGGATCAATGTGGACAGTAGGACAGGGACTGGTGCGCTTATTCACGCGTTCTTAGGGACCTCTTAGGAAACGTTTGAGGTCCACGGTGGACAGTTTAAGGTTAAAGATATGGGGGTTTGAGGAACTAACAACGGAATCAGGTAGGGTGTTCCAGGCATTGACCACTCTATTGCTGAAGTCATATTTTCTGCAATCGAGTTTGGAGCGGTTTACTTTGAGTTTGTATCTATTGTTTGCCCATGTATTATTGTGGTTGAAGTTGAAGTAGTCGTTTACAGGTAGGATGTTATAGCAGATAATTTTGTATACTATGCTTAGGTCAGAACGTAGGCCAAAGTGCCAGCAATACTACCAGATTTTTGGGAGTATAAGATGCAGAGAAGTATAAGATGCACCAAGATTTTGAAGAGTCAATTTTTTTAAAAAAAAAAGTTTTTGCACTCTGCAGACCTCCCCAAAATGGCCTGTTTTTCGCTCATTTTTGCCCTCGCAAGGCCCCAGGAGCACTCTGGAAACCTCCTAAAGGCAATGCATGGACATTTTGGTGAAGGGGGGGTTTCAGGAGGCAGAAAATGCTGTATTCAGTGTATAAATGCACCCAGATTTTCAACCTCTTTTTTGAGGGAAAAAGGTGCATCTTATACTCTGAAAAATACGGTACCTACGTTCCCTTAAAACGGTACCTCAATTTTACATTTTAGAATTCACCTACAGGTGAATGTCCTTATAAGAACCAGCGTTGTATTTCTGCAATAATTTCTTGTGCTTGTTGTTGTTTGTAACAAGATACAAGTGACATTTATTACAACTGGATTTATACGTAGGCCATTTAAAAGATCTATAAGGTTTCCTGTACATGGTATTTTGCATTAAAATAATTAAAGTGGGAAAAAGCTGAGGAGATAGGAACATTTTTTTTCCTTTGGACTTCATTGAAGCATGCCCGGGAGACCCATCTTTAACACATTCATACCACTTTACAGTCTTTATAGACTCAAGATATTTCTGCAGAGGCTATATTAGCATTAAATATGTATACCCTGTGTGCAGCAATATGCAGAGATAAACCTATGCAATAAAGTTGATTTTTAAAGTTGATTTTCATCCCATTGTGAGTCTCCGTAATTTATCCCTTCAGACAAGGCGATCTTGATGGGAAGCTCCCCAAGGCTTGCCAGAGCATCTTTCAACACTGGCAGACTGCAAGACTCAGGCCAATTTCAACGTTACTAAGATGAAAAACTTTCCAGCAATGTACTGTTCGTAGGAACCAGTCCTGAAGAAAGGAGGTGGCTTAAAGATGTCAACACGCAAACTGTAGACTGCAGCAACTGTACTCAGACTGAAAACCCGAATGCACCAAGACTGGTTTGATGAAAACCGAAAGACCATTAAAGCAGACCTCCAGGCCAAGAACAAAACCCTTTGCAGACTGGCAGACTCATCCATCATCTGTCTCAAAGAAAGATACTTTTTAATAGCAGCTGTCCAAAGTAGAGCAAAAAGGCACGAAAGGCAGGATGAGTGGGGATGAAGTCTGAGCAGGTGGAACACTAGGTAAAGATAAAGGTTCCCCTCACACATATGTGCTAGTCGTGCTCATCTCCATTTCAAAGCCGAAGAGCTACTGCTTCCAAAGACATCTCCGTGATCATGTGGCCGGTATGACTAAATGTCAAAGGCACACGGAACGCTGTTACCTTCCCATCCAAGGTGGTTCCTATTTTTCTACTTGCATTTTTACATGTTTTCAAACTGCTTGGTTGGCAGAAGCTGGGACAAGTAACAGGAGCTCACTCTGTTATGTGGTGCTAGGGATTTGAACTGCCAATTTTTCTGATCTACAAGTTCAGTGTCTTAGCCACTGAGCCACCATGTCCCTTAGTGGAACACTATGTGAACACAGAGAGTTCTTCAGTCTATAAAAGCAGTTAATAGCCTATCTAAATAAGGATTGTCCACCCTGCTATCATCTGGCGGGTTGAGCCTGATCTAAAGAACAGGAAGGACTGAAAAACCATTGAGCTGAATATTTTTCCAACCCAGTCGGAGTAGACCCTGATGTTTTACAGAAGATTCTTCAGCTTCTTAGATGTCCTAGACTGCCTCCCTTTATTGATGAGATCAATAAACCAAGCTAGCAAATGAAGTCAAATAAAGCAACAGAGCAGGATAGTATTCCTGCTTAGCTCTTCAAAGCATTGGACCCAAGATCTTATGGGCATTCCAAGACATCTTGGAAGACATCTGTCTCACAGAGATGTCTGATGTCTTTTGTGATGTCCTCATCTATAAAAATAAGGAAAACAAACCAGACTGCAGAAATGATGGCAGCATGTCACTTCAGTCCACCTCAGGCAAGATTTTTTTCCAGTCTCTTGAATAGACTTCACACTGTCTCGGAAAGGAACCTCCCAGAGGTACACTATGGCTTTTGGCCAGAACAGAGTACAGCAGATATGATATTTGTTGTGAGAGAAGTCCAGTAAAAGTGCACGGAGGAGAACGAATCTTTTTACTCTGTTTTTGTTGATCTGATAAAGCCTTTGTGCTATAAACAGGAAGACTCTCTGGACCAGGGGTCTCCAACCTTGGCAACTTTAAGGCTTGTGGACTTCAGCTCCCAGAATTCCTCAGCCAGCTGGCTGAGGAATTCTGGGAGCTGATGTCCACAAGTCTTAAAGTTGCCATGGTTAGAGACACCAGCTCTGGACTATCCTAAGATGTTATGGATGCCCATGAAATGGATTCAACTATTCTATAAGGTAATGACAGGGCACTTCCTTTACAATGCAGATACATCCGTTGCATTTGCCATTTCCAATGAGGTGAAGCAGGGTTGTGTGCTAACTCCAGTCCTGTTCAATCTATACTTTGTTTGCATGTTTGTCACATCATGTCCAGGGTCTCAAGGAGGGATGATATCAGGCATTGACTGGATGGCTCTCTCTTTGACCTTTGCTGCTTGAATACATGGATGAATTGCATCTATTCAAATTATTTGAGAAATCCTCTTTGCTAATGACTGTGTACTTTTGACAATGACAGTTATCTACAGTTTAAATTTATTTCAGGATCAGTAAAGCCAATCAGGCTCTGGGGCAGCTGCATGCTAGAGTCCTTGATCATCACAACATTCATATTTCCACAAAGCTGAAAATCTACAGTTGTCATCATTTCCTTCCTATACAGATGGGAGTCCTGGACACTGTACTGACAACACATTAAACAACTGGAGAAATTTAATATGCATGTTCTCCAGTCCATCCTTGGTATTTATTGGAAAGACAATGTCTCTGGAAGTTTTGGATCACACAAGATCACCAGCACTGGATCCTTGATTATCAGAATCTAGACACCGTGGGTTGAACACATAATCAGAGTAGACAACCACAGTAAGTCTTGACAGTTTCTCTATTGTTCTACTGGACAGTGGGAAGAGACCTTGAGGTTCTCTTCACAAGGCTACAAAGATGCTGAAAGTAACTCTATACCACTGTGACATTCAGCCAAGTAACTTAGAAGCTGTGGCTTCTGCAAACTCTGTGCTATGAAGATTGCAAAGGCTTTGAAAACAGGTGCCACCAAAAACTCATGGAAAACCATGATTTAACACCCTCAGTTATTGAAAAAGTGGATTTCCAGTGTTCCAATTGTGCTAGACTCTGCATGTCCAGACGGGACAGCAGAGCCACTTCCGTGTCCACATATGAATTGCACAATAGCGTGTCTTCTCCAAACCTGAATGACTACCTATATATAATCTCTGCAATTTGTTGCTTCAAGCAAGACAAGTCTTAATGGGACACACAGCCCACTAGCTATCAAAGAGCCAAGGGATGGAAGGGTTTAAACATGTCAACCGAGACTTTAAAATTGACCTTGAAATAAATTGGTAATTAGTGGAGCAAATGGGCTACAGAAGTGACCTCTGTTATCTTTATTTAACAGATGGACAGTTGTTATTTGGCCTGATTATAGTTTCCAGATTGTTTGCAAAGTCATCCAATATTGAAGGAGTTTCCTTTTGAGGTTACAAGGTCACTGCAACCAAGTCATTTAATATTTCAGTGGTGTCTCATTTTACAATAAAAGTATGTTCCAATATTTTTTTTCTTAATTACATAAACTTAATATATGGATTGAAACATAGAATCATAAGTGTGGAAGCAACCTCAAAGATCTTATAATCCAACCCTCAATCCAAGGCAGAAGACCTTATACTATCCAGGAAAACTGGGTGTCCAGTCTTTTCTTGAAAACCTCCAGTGATAGAATGCCCACAATACTGGGAGGCAAGCTTTCCATTGATTAATTGTTCTCACTATCAAGTAATGTGTCCTTAGTTCTTAGTTCCCCTTAGAAAGAAAGCAGTCCACTACCATATCTTATCAAATATTACTACTGACTCTATGTGCATATGCATACTGTATATATACACAGAGGGTTGTGGCATTTAAGTGTATCTTTTAATTCAAACAAAACCAACGAAATTCAGTGAAACAAATTTAGTGATTGAGGATATCCTTCTTGACACAAATTGCAGTCAGTGACTCTTTTACATATCCCATTTAGCTTTGCACTGGTAATTCCCGATTTAAAATAATACTATATCACAGTGTTCAAAACGAGAAAATTCAATGATTTCTTCTTCTTTTTTCTATTCTACAACCAGTTAGCTCCACTAAACTCCGTGGGGAATAAAAAAATGGAACTGCCCAAGTCTAGAACTTCATTATTTATCTTTTGAGAACTGTTTGAAATGTAAGCACTCTGGTGGATTCAAATAATTTACTATCTTGCTGCAGGTGGCTTCATCGTGAGTTTATTTATTTTCACCATAGGGACAATAGGTTTCTTGACTGCTGAGCCCAGGCATTCTGATGTAATGTTGCTAAGTGGATGAAAATGGAAGAATGCACAGAGATTCAAACTCCATTTGCTTTAGTAATCATGTGGCTTTGAGACTGGATGAGAACTATTCCTGTGGGGTCCAGCATGCAAGCTTCTTCAAAACGAAGACTCTTTTTTTTTCCTCGACATTACCAACTCAGTCATGAAGCAGGGCAATTGTTTACATTAGCTCTATAGTTAGTTGGGAACAGACAAGCCATTGCATCTATAGAATTAGCAAGCAGGAACACTAGAGTTTGATCACCTGCCTGCCAAGGGAAAAGGAGAGGAAGGAAGGGCATAATGTTGCATGATGAATATAATAATCAGGAAAAAAAAGAGAAATTCAAAGTATTGGAAATATGAGACGTAATCTGTTGGGACATTGGGGTTTAATGTTTCTCCCCTCTCTTTTCCAATCTTGCTTGTTGTTTGAGATGCACTAAAAGAGATTATACATATATAATCAGTTTCATATGCTGTGTGCTATCAAAAAGCAATCAAGTGGTAATTTTAACTGTGGAGAGATCTTTTGGGATTACATATCCTGCTGTTAAGTAAAAGGATATTTTTTGTCTCTATGACAGTGTTGAAAAACAAAAAGGGCTTATTTATTCCTCTTAGCAACCCACTGTCAGGCATGCTGTCATGTATAATCCAAAGGAATTTTCCTTGTTTCTCCCCACCCCCTTTCCTTTAGCCCATTATTATAACCTAAAGTGAAGTGAATCTCCTCTTCAGCCTTCTGGAAAATGAAACCATCTATGAGACCCTGTTTTGCATTACTAGATTATCATTGCTTCTGTGGCATATTACACTTCATATTATCATTTCCTTTTCAATTTCTCGAACGTGGAATTTAAACTCCTTCGTGGAGCCTTTAAATTAGTCAGATATCCCAACCAGAAAACAGCTAATCCCAACTCTGGAATCAATTCCAAAATTGATTAGGGTGAGTGGCAAGAATTGTTTTTAAACTTTAGATACGATTACAATAAATTGATTTCTTTATTAATTAGGCTGCTGTTGGGTTGTTGGGTTAAAAAGCAAATTGCTTTACATTTTGCAGACTGAAAAATGTTTATCATATTTGCCCCCAATATTGATGATTGCCAAGTCCCTAAACTATTCCCCTGTATGTTACTATATTATATATTACTGTTGTAAAATCATAATTACAGTAGATAGACACAGCAGCAAATGTAAACCTGTCTGATAGTCTCCAAATATGCTCCATTTTCTTTGGAGATATCAACAGGTGTATGAAGGAGGAAAAAGAAATTATACATATGCAGGAACAGCTTCTTCAGACTCATAATTGTTTGAGTCCTGGGCCATGAGTTGTATACTTTGACATGTGTATGGAAACAAGCACACTATCAGTGTTAAAAGTAGACCAGAATGGAAAGCTGTCTTATATTGTAGATGCTAGAACTATAATAGCATAATTTTCCAATTCTGCTTATATTTTCTCTTCCTTTTATAACTCATGGAATTTGAAGAAGCCAGTCTATTTCTAATACTTTTCCAAGTCCCTGGACATAATACATGCTTCTTCTGGATCAGCTGCAGTCCTAACTGCTTCCAGGTGCCCACTCAAAGCTCATGCCTGGAGCTTCTTACCACACCCACTTGCTATTTTTCAGTTATGACTTAAGTAAGTAATACCTAAGTAAGTAGTACATTCTTAGGTAATACATTGCATCAACTTTAATTTCATCTTCTATGCTTTAGCTGTCTTTTATGTGCATGATATTATGTAAGAAAGTTGTTATAAGGTTGTTTGTTTGTTTTACAAGCCGCTCTGAGAAGGATAATGTACATAATGAAGGGTTAAATATGGAGATTCTCAGTCATCCAGGTCATAGTGTCCCAAAAGGAGCTTTTTAAGGAAGCACCAGGACTTTCTTATTTTTTCTTTGAAGATGGATAGCTGAAGAAGCTTCTTGGATGAGAAGCAAAACATCTTCGAACAAAACAGAAGAAAGTCGAGTTGCCTCCTGAAAAAGCACCTTTGGGACTCCATCTCCTGGATGACTGAGAATCTCCATAGACATTTAGTTATACACTTTGAGATGAACACCTTTCCAATGTTGCAGGAGTATGAATGGATTCCCCCCCCCCAAATTGCAGACTACAGGAACCATTTGCACTTCAGTTTGAGATGCAGACAACACAGACTCATCCCAAACAACCTGCACCTGTCTTCAACATTGAAGGGAGACAGGGCAGAAAACATCCTGCAGCTAAGAAAGCTTCGTACCCATTTGCACTACTCAGGTGATCCTGACGGCACAGATAAACCTCCAAGTGCTTCAATGACCCTCTAAAGGTAAAGGTAAAGGTTCCCCTTGCACATATTACTAGTCATTCCTGACTCTAGAGGGCAGTCTTCATCTCTGTTTCAAAGCCAAAGAGCCAGCACTGTCTGAAGACATCTCTGTGGTCACGTGGCTGGCATGACTAAATGCCGAAGGTGCACGGAACACTGTTACCTTCCCACCAAAGGTGGTTCATATTTTTCTACTTGCATTTTTACTAGGTTGACAGAAGTTGGGACAAGTAAGGGGAGCTCACTCTGTTATGCGGCGCTAGGGATTCGAACTGTCGAACTGCCGACCTTTCTGATCGACAAGCTCTGCGTCTTAGCCATTTGCACTACTCAGGTGACCCTGAGGACACTGATAAACCTCCAAGTGCTTCAGCGACCCTCTAAAAGGATGCAAATGACCAGCTGTCTTCAAGGAATATAAATCCTTCCATTCTCCACCATCAAGTCAGAGTTGAAGAGGCCCGTTTAGATGAGAAGTGAAACCTCTTCAAAGAAAAACAAGAAAGTCCACTTGCCTCCTGAAAAAGCACCTTTGGGATGATAAAGTGTTACTTGGAGGTCCCTAATTTCCTTTTAAGAAAAGTATCAGAAATAACTTGATGGCACAAGCCTGATTAGACTTCAGCACTTTTTGTCTGTTTGTTTGTTTCTGGGGACAGAGGCTAAATGTACTTATGTAGAATGGACTCTTTCAGCCAATTATGCAGCAAAACTGAGCAACAGCTCTAAAGTTACAAAATTATACTCTACTAATTAAACCAATTCATGTCTCTCATGGGATTCAGCTAGATGATAATTAAACTCACTCTGCTTGCCTGTAACACCAACCTGTTAAACACACTTGATCGCCATTATTAAAAGGAGGAATTGTGCATTTCCATCAATGGATCTCCCAATTCAGTGATCAACATGATTTCCCCATCTCTGCCTTTGCTGCTGCTTCTCTAGACTGGCATGCGACAAGCAGCAATGTTTCTAAATAATTCTGAAATAAAATAAAGTTATTCTGAAATAAGAAAAATTGGAGTCACTGCAATCTTCTTCTTAGACAGACTAGCCATCTTTGTTGCCCTTCTTTGCACTCTTTCTAGAGTCTCAACATCTTTTTTGCATCATGGTGACCAGAACTGGATATACAGTAATATTCCAAACGTATATATAAAGTGGTACTATCACTTCATGTGATTTTGATACTATTCCTCAGTTGTTGCAGCCTAGGCCTACATTGTTTTTTTTTTGTTTTTTTTTTTTTGCTTTTTGTTTTGTCTGGCTCCTACGTAAGTGGTTGCCTATTAGGAAACCTAGATCACAATCATTACAGTTGTACCACTCATTCTACATTTGTATATTTGGTTATTCCTACCTAAGTGTACAACCTTACTTTTCTTCTAAATTGAATTCTGTTGGTTAGGCCCCAATGTTCCAGTCTGTCAAGAATATCCTTCTAGATCTTGATTCTCTCTTCTAAAGTGTTGGCTGTTCCCCATCTTAGTGTCATAGGCAAACTTGATAAGTGCCCCTTCAGTCCCCTCAGCTAGAACATTTGTGAAAATATTGAAAAGTACTGGTCCTAAGACAGAACCTTGGGATATCCCACTGCTTACTTTTCTCCACGGAGGACTGCACACTAAGGGGTTGAATTAGAAGACCTCCAAAGTCCCTTCCCACTTGGTTAATCTACATTCTATGTTAATTCCACCTTAATAATATACAAGATTAACAAGGAGCAGAGACAGTGGTGAAATTCATATATTTTTTTTACTACCGGTTCTGTGGGTGTGCTTGGTGGGCGTGGCAGGGGAAAATATTGCAAAATCTCCATTCCTATTTCACTCTGGGGCCAGCCAGAAGTGGTATTTGTCAGTTCTCAGAACTACTCGAAATTTCCACTACCGGTTCTCCAGAACCTGTCAGAACCTGCTGGATTTCACCCCTGAGCACAGATAATTTTGGGTTTTATGGTTACCTAATTTGAAGGAAATTACTGTGCGGTTTGCATAGTAACCAACTCTTTTCTGGATCTCCTCCCTCTCCTACCATTAGGAGTGGTATTAGAACATCAGTTTTTACAAAAGGAAATTGAAAAAGAAGATTGTAACCATGGCTGTTCACAAGGGGAGCAGGTGATATCATATCTTATTTATTTATTGGATTTGTCAACCGCTCCCTCTCCCCAAAGGGACTCGGGGCGGTGTACAGACAGAATAAAAAACATTATAAAAAAACATTATATACAACAATTACAAAGCCCCATAAAAAACAAATTAAACACAAGTCTGTACAATAGTGCAAAGATTAATTAATGATTAAAACCAAATTAAAATACCCCAAAATTTAAAATAACCGGCCAGGAAAGTCAAGGGATTAGATCATGATTGCGATTGGGTCAGGCCAGCTAATTGGAACAGGTGGGTCTTGAGTTCCTTACGGAAGGAGCGGAGATCAGTAATGATTCTAATGTCAGGGGGGAGGTCGTTCCAGAGGGTTGGGCCCATCACAGAGAAGGCCCTACTGCTGGGCGTCGCCCGCTGGCATTGTTTGGCGGACGGCACCCGGAGGAGTCCCTCTCTGTGAGAGCGGATTGGTCGCAGGGATGTATGGGGTAGGATGCGATCTATCATGACATAACTAGTGATGCAAAGGTCATAATTTTGCATGATACAACGATGCAACTATGATATTATCATCATAGTTCCAACGAAATACTGGCAGCTAAAACCAAGAATTTCCATATTTGCAAGAAAAACATTCAAATAGATGTTTTATCCTAAAATAGCCTTTTATCCTAAATCCCCTAAAAAGCAATACAGAAATAACCTTATTTATTTGTCTTGTGCCAAAAAAAAGTTGACTTTTTATTCATGTTAAAGCAACTATTTTGTTCTCAGCACAACTTCTTTCCTTCATACATTATGAAGGTCAAGCGTGAATCTAAATTTAGTATCCTAGATTAGAAGAGGAAATTGTTTCTATTAAGATTTGCTCCCCATGAATACATTATAAATACACCAGAATGTGCTGGTTTTAGCCCATGCGAGTCAGGAGAATGAAAGTCAAAGGATAATTCACATCAGCTCTGCAAGACCAAGCCTGAAATACATTAAGCAGATATTCTGTATATTCATGAGCTCAGCAGTAACAGGGAATAGTCAATAATTGATGGAAGGGGCTTGTATACACAGAACGGCTGGTTTGCTGTTATCAGCATCAAAAATTATCCCATTGATGGGACTTATTTAATTTATTTTCTTTTGTAAAACAGAAGTTCATGGCACAACATGATAGAAAATTGTTAAATTGCTTTCTATTGTATTTGGCTTGTTCCCCTTACTATATTAGGAGCCATGAAGAAATGTATTTTTCTTTGCAAAAGATGAATGACTACATATCAGTGATGTAAACACCAGGAAAGAAGGGGAGGCAGCCCTAGTGGTGTGTGCAACACAGCATGACAGTGACTTTTGTGCAAGGCTGGAACAGTGCAAACAATGTAGTTGCACCCTTGCATGGGAAACACTGTGTTCAAATGCCTTTATTCTCACTTCTGCATAACCAAAAGGAGAGAAACATACACCTGCACACAGATTTTTAATTTATTGGGATAAACATTCCTTCTTCACAACACATGGCATTCGCTATCTGTCTACATCAGCATTTTTATCTCTTAAAAAGTTTCCATCTATTTTCCCATCTTTAATCAACATTCTGCAAATTAATCTGTGTGGTCTAGTTTTATGAGACTCATATGCAACCTGAAGTTGCTTGTGTCATTTTCCCTGTTAAGCGCAACTATTTTGTCCTTCAATATATACATTTTCATAGGGGGACATCCGTGGCTAAGATGCTGAGCTTGTCAATCAGAAATGCCGGCAGTTTGAATCCTTAGTGCTGCATAGTGGAGTGAGCTCCCGTTACTTGTCCCAGCTTCTGCCAACCTAGCAGTTCAAAAGCATGTAAGAATGCAAGTAGAAAAATAGGAACCACCTTTGGTGGGAAAGTAACAGCGTTCTGTGCGCCTTCAGCATTTAGTCATGCCGACCACATGACCACGGAGACGTCTTTGGACAGTGCTGGCTCTTCGGCTTTGAAACAAAGATAAGCACACACATCCCTAGAATCAGGAGCGACTAGCACATATGTGCGGTACAAACCTTTAACTTTATATACGTTTTCAGATCTGCCCTCATTGTTGCCTTATGCAAGCTATATAATATTTGCTGAAAATTGTTGGGTTCTTAACCAAGAGCATGGCAGTGTCTGCCATGCCATACAAGACTGCATTTATATTTCTATCCTAAAAGAGCAAACCTGTAACACAGCCCTAACATTTCTAATGCATTCACTTATGAATATACTAAGCATCATACATATCTATCGCAAACACTGTCCTGTATTTATTCAGTCACAAAGTATTCCACTTATTTTCATGCATAATTTGCTTCTTTCATGTACCAGTTATTACTTTTAGCAGCATACCTGAAGCTCAATACTTCTGGGAAACATTCTGTAGCTCAAACCTATAAATTTTATCATATGCTTTTTCTAACTTAACAAACATAATTGTTTGTTAGCAATAAATATTCTTTCTGAAACTCATATGGCTCTGGTAGAACAAAGAGCCGTCCAACAAACCCTACAATGCACTTCTCCAAATCTTACTCTCTGTTCCATCTCTACTTTTCCTCTCAGAATTCTGTTTCAACACTATGGGCATAAAACATACCAATCTTCTTCTTTTTGGCAATCCCTCATGCTACCTTTCCTTTTATAAACAGGAACAATAATGGCATTCTTCCAATTATCAAGTACAAAGATAGTCTTTGGACAGAAGCTAAGTCACACAGTCCCTTCATAGCAACATCAATATTTCATCATTTCTCCAGTTATGCCTGAAGATTTACTGTTTTTATGAGCTCCCTTTCATTGGCTATTTTTTTTTCTTGGATAAATGACTTTTGAAACATTTATTATCATTCATATTGCATAACATATCCTACCTGCCCTAGCAAAGAAATAAAGTATAAACATTGTACAGGATGACACATTACAAAATGGCAGAGTGTAAACTGATTCACTTTATCTCCTTGCTTGGGTCATTCTTTAGAAAAGCGGAAATTAGTTCCTGCATCTTTTGGGGGGGATGGGGGGAAGGGGAAAGAAAATTCAAGGAATTTTTTTTCCTCTATTCCTTTTTTGTAGCACAGAAGAAATGTCAATCTCTCATGACAAAGGCAAAGAAAATGTCAGGGTTCCAAGTAACATCCCTAACGAAAGAAGACTCTGAGACTTGAGTTTCCTCAAAGTTCTATTTTATTAGAGATGTCATGTTGGCACATCTGGGAAAACCTGGAAGCTTTCAGATTCGGGTTTTCCCACCCAAGTGAAAGCCCAAATCCCTACCCATGACCCACAGGTCCATCAAATGGTCCAATCAGGCACCGTCCCAACTGGAGGTGCCTCCCAGTCACACCACTCCAGATGCAGGTCAAGGTGTCCTTGACTCTCTGAGAAAGGAATGTTATTTTGACGTTATAACTCCCAATCTCCATATAATCCCCCCTCCTGTTTTCCCACAGCCATTAAATGTGGCAACCTGAAGCCCAATACAAAATATGGCTTCCAGGCTTGACAGAAAATATAATTGCATTACAGAGACTGATAGATTCAGAGGAATACAAGGAAATTGTTGACTGTGTTATAGTAGGAATCCACAAAGCCCAGTCTATGGACCTGCATTGGGCCACGGCATTCCAGAAACTGGGCCACACAAACAAGTAAATCCCCATTCATAGGATGCAGGCAGGATATGAAACTACGCCCCCTCCAGTCCATGGAAAAACCTCCTTCTATGGAACCGGTTCTGGTACCCAAAATATTGGTGGCCGCTGTGTTATAGGATTGCAGAATTGATGCTGATCTGTAGTTAAAACATAACTGGAGGAGTAAAATAACTGTAAGTTCAGCTTTGCTGGGATCTATGATTATATGAGTTTTGCCAAGTTACCTGCATTTTCAGTAGGCCATGGAGATATTATCATTGCAAAATTGATACTGTACAGAGAGGATATGGAACTAATTAACCTACATTAGAGTGGGTTACAGTGCCTCATATCACACAGACAGCTGGGCACAATGACATTTGCTTCAGAAAGTCACCGAATGCAAAGTATAACTTTGCAGAGCACACATCAGTTTGCAGAAGCCATCAAGGTAACAAGCAACTATTGCTTTCTTCTGTAATTCTTGGGTTTACATTAGAGATGAACTAAAAATATTTTGAATGGTGCCAGGAAATATTACAGCAGGTGTGTGTGGCGGGGTGGGGGAGGTTGTGCCCAGTTCAGGAACACATGAATTAGCCAAAGCATGAAGATGATTCTCCTTTATTAGTACAAAGATGATAATTAAAAGCAGTAAAGTTTAAGAAATTTCTAAATGAGCCCTAAGAGTATTTAACTTCTTATCATATCTTTTCATGAGGTTTCTATAGATTTGAATCCTTCACACTATCTAGTTTGCCTTTTATGGATAGTTGGAGAGTTGTTCATAATGGATTTCCTGTTTAACAGAATCATCAAAAATAGTTTGTTTGTTTTTATGTGTACACTTTGTAAAATTTCATAAAATGAGACATAAGATTCTGAACATGATTTCCAATTGGTTTTGGTTCATTCTTTAGCATATCATGGATACTGGAAGACCTACATCATAGGGATATGCAATTTTGTATTGTCATAATAGAACATCTCATCTTGACACTTAACCTGTACATCATTTACTGATCTAATGTGTCTAATATGAACCGTATCCATAATCTGATAACCTATGTGTGATTAGATAGGCATGCAGTAAAACCTTTCAAAAACGCTCCTAAAGATACCGTGTCAAGCTAAGAAATCTTGCAACCCTTAATTCTATACTGCCCAATGGGTACAATATATGCTGAGAATTAAGTCTTAGGGAATATAACACAACCATTTAGTGCCATCTTGTACATTTACAATCACATGAGTATTTAAGTATTATGCAGTGCAGCTACAAATCAAGGGAAATACAAGTAATTTGGGTACATGATAAAATCAGTTAAGAATCCTGAATTAACACAGAGTTCTCATTAATTAATGATCCAATCAGACTTCGGCCTATTCCCATTCTCTCAAGAGGGCAAAGAACACCAGTTATTGTTCAATCTACACAAAGCGTCTCTGTGGACCATTGATCTTTACAGAGTTACTATTCAAATCAGAGTTGAATTCTGAGATCAAATTACCCATGAATATGACATTAATTGCATGAAGTGATAACTATAAATTAACACACATCTCTGCACAAAATGTGAATAAAACAGAAGAGAGATGAAGTCAGCAAATGACTCCACTGTCATACAAATAGCTCCTAAAGTGCTGTAATTTTGAACCCAATGGATCCTCAGTGTTTACAGCCCTTATATGAAGAAAACAATGCAGCAATGGAAAATTAATTAAATTAAATCAGCTCCACTCTCCCGCCATTGCAGTGCAGAAATCAAAATGCACTTGATTCATTTTTATGACATAATATCTAGGTTATGCTAAATGTATAGACACAAGATATAATTTAAACTCAATATAACTATACTTTGCAATTATATATTTTCTTTTATATATAGATGTCTGCAGGATTCCTTTGCAGCTGCTAATGTTTCCAATTTGTTTGCCCATTGATAATATCTCAAGCAGATGCTGTGGCCATTCTACAACACTCCAAAATTAGGAGTCAAACTGAGACGGCTTTATCACATTTTAAAGTAAGAGAATTAATGCACAGGTTTAACTGGGGCCACATATAGACAGTACCCCTCCAAAATCTAATTCAGCATTTAAAATTATCAAATGGCTCAATAGGGTTAAAAAAAAATCCTAACCGGTTAAAATCTAAAGCCAAGAATTATTTCAGTATTTCAGATTTTCTCACATGGTCTCACTTACTCAACTGCTAACTTTTGGTGAGAGGGAAAATAACAATTACAGATTAATTAATTACAGAGGATCTTGTGATGATCCTATCTGTTGGACCTTGCTCATTTGATTGTTTAACAGAATAACAGAGTTGGTAGGGACCTTGTAGGTCATCTAGTCCATCCGCCCACCCAAGCAGATCATACACCATTTCTGACAGATGGCAGTTCAGCCTCTTCTTGAAAGTTTTCAGTGATGAAGCTCCCACAACTTCTGAAGGCAACTTCTGTTCCATTAGTTGATTGTTCTCACTGTCAGAAAATTCCTCCTTATTTTCAGGTCGAATCTCTCCTTGTTCAATTGTTTGGCCTGTCAAAATCTGGTAACCACCGTCAATGGTTTCCACTGTGCTGATTCGTATATCAATATACTAATTGAACCTGAAAAGTCATCTACAGTTTAAAACGATATAAGATGTTCATTGACTAATATTTTGGTCATAATGAAATATTGAAATTACTTATTTAACAACTTTAGCCCTATTTCATGTAGATTATTTATTTGATCAATTTATCATGAAGAAATAATGATGCAATAAAACCACCAAATTAAAAGACATAGAAGAACTAACCAAAACAAAGATTGGTAAACTAGATTTCAGGAATGAGGAGTGGATGGGAAGGGGAGAATGCTCTTTAAATTCTACTGTGCTTGTAAATTACCTGTTTAGGCAATCTAAGTTTTGCATTCATTTTTGTCTTTCTCCCTTCTTCTTCTTCTTTTCCTTTCTCAAAAATGCTTAATAATTTTAAAAAATTCTAGACAAATAAGGTAACGGAACCCTTCTTTATCAATACAGAGAAACTTCACTGGGCAAGAGGGCCTTTATAAAAGTCAAGCTCATGGCAGCAAATATGGCATAAAACCACTTTTTCATATATGTCGACATAAATAATGGGTGTGACTGCCATCCTGAATTTTTAGACTTTCCTGTGGACACCCTGGTTGCAGATTATTCTGTGAATATGGTGATATGGAAGTTACCAATAGGATACCTAAAGGTGAAATAAACCTGCCATCTCTGGTTATTTATTATTATTTTAAATCTGATTCTAGATAATAATGAAGTCTCTGAAAAGTAGAACCTTTGCCTCCAACTCTCTTGCATTGTTTTTTTTCTTTCAGAAAAAAAGGAGTACAAACCTAGTGTCAGACCTGTCCCAGCTATCTCCCTAGCAAAGAAAGACCCTTGACTCCATTTAGTTGAAGTGATGGGTTCTTTCATTAAGGATTGGTGGTTACAGCAAAACAAGGTCTGAATATTTCCTTACAAAGATACAAAGTTTTCCCCCTTGTTTGTGGCCCTTTCCTCCTGACTGGACCATCAGTGTATAATGGTATCCTGGTTTGATGTTTTGGGAACTGCTTTAATTGTAGATGCATGTAGAGGTTTCACATTCTTTCCCAGGCCAAGCATCCTTGAGGTGATGGAATCTGGCCACTTAGCACCTCTGGTTCTATCAATGTCCTCCTTCCTCCCTTACACTGTTCTTCACACCATCAACATAACTTCTCCAACTTCCTTTGCTCCCTCCCTCCATTTATGGCAGGATGCCAGCAAGCTTAGCAATGCATAGTGAAGATGGCAGAGCTGACACCTAGTCCAATCCTAGTTGACCAAGCAAGTGTCAAAGAATTAATGAGGGAGGAAGAGAAGAGAGGTTAAAATTACAGTCTGAAACTGGTTACCACTAGATCCGGTTTTGCCTAGTTGTTTGGCCATACTCAAGAGATTCTAAGAAATCTCAATGGGAAATCAGGGGATAGTATGGATTGCTTTTCAGATGACTTTGTACTTGGCAGATTGGCTGACACTACAATGCACATCCTGCTGTGGGTTAGAAATTAACTCAGCCAGGCCTAATAAAGGAAGTATCATTAAAATGTTAATCCTAATGCAGCAGACCACCTTGGAAGGAAGACATTTTGGCAACAGATGTGTAAGTATCACTAAAGGGTGCTTTGAGTGCCATTAGGGTAGCAAGGAAAAATACAAATCAATATAATAAAATGTCGGATTCTTTTTAAACATTTCATTTACAGAGATTTGTATGCCACCCTCTCACCAAACTCTAGGTGAATAAAGTCAAAGAGATCCTTTACTAAAAACTCTTTAAGAAAACAATGGATAGATATCCATTTGCTTTCTATGAAAGAGCAAGTGAGCTAATTAGTTGCATCAGTATGGCTTACAGACAAATCATTACCCAAACAATAGAAACCAATCTCAACATCAAACATTAGTTACATTTCACACTATACCATAAAACAAAGAATGGGTCTGTTTCAGCTATTCGGCGAGTTGTATTTCCTTCCCCCCAAAATCAATGAGACTCAGGTTATCATGATTCACTTGTCCCATTGATTTCAATGAAATCAGAGGTCAGTTTATCTAATCTATATCCAAGGTACTGAATCACAAGGGCCTATTCATAAATCAACAGCTGCTTGCTAATTAAATGAGGAAAGAGAAAGGGATTCTCTCCTCCTCCCCCCCCCCCCCTATAACTGGTACGTGGTTTAAAAATACCCAGTTGAGTATCCTTCTGCTTCATCCAAATGCTAGTTTCTAAAATTGAACTTGTTTATATTTTTCTATAAAAAGAGAATGCACTTATAGTTATACAGCAATTGCAGAACTATGCAAAGTATCTATGTATCTAATAAATGCTGACATGAATAAAATAGTATTTTTGACATTTGCTAAGGCCTTAGCTTTTGGCTACTTTAAAAAAAATAAGGCTAACAAGGCTAAATTCTAATTTTCTGTTATGCACATAAATATATTTCCACTTTTTCTCATTCCACCTTGGCTACACCTTGTTATGTACTGGAACTATAGAGGAGGAGACGGGAGGGGAGGGGAGGGAAAGGAAAGGAAAGGAAAGGAACGGAAGGGAAGGGAAAGAAGGAAAGGAAAGGAAAGAAGGGAAGGGAGAAAGAAAAGGGAAGGTAAGGAAAGGGAGGGAAGAGAAAGGAAAGGAAAAGAAAGGAAAGGAAAGGAAAGGAAAGGAAAGGAAAGGAAAGGAAAGGAAAGGAAAGGAAAGGAAAGGAAAGGAAAGGAAAGGAAAGGAAAGGAAAGGAAAGGAAAAGTTAGATTGTACCACATTGTGCTTAGGGACCAGCTATTTAGAAATCTATCTAGTTTGAGAAATCCATGTCCAAGAATCCAGTATTCTTTATGGTCATTCCACAGAAATTAGTTTATTTTCATCTAATTTGCCTGCCCATGTTGAACAAATTGCCATTCTTGGTTTCTACCCCTTGCTTCTTCTTTCTTGTTTTAAGATAATTTCCCAATATTAAAAACTCCCAGAATGCACTTGTATTTTCCCATAAGCCAGAAAATATAACATGAAGATAGCAATGATATAACGTATAGAATATACAGAGCTATATAAGTCTTCTTGAAATAAGCCCCATTGTCATTCATAAAACTCGGAATTTGATGGTGAAAAGCAGCAAAAGTCCTCCTTTACTCACAGGGCCATCTAGAGGAGATCCAAAGAGGAATTAGTGAGAGAATGTGTGTCATAAATCACAATACAAATTTCTGCCCAAAATATGTATCTGCACAATTGCAACACAATGATATAGTATCTGTCTTATTTCAATGTTGTGGCATCATTATAATCGAGAATGTATGGCTATCCTTAATAGGCCAGGAATGATAAATAATTTTATTTTCCAAGGTCATAACTTGGATAGATTCAGCCAAACAATCATTTGTCCCAAAAATCTACTGCACAGGTACAAAATAAGCAGCACATGGCTTAATGGCAGTAACTGTGAGCTGGATCTATATATCCTGGTGGATACCATTTAGGTTTGAACCAGCAGACTTGTGAAACTGCCAAAAAAAGCCAACACAGTCCTAAGCTGCGTCAACAGAGCAATAGTACCAAGGTCATGCAAAGTGTTAGTACTGCTTTATACTGCAGTTCAAATTCAATTCAATTCAAACCTTTATTGTCAGAGTACAACCTGTGTAGAATGAGATTGGCTGAGCCTCCCTTTGTGCACCCCTCCCCAACACAATACATCTCACAGTGAAAGACAAAAAAAAATCCTTAGCCCAGTGAATCCTACTAACAAACACCCAATCCTATTGTACCATGTGAACTTATTGCATGTCACGCTGGCCCCGCAAATCAATCATATTATGCTGTTGTAGGGTTATTTTTCATTCAGGAGTCTGACAGCCCACAGGTAAAAACTGTTCTTCAGGCAGTCTGTGAGGCTGCCTATGCTTCTATATCTCCTTCCAGATGGTAGGAGAATAAAGGAAGGGGTGACCAGGGTGTGAGTCACCCCTGAGGATTTTCCTTCACTTCTTCTAAGGCAGCGAGCCCTAGCGATGTCGCCTAGTGGTATCAGGGGACAGCCCATGATGTTTTGTGCTGTGGTCACCACTCTCTGTAGTGTTTTTTTATCTGCGGCTGCCAAGCCAGCATACCACACTATAATGTAATGAGTGACGACACTTTCTATTGTGGACCAGTAGAAGGAGGTCATCAGTTGTTCTGATGGAGTGCACTGGCACGATTTGAAATACTGCATCCAGTTCTGAGGTTCACTTTCCAACATGAGAACAATAGCCAAGATAACACATAGCCAAGATAACACAGGACTGGCTTAGGGACAACTCTAAGAATGTTCTAGAGTGCCCAGCCAGAGCCCTGATTGAATCCTATTGAACATCTCTGGAGGGACCTGAAAATGGCTGACCACCGACAGTCACCATCCAACCTGACTGAATTTGAGAGGATTTGTGAGGAAGAGGGGCAGAAAATCTCCCAATCCAGATGTGGAAAGCTTATTGCATCATACCCAAAAAGTCTGTAATTGCTGCCAAAGATGCTTCAATAAAGTACTGAGTGAAAGGTCTGAATACTTACACCAGTGTGATATTTCATTTTTTTCCTTCAGTAAACTGTAGAATCAGGCTACAGCAGGTGTAAAATGCTAACCGGTTCAGGCCAGTTTGCCCAAATCAATAGAAAAAAAATGCTTTAAAAAGTTTTAAAATGTTCCAACAACCAGCTTTGTGACAATCAGCTGTGCCGCATGATTTATATTTGCTAGAAGGCAGGAATCCTGCTTTCTAGCGAATATAAATCATGTGGCACAGCTGTCCCCTCCCCCTTGCTGTTCTACTTATCTTTGCAGACTCAGAAAAAGGTTTCTTAATCTGGTGTGGTCTGAATCAGTAGTGGGTTTCAAAAAAATTTAGAACCTCTTCTGTAGGTATGGCCTGCTTTGTGGGAGTGGCTTGCTGGCCATGTGACTGCGTGGGTATGGCCAACTTGTAAAATGTGGTAAAACTCACTTAACAACGCTCTTGCTTAGCAACTGAAATGTTGGCTCAGAAACTCTGGCATTTGAAGCACGCAAGCCTTAAAGTTATCAAGTTACCCTTGCACCCCTAACCCTTTAGAAAAATAAACCCCAGGGGTGTTCAAAGTTGACAGCTTTAAGACTTGTGGACTTCAACTCCCAGAATTCCTCCTCTTGCTCTTCATCTTGATGATGTGCAGACTGGTGGTGGTGGGAGCTGGAACAGGTCCCAAATGGCACTGTAGATTTGTGGAACCTCTTCTATAGAAGAAGAGGTTAGAACTGGCAGGAACCCATCCCTGGTCTGAATACTTTCTGAATGCATTATATTTACCCACTTATCTGTGATTTGTGACTTCCTAAACTTGCTCGAGGAACCCATACTAATACTTGAAATGTGGTACACTTCAGAAGACACTTTTCAGGAATGAAAGAACCATCCCCTTGTGCATACGTATACTTGTCTCTTAAATTAAAGACAGTATTGTCCCCTGAAACTGAATGTCCTTGCCAAAAGAAGACTGTAGTAATAGTAACATCTGAAAGGAGATCTTGTATGAGCTGAGAAGGTCAGGGGCTGTTTCTGAAATAGGATTATTACAAAGGATTCAGCACATGCCCCATTATTATTCTTACCCAAAGCATCTGTGTATGTATAAAATGGCAGGAGATTTCACTCTTAAAAACTGATTTATTATAGCGATATGGAACAAAGGTGAGCATATTTCCCCCCCCCCTTTTACAATGCTACCAATAACAGAGATTGCATCATCCATTTTATATATCTTTATAACTTTCCCATCTTAGCAGACTGAAAAAAAATACAAATGAAAGTTTTGGACTTCAGGGAAGAGATGCCTTTTATCAGAACAGGCTGTAATATTAAGAAAAGTTTTGTTCATTGCTCTCAAATTTTTGGTCAAAAGAGGCAGGCAAGGGGACATTTTACAAAAGAAGAATGAAGATCTGGAGAAGGGGCAAATTTGATAGAAATTGGGCATTTCGGTAATGTTAATGAAGAAGATTTGAAGCATTCTGGTTCCAAGTAAAGAAAGACCATTCATTCATTCATTCATTCATTCATTCATTCATTCATTCATTCATTCATTCATTCATTCGTTCCTTATTAAATTTCTCTCCCAGCATTCTTCCAAATGGCATATCTAGCATTTCCCCATCAATAGTATTTCCCCCCATGATAAGACCCTAATCAGAAGAAAAAGAATTGATCCAAAATCTCCCCAGAGAATTTCTATGTCTGAGGCTTGATCTGGATCATTCTATATGAACTCTCACACCTCTAATCATACAAGGGTATGGAGAAATTTCTTAACAGTGAGAACACTTAATCAGTTGAATGGTTTACTTCCAGAAGTTGTGGGTGCTCTACCGCTGGGGGTTTTCAAGAAGATATTGGAAAGTCATTTGTCTGGAATTGTTTAGGGTCTCCTGCTTAAGCTGGAGGTTGGATTAGCTCTAAGCATTAAGCTCCCTTCTAACCCGATTATTCTATGTGCTATGTATTACTACAGGGACTCTTTCAAGTGGAGTCCTACACCACTGCTAATATTTATCATTAGAATGTATTTATTTATCAAATCTTAAAACTCAAGAAGGGAGACAAATATACATGTCCTAGAATACTTTTGCAGGATCTGGTCCTGGTTGGTTAACATGGTCTTTTGAACATTTGGACTCATGCAGGAGCCCATCCTCAGGAAACTTCTCCCTTCACCAGAAAGTGTACTTTGGACTATTCCATGCGTAGTATTTATGTGTGCCTGTTTCTGTGGCTTTTTGGCTGTTGATTGAGTGTTTTTGGCTGGCTATTAAGTCATTGGCTGTTGTTTCCTTGTGCTGCCAAGTCCTCGGCTCATAAATATCTGATAAACGTATGGTAAATCAGCACAATTGACTGCCAAGGGGCCTGTTTCTCATGCTTTAATCATTTCCCCAGCTATTTTTATACCTGCTCGACCAATAATCTTAGTAGCTGCAAATTTGAATGTATGTCCTTGTTCATTGCGATTAGTTTGGGTTTCCTCATCTGAATGCTCGCTTGTGTTCTCATAATCTGTCTGTCTTGAAACTGCCCATCTCCCTAACAGAGGAACTCTGGATAATGTATGTAGGTTTTCAGAAATCCGTCAAGCAGTGGTGTCAAAAATGTCTGTCTGCCTTCGCAGAGTTTATTTGGCTTTTATACAGTTTTAACAAGCAAAGCACAGAGCAACAATATATTGTTTTGGTTTACTCCCCCATTTTTTCCCTAGTGAATCCAGAATGCTATTCAGGCCAAGGTTGAATCTCACATAACTCCCTGATACGGCCCGTCTCTACTTGGTGAGATAGTGGGCTAAAAGATAACAGGCTACTCGAGACCATAGCTGTAATGCATATGTCTGTACGCTTTCCTTTATTCCCGCATCTGGTTCTGCTAATTAGGTGAGCTTGTAGGTATCCAAGATAACCAGCTACTGAGATCATGGTAGCTTTCTGCGCATGTCTTTACGTAAGGTTACCTCTCATTCCTTCAAATGTACAAATAAAATATTAAACATAAAAGCAATAAGTAAAATTTAAAAACAGGCAATGATGATTAACATTCAATGTTAAAAGTTAATTAAAAGGATGCTGGACTTTGATCACATGATCACAACTGTCATCTTGCACTTTCTCTTTCTCTCTCCCTCACCCACACACATATGCACACACAAGACATTATTGCAATCATTACTTTACACTGATATGATTTGCAGCTCCATTGAATTTTGTGGGTTTTTCTGATCTTTAAATGCCTGTTTCTATGCCATCTTTCAAATTATATTTAACCAATTCTCTGCTTTCCATACCATGAACTCATGGAAAATGATTTTTTTTATTTTCTTTATTGATTTTTAAAGTACCAATGTTCTTCAAACCTGGCTATTGTCTTAATGTTCTGAGCCATTTAAATCCACTTGTGTATTCTGAAATAAGCCTCAGTATACTTACCTTACCATTAAGACTGACAGGCTATTAACCAATTTGCAGTGGCTTTTGTTTAATTAAAGTGATTTTTTTTCCTCAATAAAAATTAGAATAAAGCCAATAACACATAGATCTTTGTTTCTAGACCAAACAAGAAAAGCAATTTATAACCTTATGTACAAATGTTCAGTTTTGAAAGAATGGGTGAAATGAAGTATAAACCTTATAATAGCCATAATACAAGGAATATGGCTGGGAGTAAGAGGTGAGCAAGACAGCTATAATCTATTCCTGGGTGAAGAAAAGCTGAGGAAAAATTGTTCTACAACATCTGCTAACCCAGAGGTGTCAAACTCGCATTGTCACACTATCATCACATGATATAGTGGGGCTTTTTTTCGCTAAACTGGCCATGGCGTGGCCAGCATGGGACGCCTCCGGCCTGTGGGCCAAGATTTTGACAGCCCTGTGCTAACCTGTAGTTACAAATGGCCCTATATTTGATGACCTACTGTATCACCATAGAAAACAAAATATTTAACATTTTGCTGGATCAGTCTATGTTTTCTAAACCATGGACAGTAAGATTCAGACTATTCTCCAAAGTACCATAGCATGCCTTTTTTATATGTGGATAGTTTCAATGTCTTCAAGTACAGCAATAGCAATAACACTTAGACTTATATATTGCTTCACAGTGCTTTTACGGCCCTCTCTAAACAGTTTACAGAGTCAGCCTATTGCTCCCCAACAGTCTGGATCCTCATTTTACCCACCTCGGCAGGATGGCAGGCTGAGTCAAATTTGAGCCCGTGAGAATTGAACTGCCAAATTGCAGCAAGCAGTCATAGCCTGCAATACTGCATTCTAACCACTGCACACAGAGGTGGGTTCCTACCTATTCGGTCTGGTTCGACCGAATAGGTAGTAACTCTGGCGGACACGTGACCGTACCGGTTCTATGACCGGTGACGCCATCTTGATTTTCTGTTCTGCACATGTGGAGAACGATCTTCATTTTTAAAAATGTAATTTTTATTCATTTTTTAAAAGGCTGTGTGCATGCGCAGATCATTTTAAACAAAAATGCAAATGCGCACGGAGTGCACATATGCCGTGCATGTGAGCCAACATTTTTTTACTACTGAACCGGTAGTAATGGTGGCCAGAGCCCACCCCTGTCTGCGCCACCACTGCTCTTTCTTAAGTGTACAGTTTGAGTCCACATGGCCCTCCCTCCCCGTGCATTCTCCAAGAGGTGAGAACTTTCCAGGCATCTGGGGCGCCAGGCAACGGCCATAAATCAGGTGAAAGGTTATACAAAAGGACAAGGCAAGAAATAGGCTCCTTAGAATACAAAGAAAAGAAAGAGAAACTAAATGTATCAAATCTGAAACCTCCCCCCCCCCTTTCTTCCAATGAAGAATGGCAGACACATGGATCTGACAGGAGGATTCAGAAAACATCTGAAAGCCCTAACATCTGCTTCTCATTCTCAATAGAAGCATTGGAAATTATTCCTCTGCCATTGTGGGCTACTGTGTTTTCACAGGCACCTCCTGGGACTCCAGCTCCATTTTGTCTTCAGCTTCTATCTAAGAATCCAGCAAAAGAGGCTCTTCAGCTTTTGACTTTATCCAAAGTGAGGTGAAAAGTCTTTTTTTTTTCCTGCTGAGAGTATTTGAGCTTCTGGAGGAAAACCAAGTTGCTGAATCACTCAAAGAAATCAAATGCATGAGAACAGAACCAGGTAAATGCAACTTGAAAGGCAAATGAGTCATCTCTTTCTTATGTATTTATTTTTTCATTGGCAATAAATCATGCATTAATTTATAGAACATTCCCATTATCTCCTATTTTAGCGCCGCAGGGTAAAAGGCATAGCATGTTCTGAGGAGCACGGCCACCAAATCAAGTGTTCACTCTCAGCAAGGACTTTTGCATACTGTCAATGCTTTCAACAACTTGTTGACAGAGAAAGAAAATCAAGGTGGGTCACTGCTTGTATTCTTTGCTAGGTATTCATGGCCAGCAATTTAGCATTACAAACGGAGTTCATCCACGTTCAGCACTACATAGAAATGTCGGTAGCGATTAGCGGTGAAGCAAATGAAGGCAATGCAGTATTATCTAGAAGGAATATAAATGTGCCTCGTGAAGCCATAAGGGGTTCCACTTCAAAGTGAAATCCGAGATGATTCCACAGATGTGTGACTAGGGGCTTGTTATTGACAAGCTTTTGACTGACGTTGCCAAAACAGCCTATCTGGAGTTCGACAGAGCAGACCACAGTGCCCAGCTCTTGTCATCTGTGAACGAGCTAGGTTGGCTTACTGACATTTGAAAGTGGTTACTGCCATCATGCTGAGCATCCTTATGCTGCATCCACATCAGAGAGAAAAAGAGATTGCAGACTCTATTTAAACTAAAGAAGAAATTAGCAGAATTTGCCAACAGCTGAAGTGTAGTCGTTTTCTTTAAAATATATCTGGACCTTGATCTTTGTTATAAGTACGGTACTCTTCATTTTGAATATCGAAGAAAAACTCTCTTCATTCCTGATAGAAGGTTAATATTTCTTTCATTACCACTTATATCATTACTCAGGAAGGTTCAGGGGTGGGTTCCTGCCAGTTCTAACATCTTCTATAGAAGAGGTTCCACAAATCTACAGTGCCCTTTAGAACCGGTTCCAGTTCCCTCCCCCCACCCGTCTGCACATCATCAAGATGAAGAGTGAGAGGAGGAATTCTGGGAGTTGAAGTCCACAAGTCTTAAAGCTGTCAACTTTGAACACCCCTGGGTTGTTTTTTTTCTAAAGGGTCAGGGGTGCAAGGTTCTTGTAACTTGACAGCTTTAAGACTTGCGTGCTTCAAATGCCAGAGTTTCTGAGCCAACATTTTGGTTGCTAAGAAAGAGCTTTGTTAAGTGAGTTTCACCACATTTTACAAGTTGGCCATGCCCACCTAGTCACATGGCCAGCAAGCCACTCCCATCCAGTCACATGGCCAGCAAGCCACTCCCACAAAGCAGGCCACACCTACAGAAGAGGTTCTAAAAAAATGTGAAACCCACCACTGGGAAGGTTTAAAAAAAAAATCAAGGAAGAACTCCAGACAACTACTTAATAAATACAATTATCAGTAGTCAAGTTTGACAAAATGTCATTTTTATCCATGATATACTGAGTAGAACAGGCATAGCATCTCAAATGAACATTGTTGTTTTCTCTGACACTGGATCCAGTTAGTAATAAAGACTCACAAGCGTTTGTAGGCCTGAGGCAGGAATTCACTGTTTCTTTGGGAAATGCACTTAAAAATGAGCATGTCCAACCTTCACAGAGGTCAGCAAGTGTAAATAAATAAAATGTGCAGTAGGTTAGTATGGGCAAGAATACCGAATTGGAACTCTGGAGATTCTACAATACTGGAAATACAAAATACGGTTTTGAGATCCTAAAGCAGTGCTTCCCAATTTTTTTCTACCATTATCAAAATTATTGATCAGAAAGTCCTTTTTAAACCCAATGTAGGTAAAACAGCTTAAGATAATTTAAATGTCCCTAATTGAGTAGTGGGTTCATTTCTTGTTACCCAAAATCCATTTTTACCTATTATAACCCTACACTGCCCTAAAGTATAATAAAGCTTTCAGTCTGGCATTCCTGTTTTACTATAGTTTTCTAATGATAGTCTATTACATTACCCAGTCAGTTGGTTAAATTGCCTCCCCACTTGGTACATTTGGGATCATGTACTTAAAATATTAGGGACGCAGTGGCTCAGTGGCTAAGACGCTGAGCTTGTTGATCAGAAAGGTCGGCAGTTCAGCGGTTCAAATCCCCAGCGCTATGTAACAGGGTGAGCTCCCGTTACTTGTCCCAGCTTCTGCCAACCTAGCAGTTCAAAAGCATGTAAAAATGCAAGTAGAAAAATAGAGACCAGCTTGGTGGGAAGGTAACAGCCTTCCATGCGCCTTCGACATTTAGTCATGCCGGCCACATGATCACAGAGACGTCTTCGGAGAGCACTGGCTTTTTGGCTTAGAAATAGAGATGAGCACCGCCCCCTAGAGTCGGGATCAACTAGCACATATGTGTGAGGGGAACCTTTACCTTTTACTCTAAATATTGGATAGAGTGAATTATACAAGTTTGCTAAAAATGGCAGCATTTTCCCCTCATTGATTCCTACAGAAGAATACTCTCTGTGTGACAGTGTTCTGTCATACTGTGAGCTTGCTTTGCCTACAGATAGATAACAGCCTAAGAAATAAAACTGAGCAGGAAAACTTGAAAAGTAGTGATAATGTCCCATCTTAAACGTGCCAAGTGTTAAATATCACTAAATGTTAAAGAGGAGAGAGCAAAGAAAAATTCAGTGCTGCTGTTTGCAGGAAGATTCCCTGGTCTGCTGTAATTTCTAGTTCTATGCTGAGTCTGACACTTTAATCCAGTGAATTAACTAGAGATTTAACTTTTCCAGTTAAAGTGTGAGTTTGTATCTGGCAGAATTTCTGACCTCTGAAAGAATCCTTGAGTGGAGGAATGAGGTTAGCGGAAGCACTTCAGAACCCAATTCTTAGAATGACTAATGTCCAAACCGGTGGTGGGATTCAAATAATTTAACCACCGGTTCTTTGCCCTAATGACCAGCTGGGTAGGCGTGGCTGGGCGGTCATGTGACTGGGTGGGCATGGCCAACTCAACATCACTCACGTCGAGGGGAGCGTCTCCTCACCTGGCCTCTTGTGACCGTGGGGATGCTGCAATGGTCGTAAGTGTGAAAAACGGTCATAGGTCACTTTCTTCAGTGCCATTGTAACTTTGGATGGTCAATAAATGGACTGTTATAAATCAAGGATTATCTGTACAAAAATACAAAAAGCTTCTTTGCTTACAAAAAGCTGCCCTAAATACCAATCATTAGATTAGATACCGGCAACCCAGAGGCAGGGTGCCAGAGCGCCTTGAGGAATTAAGGTAGATAAAATGCAATGCTTTATTCCAACAACCGCTTCTCCGAACTCGTTAGAAAGTTAACAACCAGTTCTAGCGAATAGGTGCGAACTGGTTGAATCCCACAACTGGTCCAAACCAATTTTCATCTATCTCTTTGGAAATGGAGAGAGCCAACTCCCTTGCCCTGTCTGAATAAGGTCCTACTAATTCTTAGACGAGTAGTGTAGGAAGTTAGCACCCACCCCTCTCCTAGAAAAATGAAATATCCTGGGAAATATTGAAAATGCAGAATATTATATTTTCCCTGGATAAGAAATGGAGAAACATGTTTTTAGGCAGGAAACAGACTCACTCTTAATACCCCCCCACCTTTGTCAATGGGCCATTAAAAAAGCCTGAGCTAGTCTACTCTACATAAGAAAGGTAGGATTAGCCTTCTACAGAAACTCACCACATGGCATCTGAGAACTCAACCAAGCTTGGGACTCAAAAGATGCACAACCTACAAAGTTAGCTAAGGCACCCACACGCCCTGGGAGTCTGACAACCAATTGGAATACATTTCTTACACAGGAACAGGAAACAGAGAGGTGGGGCTGAACCGAGAGTATAACAAACCCAGGAACTCTCAGCAAGTTCTTTTCCCTCTTTTCTCTTCTTCACCCAACATCTGGAAACATATGATTCCCCCTTTTCTGTTCAGGAGCTCAAACCATGTGATCCTGTCCACCATTAAACCATCTTTCCAAGCAGCCTCCATGTTTCCAGTGACTTTTTCCCCACTTGGAGCTGAACCCAGAAGGACATTTCTTCCAACTGTAGCATGTTCATCATTTAGTAGATTCTCTTCTATCTGATCTTCGCTAGGTAGTGCTGCATTGTTTTGGTATCTTCAAGACTGCTGAGAGAGAATCTGTCACTCTCAAAATTACCCTTCACAGAATGCTAAGGGGACTTCTGTCTCTGGCTCCTGCTAGCTAAATCTGAGTGCCTTAAAAAATGTCCAATTGTTCTTTTTCCTCAAGGGTCCTTAATTGGAAATAGATCTGGTGCCAACATCCATTTTAAGAAGTTTCAAAGCATCAAGCAACAGACTTTGAAGCTAAAATCCATGGCTTAAATTAGATTTTTATTAGGTTTTTTTTTTAACCCTGATTAATAGTATGTCATAATTCTTTTTGCACATGTGAACTCTAGAACAAAATAATAAGAACTAAGTGCTCTTTAAGCCATGAAAACAATTTCAAAAAGAAATTAAACAGAATAAAATAACGATTTACTTACCACTCTTAGAAACCCGTGATGTTCCAATAAGCTGCTTTTGGAAAAAATGCACCTTCAGAGAGCATACAAGATCCAGTGACTAAAATCATGTAATTCATTATAGATGCATTTTCTCTGCTTCTCTAAAAACAGTTGCTTGAAGTATATTATTTACCGGCAATTAATCAATACCCAACTTATTTAATTATCCTATTTTGTGATTTATCCTTTGTTCCCATATCATTCCAGCTTTATATTGCTTATAAAACAATGTATTATCTCAGAAAAATAATTAATCTGTCTCATGGAATGATAATGTTTATTCTGCAGGAACTATTTGATTAGTGATTCTACCGCCAGTTGCACAATGGCAGGCGTTCTTTGTTTTCTAAACTCTCACCCTCCAAATGAGATGTGTATAAAAATCAAACTGCTTGAAACTAATTTTGGAACAAACACAACTAGAAACTCAGTATCTGGTACATGTTCTGGTATGAAGGTACACCATCAAATTTCCCGCAAATTGAAACAAATACACAAATCACCAAAATATACAGTTTTCCCTGATATGCACATTTTTAATGCATCTCTCCTAAACAGAATTCTTTTTTGTAGCCTACCCATCAGTACAAACCCTTTTGGAGTGCTGTTTTTGTGCCAAATTATGGCAGGATGAATACTACCAATGACTTCTGCTTTGTTTGTTTGTTTTTCATCCCTACTAATGATTCAGGCCTGCTAGGATGATTTATGAAGCACCTCATTGACTGAATGTACACTAGATGCCCTTCAAAGCTGTCATTCACAGATGGGTGAGAGAATTCAGATAGAAGATAACTCCATTATGCAGAAGTCATCTATTTAATGCTTAGTTAAGGGGAGCACCTAAAACAGACAAGCAATGAATCAATGACATGATAAACATTCACTACTAAGCTATCAGTCTTTTCCACACTCGTACATGTCAGTGAGAAGCAGCAGTTCATGGAGCATGAGGAGAAGAAAATCTTGGGAAAGGAGACCATAGCAGACAAGAAAGGAATAAATGATGACTTGTTTAATAGGGAATAGAAGTCGTTTACAGAGAGGGAGACGTGCTGATATAATCACCACTATACTCTTTTATCAAGATCTTACTTGCAAAGGCTATGCCCTGAGGTTTAGGTGGACAATAATTTGTCTTTTGACTCTTCATTGGTGCTAAAAAAATATTTGGGTGGCTTTTCAAAGACTGTCCAAGTTTATACCTGCAAATTCAAACTCACAACACAAGGATACAGGCAGTAGACCTATTATAGTTGAAGAGAGCACTGCATAGTTCTTTCTCTTTAATTATTAGTGTTAATCTATACATTTCTGCACATTCTAATATTTTCCTGATTACCTTCTCATCTATAGGAATCTCTTCACTTTTCCAATGTTGTGCAAATACAATTCTAGCTGCAGTTAATACATGGATAATTAAACAAATAATCTCTTTATTATAAGCTTCAGGAAAAATCCCCAGCAAGAATATTTCTGGCTTTAACTCAATTCATTCTTTTATCATCTTCTTCAACCATGTCTTTATTTTTGTCCAATATTTTTTTGCTTCTACATACTGTATATCCACTACATTTATTTATTTATTTATTCTTCGCATTTCTAAACCGCCCCCTCTCCCAAAAAGGGACTCGGGGTGGTGTACAGTCCACACAACAAATAACAAATAAAAATACAAATATAAATATAACTATAAATATACGTATATATATGGAGGAGGTTAAAATTAAAAGAGCTGTACAGAAGAATAAAATATGGCTCTAAAAGCCCTAAAATCAATCAGATTTAAAACACTACCCTTAAAATAACCAGTTGAGAGTATACTTCCAGGAGGTAGCAGTTGTAACATTTATAATTATGCCAGGCCAGCTAATCGAAACAGGTGAGTCTTCAATTTTTGTTGGAAGGAGCGGAAGTCCAAGGTGGTTCTAATGTCGGGGGGGAGGTCATTCCAGAGGGTTGGGCCCATCACAGAGAAGGCCCTATTCCTTGGCGCCGCCCGCTGGCATTGCCTAGTGGACGGCACCTGGAGAAGGCCCTCTCTGTGAGAGCGGATTGGCCGCAGGGATGTATGTGGGAGGATGCGATCCCGCAAGTAACTAGGTCCTATGCCATGGAGCGCTTTAAAGATAGTAATCAGGACCTTGAAACGCACCCGAAAAACCACAGGCAGCCAGTGCAGCTCGCGCAGGAGCGGTGTTACATGGGAGTATCTAGACCTCCCCATGACAACCCGCGCGGCCGCGTTCTGGACTAGCTGCAGTCTCCGGGCGCGTCCCATGGGAAGCCCCATGTAGAGAGCATTACAGTAGTCTAGGCGAGACGTCACCAGCGCATGAGTGACTGTGCATAGGGCATCCCGGTCCAGTAGGGGGCGCAATTGGCGCATCAGGCGAACCTGGTGGAACGCCCCCCTTGCCACGGCTGCCACATGGTCATCCATTGACAGCCGGGCATCTAGGAAGATGCCCAAATTGCGCGCCCGTTCCACAGGGGGCAATTGCTCGTCCCCTATGGCCAGCGATGGGGTCAGCTGGCTGAACCGAGGTGCCGGAAGCCACAGCCACTCAGTCTTGGAGGGGTTGAGTTTGAGTCTGTTGTCCCCCATCCAGACCCCGACGGCTTCCAAACACCGGGACATCACTGTGACAGCCTCGTTGGGGTGGTTTGGGGTTGAAATGTACAGCTGTGTATCATCAGCATACAGATGGTATTCAACCCCAAAACCACGGATGATCTCACCCAGCGGCTTCACATATGCATTGAACAGAAGGGGCGAGAGGACCGACCCCTGCGGCACCCCACAAGAGAGTGGCCTCGGGGTCGATCTCTGCCCCCCTGTCAACACATATTGCATCCGGCCGGAGAGGTAAGAGTCGAACCACCGTAAAACGGTGCCTCCGACTCCCATCCCCTCCAGCCGGGGCAGAAGGATACCATGGTCGATGGTATCAAAAGCCGCTGAGAGATCTAATAGGACCAGGATAGAGGAACAACCTCTATCTCTGGCCCTCCAGAGATCATCAACCAACATATGATAGTAAGATCCAGGTATCTGGTGGCACTTCCAACATTTAGCTGACTGTGTGTGTGTGTGTGTGTGTGTGTGTGTGTGTGTGTGTGAATATGTTTATGATTATATATATACATACATACATGTGTGTGTGTGTGTGTGTGTGTGTTGTATTTGTGCTGATAAATAAATAAAGGGAGACTAGTATAGATCCATTTCAAGGTATTTAGCTCTCATCAGCTAGCCATACCCTTACTGGGATTTGAACCAGTAAGCTTCCTCCCATATTTGGGCATACCAGGGGTTGTAACATACATACATACATACATACATACATACATACATACATACATACATACATACATACATACATGTTGTATTTGTATATGAATATTGATATATGAATATTATATGACATGGGAAATATTTTATTAAAGGTTAGAGGAAATAAAGGGAAATTAGAAATAAGGGAAGAAGACTAAAGAAGATTAGAAAATGTGTTAAGATAGAGGTATAAACAAGATGATAATTGTTAGTATTATAATGAGGAAGATCATTATGCTTAATGATATTATTGTATTTTTATTACTTCTGAAAAGCAGGTTAGTGGGATGGGGAGGGAATGGGGATTTTGCAGTATTCTTCCCCCAGGAGTGGGGAGGGAATGGGAATTTTGCAATATCGTTCTACTGCCACACCCACAAAGCCACACCCACAAAGCCACACCATGCCCACAAAGCCACGCCCACAGAACCAGTAGTAAAAATTGTTGAATCCCACCACTGATCAATATGAAAAGGCCTCAAAACATTGAAAACCCATGTGCCTTCTTGTGAATACATTACAGTTGCAGTAGTTTGGTTCAGGCTTTGCTGAAACTGAAACGCAAGTAGGCCGTGAGAATGTAACCTTTAAAAGTGCTTGCATAGGATATTGGTTAACCACATTATTTGACTAAATTGTATTTTTAGACCAAGATGTAAAATCAGGCGATGTATGTTGGCACACAATGTTGGGCCACTCCCAGCTGTGGCGCAGTTAATATTTGTTTTCTTATTCTTTGTGGAAAATTACTGAACACACTTCCTTGTATGTGTCCACTCCCCCGCCCTTGCTGAAGCATACAATAAAAGGGTTTGTGCAGGACACGTCAGGAGGAATGTAGCAATACACCCTCCAGGCACCCTGTGCATGCCTTTCTCGAGCAAACTCTTTGTGTGGTGTCTTGATTTGCGGCCTCCGTCCACGAGTGGACCCTCCGAATTCCCGGTGAGGACCGGGGTTCGTTTCCCTGCCAGAGGGGGAACTCTGAAGGCCCAGACAGACGAATCCGGAGTTGAGTGTGTTGCAGATCTCGCTGCGACACCTTCTCAGTAATGGCCTGCAGTTTTGTGGCTTTTCCTGTTCCCTGTGCTAAGAAAATGATAATGATGAGAAAATGTCTACCTAAGTGGGGACCATACAGTATCTTGGACTTAAACAGAGAGCTAAAGAAGCATAGAAAGCAGGAGATCCTGCCCATCACAAACTACAATCATAGATTCAAATTAAATAGCAAAAATTATGAATGTTTTCAGTCCATTCATTTAAATGAAACGTGGATACATTTAGTATTGTGTTGCTTAGATGGATATCAACTTTTTTTAAAATGGAACATATTTGGCATTTATGAATTTCCATTGTAATTAAAGGCTTATGCATCCATTCATCCCCAAAAATCTTTCATTTGTTCCAGAGACTTCAAATCTTTTATAAAATAGTGAGTCGGTGAACAAGTTTCTATAGTGCAATCATGCTTGAGGCAGGTGGACTTTTCAGATGAAATGATACAATCTTCAAACTTTTCTTCCACATGTTTCCTCCAGAAACATAATGGAACTAGAATTTTATTATGTAAAATGCCATTCATCTATATCATATTATTAGTTGTGAATGGAGAAAATTGCTACCATATAGGCAGTGTAATTTTTCTTGCTATGTTTTGCATTAATTTTCCTCTTGATTAAATTGTGTGCAGGTGTTATACTGTGCTGGGCAATGAGAAGGTATCAGTTTTGTATGGTAAGTAGTTCATGGAGATTTATAAAACAGAGCACCAAGATAATTAAATAAGTCTTAAGTGGATTAGCTGGTTAAAAATCCCCAATATGTTTTTTTTTTAACAAGGACAGCATGCAAATTGACTTCAAAACCAGTAACACAATCATTGTAGTATTTTATTTTCTGTAGCAGAGGGTAGGAATCATTTATAACTTTTTTTGAAGGGCTAGAATACAAAGTTCTAGAAAGTAGGAGATTTGATGAGGAGGTAATATAAAATTAGAAATATTTTTGACACTTTTATAAAAGGCATGGTATTATTTTACCCCCATCCAAAATAAGAACCTCAGAACTTTTCCCTCTTATCTGTCTATCATCTACCATCTATCAGTCTATCATCAATCTATCTATCACTGAATTCCGAAGAGCCCCTTTAGTTGGGAAGACAAACAAAATTAAATAAGGAAATACAGTATTTCTGTCTACCTGCCTGCCTGCCTTCCTGTCATTACTGACTAATCCCGTGAGATGCATATCATCACCTTCATCATAGTTGGAAGAAACATTGGAAATCTTCCAGTCCATCCCCCTGCTCGAGAGGGAGACTCTATATCATTTCTGTCAAATAGATGTCCAATTTCTTCTTAAAAGATTCCAGTGATGGAGGAGCACCCACCAATAGAGGGGCCAAAGAGCCGCGGTTTGCCGACCACTGAGTTTGGCCATGTTTTAAAGAACAGCAAAAGATTGTGGAGGAGGAGGAGGAGATGAAGATGAAGAAGATGGAAGAGGAGGAGGAGGAGGAGGAGGAGGAGGAGGAGGAGGAGGAGGAGGAGGAGGAGGAGGAGGAGGAGGAGGAGGAGGAGGTGGAGGAGAAACTGCTGCTGAAAATAAAGTCTGAAACCCTGGTGCAAAGTCTCCTTTTCCCCAATTAAATAAACCAGCCTGCTAAGATTATTTAAGCAAGAAGGTAAACTAATTCTGTAGGTGGCACGTTCAAATAATTTAGTTTCCATTCTGCCACATTATGACGTGTCATTGTATACTACCTTCATATTTATATCCTTGCTGTTTCAAAGATCCCATGAAGTGCAGTATGAATGATCTAATCAGCCTGAAACCAAGCTAATGCGATGTTTCAGAGGCACTGTAGCCTATAGGTATTTGCCTCAGAAATGTGGATTATTAACAATTCTAATTTCAGTTAGGCAAGGTTGTTTTAGAAATAAATATTTACAAGCAGCCTTCTCTTAAGCAGACATTAAACCCCTTGTGACAAAGGGTGGAAGTCATCGAGAGGCAGGAGGACTTAGGGAAAGCTCCACTGTTTCTGGCTCCAGCTGCTATTAGATATGTTGTTGCTCCTGCCAGCTATCTTAGTCAGTTTGCACTGGCATGGTGCCATGTGCTTCCATCAGCCATCCTGTATGGAAAAGTATAAAAGGATACCATTCACGGAAAGACTCTGTCCCTGTGGCTCAGCAGAGGTGGAGACTGTGGGCACATGCTCCTTAGATGTTCCTGTTTTACAGATATTAGGAAAAAACCATGTTCTGCCAATAACTGCTAGGTATCCTGGGGTGTTCCAACACTACCTATCGCCAGTGGCTGCTTAAGGATAAACAGTCTGCAACTACAGTGCAGGTGGCCAGATTCTGTGCAGCAGCACTGGGGATTCGTCGCAAACACGTGTCTTCTCCATCATAGTGATGTTACATAACAAATGTGGCAAACCCTTTGCACTGCTTAGTCACTTCCCTTTTTAGTGTTGAACTTACAACGGGCCACACAGTTTAGGGATTGCAACTATCTTATAATTAGACCATGTATAATTGACACTAGATTTTATTATAGATTTTATTGTTACTTATTATTTTGCACTAAATGTTTTAAGGGTATATATACTAATTACGTTTATTTGTTCTGGTCACTGGTCTAAGACTGTAATAATAAATGTTTGTTGTTGTTGACCTAAGTGTGTCACAATGGCATTAAACTCCTGCTTCATATCAACTTCAGCAACCTTAAGATTTATGAACGTCAACTCCCAGACATGCTGGCTGGAAATTCTGGGAGTTGAAATCCACACATTTTACGGCTACTGATGTTGACAATGACAGATACTGTTTGAAAAAGACACGAAGTATGGGAAATTTGCATCACACAGGCATGGAAGGGCTATGTCCAAACAAAATTGTTCTAATGAACCATGGACATCGGACATTACAAGGTCTAATATGCAATGTACATGGTTCATTACAGCAATTCTATGAAGCCTCCAAATGATGTAGTCATCCTATAGCCAACAGCTCATCAATAATCCATTTAGCCAAAAGAAGAAAAAGCCAAATATCCAAAGGTATAGTGCTGCTACATAATTTGAGATCATTGGTGATTATGTTTGGTCCAGACATTTTCCCCCTATAAATAAATACCGCATTCAATTGGAGAGAAGCTTCTTTTACCTGTCGTAGAAGAAGTGTTGCGCACAGTAGTACATCATAGCTCTCCTAGTGTCATCACCAAATCTATTCCTCTCAGTGATGATACTGTTCGAAGAAGAATTGATGAAATGGCTGAAGATATTGAAGAAAGTTTGTGTGATATTCTGAAAAAACAAAGATTTGGCCTGCAACTGGATGAATCTACGCTACCAGGCAATGAAGCACTGCTCTTGGGTTATGCTCATTTTATTAAAGATAATGAAGTAATGCAAGAATTACTGTTTGCTAAGGAGTTGGAAACAGACACTCGAGGTGCGTCTATTTTTACGGTAGTTGAACAATTCTTCAAAGAACAAGATATACCAATGAAAAACATCATTGCTTGTGCTACAGATGGTGCTCCAGCATTAACAGGAAAACACAAGGGATTTCTTTCTTATTTAAAAAAGGCAGTACCAGACGTTTTTACGATACATTGTGTAATTCATCGACAGCATTTGGTTGCCAAAAACTTGAGCTGTCGTCTTCATAATTCCCTCAGCATTGTTGTAAAATCAGTGAATAAAATTAAGAATCAACCCCTCAATTCTCGAATATTACGTCAATTGTGTGTTGAGAATAACGAAGAATTTGACCGTCTCCTTCTACATACCGAGGTGAGATGGTTATCCAAAGGAAACTGTTTTAAACGATTTTATTCTCTGTTCGACACAGTCGTGCAATTTTTACAGGAAAATAAATGCAGTGATTTGAGTGATGATCTCTTGGCATGCAAAACGGATATTGCGTATTTAACTGATTTGTTCTGTATATTCAATGATTTAAATTTGCAATTACAAGGTGATGATATAAGCCTCATTAAGGCAAAATCTAAAATTTGTAATTTCATAGAAAAGCTGCGTTTCTTCAGAGAAAACATTGGTCGTTTGAATTTGTCTCATTTTCCAACTCTTAAACTACAAATTGCTGACACTGATACTTCTATAGTAGATGACGACCTCTTGATTTATTGTGATCATTTGAAATCTCTGCAGGAGAACATGATTGAAAGATACCAAGATCTTATAAATATGGAAATCCCGGACTGGGTGCTAAATCCATTTACTTATGTTTGTGGAAGTGACACTAATCTTGTAATTCAAGAAGACTTAATTGCTGTAAAGAACGACTTTGAATTGAAACCTCTCTTCAAAAAATCGTACGCGGATTTTTGGTTGCAGAAAGAAATTCCTGAAAGATATCCAAATTTGTGGGAGGCAATTAAACTTTATTTTCTTGCTTTCCCATCATCTTACATGGCTGAACGCGGATTTAGTGTGGTTTCTAAACTTCTTACCAAGCAAAGAAATCGCCTGCAAATTGTAAAAAGGGGAGATTTGAGACTACTTCTAAGCAACATCGATCCTAGAGTGAGTGAATTGGTTGCGAAACATCAGTGTCATCCATCTCATTAAAAGTTCTGAATAAAAGTTGAGTTTATCAAACATTGTTCTGCACCATTAAAATTTATTTACATGTAATACATTTTGCAATTTAATACATTTTGTATATTATACAATTAAATAATCTTTAGGGGGCGGTGGCAAATCAAATTGTGTCTTAAGGGGGCGATGGTTAAAAAAAGTTTGAGAAACACTGGTTTAAACTAAGCAGGACCTGAGCAGTTCAGGCACAACCATAAAAGTTCATAAAAGTAAGCCAGTCACTCTCTCTCCTCCCAAACTATCTCATGGGGTTGCTATAATGGGGAAAAGTAGAGGAGAAGATGCTATGATGGGTAGTTTAAACCGGAGATCTGAAATATAAATCTGGCAATGAAACAACAAAATGTTAGTTATATGGCTGCTGTCTTTATTCTCCCATTATACACTTGTCAATGGTATAAACAGACATTTAAACTGGTTGATGCAATGCAGAGAAAAGCTGGAGAAGTAGTACTATTAAAGCGGGAAGCTGGCCGAAAGCAGAAATGCTGAGTTTGCTTTCCATTCCATCTATGATATACAGTTAATCTTTCTTTAAGCTAAGCTCAGCTATAATTTTCATAGTTCTCTGCTCATAATGCTAAGTTTCATATTTTTTACAGCTCAGATTGCTTATTATAATCATAGCTGTCTTCTTTTTTCAGTTGTTATTTCATGCATTTATTCATGTTTACACCATTTTATATTCTATGTTGAATCATTGTTCTTATATATAGTTTTAGTATTAGTGTTTACTAATTGCTGATATTAGTGTTAGTAGTGCTAATACTTCAGTTCATTCCCTCCCTCCCTCCCTCCCTCCCCCCCTCTCTCTCTCTCCCTCTCTCCTTTTTGCTATATTTTACCACCTAGATCATGGGTGTCAAACTCAAGGCCTGCAGGCTACATCCAGCCCACAGGGTGTTTAGATCTGGCCCTGAAAACAGCACAGGACTGACCCATGGTGTCTCTGCAGCAAAAATTGAGCTCAGGAGGACTCCATGCAGCCCTCCCAGGCTCCATTTTCAGCTTCAATGGCTTCCTGGAGCCTTCTGTCACTGAAAACACAGAGCTCAGGAGGACCACAGTCCCATGAGCTCCATTTTCACTAGCAGATGGGTGCAGGAAGCCGTCACAGCCAAAAATGTGACTGTGGGGGCTACATGCCCCCTCCAAGTTCTGTTTTTGCTGGCAATGCCTGCAGAAGGCCGTTGTGGTCGAAAACGGACCCCACTGGCAGAGGGCTGACATGAGTGACATTAAGTTGACCATGCCAACCTGGCCCCCTGAGGTCAAACACAACCCTAATGCAGCCCTCAATGAAATCGAGTTTGACACCCCTGCTCTAGATTTTAAAAAATTACTGGTTGTAAATGTTACAGTTTTATGCTACCTGATGCTGGTCTATGATTGAAAAAGTTTACGGAGTTTGATTGAATTAGCTGCAATGCTGAAATGTTGGGTAAATTTCAAGGCATTTTATTTCATCTTATCAGAAAATGTGCAAAGATAAAAGAGTGAACGTTCAAAGCTGTCATATTACCTGATTGCCCTGGAGTCTTGTGCTAACAAGAGTTGTAAACATAGATTTTAGAAGATGTTCCATACATAGTGTTTCTGGGAAAGGAACGCAAAAAGTACTGGGAGAGATGAAACACAAATTGTTGTGAAAGTTGATACTTTTCACTTGTTCAAATCAAATTATACAATCTTTTGGAGTCCTCATACTGTAAGGATCCAAGCAACACAAAATAAATATTAAGAGGTAGTATTTTCTAGCACTGCAACATTATATCCTAAGAACTGGACTAAAGTAGGTTATCTTACAAGGTGTTTGGATGGATAAAAATTAGTCTGTCAAAAGTAGAAGCATTTCATTCTGATGATCCTCAAATATATATAATAGAGCAACTACTTTATTTTGTCTTTGCTTGCACTTATCCCCAATTCATTGTTTTATGGGGTTTACTCTAGGTTTGGAAGCTGAAGTTTCACCTTTATTAACTAAATGCACAACTCAGAATGTCAAAATATTCCTTCCTACTATGCAACCTTATATGAAAATGAATGTCCTTAAAATAAAATGCCCTTAAAATAAAGGGCTAGTACCATTTCTATCATTGTTGTTGTTATTGTTAGTTGAGAAGCTGTGTCCAACCCATCATGACCCCATGGACAACATTCCTCCATGCCTTCCTGTCCTCTACCATCCTCTGGAGTCCATTTAAACTCACACCAACTGTTTCAGTGACTCTATCCAGCCATCTCATTCTTTGTCGTCCCTTTCTTCTTTGCCCTCAATCTTTCCCAGCATCAGGCTCTTCTCCAGTCCTTCCTTCTCATTTGGTGGTCAATGTATTTCTGTCATATATCTATATTTGGCTCGGTATCAACTTATTTGAAAAAAAATAATTTACATTGCTGTAAAATTGTGTACAATTAAATTACATAATATCCCTCTTGATTGCATTAATCCTACAGCCCATTTGACTAAATTTGGAAGCGGTGGATGTCCTGATTCTAAAATATCATTTTCCTGACAATTTTGTCCAATCCTATAAAGAAGAAAAACATAATGGATGGACGAAAACTGAAATGAAATTAGTATTTTATTTAGTATTTATTTCTTTATTTAATTAGCATTTTATTTAAGGACTATTTCTGAAATGAGGGTTAAATTTGCCTTAATTAAGATCCATCTGATCATTTCTAAGTTCTATTGCTCTTTTGCCAACTCACAGTTCAAACTGAATTTTGTAGTTTCAATTGGTATGAGTGTATTAGGATGAGGGAGGGAGGAGAGGGAGATAGCTTAAATGAAAATATATCACTTTGTTTATTGAAATGAATAAAGAATCTAATCACCATCCCTTTTCTCCCAATCACTTCATAATTAAGGAAAATTAAGGGAAATTGTCAAATGAATTTTGCAATAAGACCTAGCCTAAAACACAAGTTGGTGTTATATGACTTTTCAGGAAACAGCTTTTTGAGAATTACGTTACATTATACCTTGTTAATTTTTGAAAGAGAATTAAGATATTTATGAATGATGTATATATACACACATATATAACATATATAATAAAAACTCTATCAACTTCTATTTTGTTGTGAAAGAGAATTACTGTCCCATTTTGCTTCCATTTTCTGATCAATCCAGATTTTTCCTGTTTTGATTTGGAAGCTCTAATGACAAAATATTGCATTTCTATGTGCTGAAAATGCACATGTAATTTTGTGGAAGTATGCAGATAAAATTCTGGAAGCATCACAATTACAGAAACATAGATAGCAAAGGTGATGGCTCAGGGGCTAAGACACTGAGCTTGTTGATCAGAAATGTCAGCAGTTCGGCGATTTGAAGTAAAAGTGGAAGAGAGGGAGAGAAAGAGAATATCCCTCCCCAACCAGTTCCCTCCCCATGTCACAGAGCCATGTCTTAAAATCAGCAATCACTTTATACCAATTCCTCTTCAGCCCAATTGATTTGTAACACCAGGTGCATTCTCCAACATGCTGAACCCTAAACCCAGAGCAGGGAGGAAAAGTTCTCCCTTTCATAGAATATATATTCTTGCCAAATAAAACACTATATGGTGCTGTTATTCTTTAAAAAGAGGAATCATTTCATGGGATCACTCCAGATTCAGGAAGATATGGAGCCAATTTTCCCACCAGATGTGGGGGTTTTTTATGCGCAAGGCTGACTTAATGTGCACCCCTTCTTAAATTTGTTCATTTTTCCCTAGAAAGTCTGACCAGAGTTTGAGAAGCTCTGATTTAGAGAGGGTTTTTTTCATGTTTAATAAAGTATCCACAGATTTGGGGTACCAGGTAGTCCTCGACCTACGACCACAGTTCAGTCCATATTATCTGTTGCTAAGAGAAACATTTGTTAAGTGAGTTTTCCCCCATTTTACAAGCTTTCTTTCCGCAGTTGTTAAGTGAATCATTCCACTTGTTAAGTTATTAACATGGTTGTTAAGTGAATCTGGCTTTTCTATTGACTTTGCTTGTCAAGCTTGCAAAAGATGACCCAGAACATTGCTACCGTCATAAATATGAGTCCATTGCTTGTAAATAAAATTAGCAAATTCTGCCTTTAAAGGTAATCATTCTAACTTTTGGAATACTAATAGCAGTGTTAATCTTATAGTCACTACTTGAATGTATAATAGCAGGTTTTTCCAAGGTGCTTATCTAATTAGAAGCCCTAGATGGAGCTAAATAAATTAAAAAATGTCTCTGTTTTGTTGTAGGTTGTTAAGTGCTATGTATGGTTAGAGGTATATTTATACGCTGTGTACAGTGTGGAATGTAACCTTATAATGGTTTACTCTGTTTAACAGATGAGTCTTTTGAAACAAGGAGAAAAAGAAAGGTGTAGGTGCTTACAAAGCCATTTTTTAAATTAAAAAATAAAAATGAATTGAATGAAATGTTCAATTAATTCTTTCAGTTGCAGTTGGTGCGTTGAATTACTTGGTAGGCTAAGATTTATGCCTGAAGGTTTACTAAATATTGTCATTTGTTCTGTGGAGTTCAAACCTATTCTTTTCTCCTACATCACACTTCTTTTATCTGATTCAAATCCAGATGTAATTTATTAGGTGACAAAAATACTTTCATAGACACTATATTAGAGATGCACTGATACAGGTCTGGAATAAAATTAGAGAAAAATACTACATGAAAATACCGACATGGCTTTCCACTATGGAAGCCATGACACATCCCAATACACTAGATCTATTGAAAATGGTTAGATATAGTGAAATTTTAGACATCCAAGGAAATTTGAAAACAAATCAGGAATTGAAGGAGCAAAATATAAATATAGACTGGTTGCCATATCTTCAACTACAATCGAGATACAAACAGGATGTAAAAGAATATGGAATATACACAGAATTATAACAAATAGATAAAATTTTAATTGGCTTGGAAAATAAATTCATAACAAAAATTTACAAATATTTATTAGAAGAATAAAAAGTTAAAGGTTGCATGATAGAGTGGGCCAAAACCTTTGGACACAATATAGATCTAGTGGATTGGGAAAGAATTTGGAACACAAATTATAAACTAACACGATCAGTAGCACTCAAAGAAAATATGTATAAAATGTTTTATCGTTGGCATTTATCACCAACGAGATTGGCTAAAATGTACCCAAACATGAATCTGACCTGCTGGAAGTGTAAAAAAATACAAGGGACTTTCTATCACATATGGTGGGCCTGCCTGGAAACTCAAAAATATTGGACAAAAATTTGGAAATGGGTGCAAGAAATTACAAGAGAACAAATAAAATACAAACCCGAACTTTTTCTGCTGGGAATAATCAAAGGGAAATGTACAAAGAAAATTAAGTATATATTAACACTTCTGCTGACCTCAGCTAGAATAGTGTTTGCCCAATGCTGGAAACAAAATAATATCCCCTCGGATGAATTAGTGATACAAAATTTTTTGGATTGTCCAGAGATGGACAAATTAACACTAAAATTAAAAGACAAAGAAGAGTCAGAATATTATGAAATTTGAAACAATTGGTACATATGGCTGCAAAACAAGAATAAAATTAATTAAGCCAAAAAACTATAGATAGATAGATAGATAGATAGATAGATAGATAGATAGATAGATAGATAGATAGATAGATGATAGATAGATGATAGATAGATAGATAGATAGATAGATAGATAGATAGATAGATAGATAGAGATAGAGAGATAGAGAGATAGAGAGATAGATGATAGATAGATAGATAGATAGATGAGAGAGAGAGAGAGAGAGAGAGAGAGAGAGAGAGAGAGAGAGAGAGAGAGAGAGAGAGAACTGTGTATAAAGGTTTATAAACATAGTGAAATAATATTTACATGTACATGTACATAATAATGTTGATATAATGACTGTAAGGTGGTGTAGAAGGAAAAAATAATTAATTTTTTTTATTAGGTGCCAAAAATTATTCTGGGCCTATGCTTATTGGAAACAAATGATATTACCAGAGGGATATAAAGGTATACATTCAATTTAGAAGTTTTATTTTAAATCTTAGCATTTACATTTTTATATTTTGTGGCTCATCGTTTGTTTTTGTGGTAAAATAAAATACTGTTCTTTCAATTTTCTGTGGAAAAGCATTAATGCCTTAAAATTGATTTTATACAAGAGAAAATGGGTTTTTGTGGTTGTTTTAAATGAGGGGATTTGGACATGTATATTATGTCAAAGGGTGGGGGGGAAACAATTGAAATTTATTTTGATGCTTTCAATTATTTTGGAAGTTGAGGCCACGCATCATTATATCTCAAACATATATGTCTCAACCACACACTACTCATTTTTAACATAAAAATGGAATGTAGCCTTGATACATCTTGATGTGATACATCTTGATAACTTGCATACTTGATTTTTTTCCCAAAAACTTGCTGCCCCATAGGATCCTCTGAAAATGTTTTTCAGCCTCATAACAGAAACTTTCAGGCTGCTGTATGCCAAAGAAGGCTCAAAACTATAAGGTGCGTTCCGTGCTATGATTTTCCAGAGGAAATGGAAAAAGATATTTTCCCATTCAAAACAACAACAAAATCATCCTGGTACACAGATAAAACAACACACTCAATGTATCTTTTCTCAGAGATTTACACTGCGATCTCACAGATTCAAGGAGTAAGAAGTGTAAACTTTTAAATACAGATTAGCTCCTTGAAATGCTAATAAACCCTGGGACACAATTAGTTCTGACAAGCACACCAACTCACAAGGCCCCTACATTTATTTTAATCCATACCAAAGTAGAAGTATGCCTTAATACACGAGCTTAACACATGAATTGCCTTTGAAAAATAAAAAGTGAAAGTACGGGATGAAGCCAAATGGATCAATTTGGTAAGGAACAGAGTGAAAAGAGGACATGTTTTACATTTTATAATAACCTCTTCCAGAGAAAGAGGAAGAGAGAAATACTTCCCTTCCCAAAAAAAAAAAAAAGACCCCGATCTCAGAATTAAAAGATATACCAAATATAGACTGCCCTGAAAAGGTCAAATATTAAAAATACATTTTAAAAAAGATTTTAAAAGTAGCTCAAGCTTTGTTTAGGACAATCAAGTATGAGAAAGGTTCAAGACCCCTTCTACTCTGAAAGCAGTATTGAGGAGACTGAACAATTAGGTTTAAATATAGAATTAAGTAGGACTCCAATGTTACATGGGCCTGAGATCTTAAAGAACTATTGCCAATGAGTTCAACATTCCCTGGCTACCAACAGTGATTGTTATCAAAGGTCACACCAAAGCCACAACTTCTGCATTGCCAACAAGTGAGCTTGTCATGCCACATGCAGGCCTACATTCCATGTTTCATCTGGGAACGCTTTCTAAGTGCACAAGGGAAATGGACGAAGAAGTCTTTTTAGATAAATGAACCAGCAAGATAAGCTGAGAAAGGGGAGGCCTTGGAAATACGTTTTAGGTATCAGAGCAGAGCAAAGATAAGAATTAGAGACAAACAAATCAATAAGCAAATATGGTCTTGGATATTTTCTGCTGATTCTCTTCAGAAGGAAAATAAAAATATTACATTAAAATAAAATAATAAATAAAATAAATAAATAAAATAATAAAAGGCTTCAGCTGGTCCAGAATGCGGCCGCGCGGGTTATCATGGGGGTACCTAGGTGCTCCCATGTTACACCCCTTTTAGGCGGCCTGCACTGGTTACCGGTTGTCTTCCGGGTGCAATTCAAGGTACTAATTATGACCTTTAAAGCGCTCCATGGCTTAGGCCCAGGGTACCTGCGAGACCACTTACTGCCACCAATAGCCTCCCACCGTCCAGTACGATCCCACAGAGTTGGCCTCTTCAGGGTGCCGTCGGCCAGACAGTGTCGGCTGGTGACCCCCAGGGGGAGAGCCTTCTCTGTGGGAGCGCCTTCCCTCTGGAATGAGCTGCCCCCGGAGCTTCGCATAATCCCTGACCTCCGGTCCTTCCGACGCGCCCTAAAAAGTTGGCTTTTCCAGCAATCCGGCCTGGCCTGTTAATTTTATTTAATTTTTAAAATGTGAGTGTTATATAAATTGGGTTTGTTTTTTGGACTGTTTCTAATTTCCTTTTAACTTTTGTACTATGTGTTTTTTAATGCTGTACGCCGCCCTGAGTCCTTGGGAGAAGGGCGGCATATAAATCTAATAAATCCAAACCAATCCAAATAAAAATAAAATAAAAGTATGTGTTTACCCATTCACCGAGATCCAATAGTTGGATCTGTATAATAAGAAACCTTACTGAAATGTAGGAAGGACATGAAGGGAACTAGATTTGTCTAGCTTAAAGAATAAAAGGATTAGAGATGACATGTTAGCCATATTTTCTATATTTAAGGGCTTGTCACAGGAAAGAAGGTGTTGACTTATTCTCCAAAGCATCTGAAGGCAGGACAAGAAACAATGAAAGTGTCAGGTGTGTCAACTCATAAAATTGCCAGAAAGCTTGTTAAAGAAGATCCAACCTGGAAGTAAAGAGAACTTGCCTGACAATGAGAACAATTAGTCAATGGAACAGGTTGCATGCCAGAATTGCGAGTGTCCATCCCAGGAATTTTTCGAGAAAAGATTTGGACAAAGCATTTGTCCAATGTATAAGGTCTCCTGTTTGAGCAGGGGGTTAGATTATAAAACCTCTAAGTCACCCAAATTTAACGAGCTCTCCTTCAACCCCCACATCTAGATCATTTATGAAGATATTGAAGAGCACAGACCCCATGCTGGGTGTGGTTGGTCAGCCAGTTATGAATGCATCTGGTGGTGGTACTGTCTATTCCACATCTTACCAAGAAGTAGATTGTGGTCTACTTTGTCAAATGCCTTATTGGAATCCAAGTGTACTATATCTACAGTGTATCCCTGATCCCCTAATTTAGTCACTTTATCAATAAAGGCAATACGTTTTGTCTAGCATGATCTATTTTGAACAACCCTATACTGATTTATGGTAATTACTTTGTTCATTTCTAGACACCCACAAATCTACCGCTTGATTATCTTTTCTAGGATTTCCCCAAGTATTGATTTCAAGCTGATTAGTCTGTAGTTTCCTGGATTCACTCTCCCCCCCCCCCCTTTTGTAACTTGGAACCACATCAGATCTTTTTCCAGTCCTCTGATAGTTCCCTTGAGCTCCAGGAAATTCAAAATATTTTGTTCAGTGGTTCCAAGATCAAATATGCCATTCCCTTCAGAGCCCTGAGATGCCATTCATCTGGTTCTGGTGATATGAACTCATCTAAAATGGATAGATGTATGGTAACCACTTTCTTGCCTATTTTGTCATGTATTCCTGTTCTGTCTCCTATGATAATGCTTTTGATAAGTTGGGCTATTTTTTTTTCCTTTTGCCTGAAGATAGATGCAAAGAATGAATTAAGCAGATCTCTGCTGCTTTCTCCCTGCTGCCCATCACCTCCTTGCCATCTTTTTCCATTGGTGGATTGATAATTTTCTTTTTCTTTTTCTTTTTTTTGTTACTTAAATAATGAAATAAAACCTTTTTGTTATTTTTGGCATTTGTGGAACACTTGAAACTTAGGAAACATTTCTTTCTCAGTTAATTTTCTGAAGTTTTGATTGAATCATTGTTCCCCACCAGCTCTAATATATATTGATAAAAGTTGTATTTGATTTTTTTAAAAGTAAAACCATAAACAATTATCCGCCTCCACTGCCACTAAAAATGATTCAGTGCACCCGTGTTGCAAATGATTCATAAGATTAATTGAGAGAGTTCACCATGTTCAGCTAATTTCTATGTTGGTGGAAAACACAGTTCAGAATATCAGGTTTTTTACCTTACTGTCAACATGATCAAATTGATTCACTTCCTATAGAATGCTGAATTCTAGCAGTCATTTATGAAACAGCAATTAATGAAAATTGTATTTTGCTGCTATTTAGTTCAAAGAACAAGCAATTTCTAAAGTTAATGTGACCTGCAATGATTAAATGGGCTGCCTAGAATCAGTTTGATTATCCATTTATAACACTTGCAAATTGGTTCTCCTCCTCCTCCTCCTCCTCCTCCTCCTCCTCCTCCTCCTCCTCCTCCTCCTCCTCCTTTTTCTTCTTCTCCCCTTTTGGTTATTGTCTTGCTTCTAATTGGTTGATAATTAAATAATTCCAATAAGTACTATGGCATCAACATTTAAGGTAGTTTTTTAAAAAAAGAACACTGAATTAAAGGGATGATTTACTTGCATAAAATATATAGCAACACATTTTGTTGTTAAAGAATCCATTAAATGAAATTTCATGATCCACCTAAATGAGTTATTCTTACAATGTGTTCTGAAAACCATCCATAGGAGAAAAGATCTCAGAACCCAGAGATAAATGAAAGCTCTGATGAAACCAAAGATTGAAATCAAGTTGAGTTCAACTCTTGGTGGATATGTGAAAGCACATCCATTATTTTTGGGCAACAATATGGAAGTGATTTGCCTTACCTTATTCAAGGCTGTTTTTTGAAAAAAATATTTCTGAGTTCCAAGGGTAATCCACAATTCAGCACTTCTCAATAGACTCCCCTCTATGTACAATTCACCCTGATGTGGTTTTCCAAGATGTGCTATATGTCCATTTATATTCTAATCCATTTGATCTAAACAGCCTTTCCTTTACAGACATTCATGCCTAACTCCTAGGTAAAAGTCAACATGCATCATTGGTGATGGATACTAGATCAAAGTTCCCCTAAGCTTTATTGGCTTCCAGCTCTTGTTCTTTAAGAGTCTGTAGTAAATCTGGGGACAAGCATCATCATAAGTAGTATCAGTGGCATCATGTTCTTCATAGTGAGGACAGAAGTGGAGAAGTGGAGAGGGTGACAGATGTTGGGGGTGAGGGTATCAATTCCTGGCTGGTGCCTAACCTGCCTGCAGAAGACAACTTTGCTACACTCAATAGCACATGCAATAGAGACTGGAGGAAGTTGGCAAAACAAATATGAAAAATCCACTGGCGGCTTTGGATTTTCTATAGAGCTGTACAGTATATAGCCAATCAGTTTAGGTAAAGGAAAACATAATGTGTTAGAAAAAGCAACATAATAAAACAGTCTATTAATCCAAGTACATGCTACAAACTCACTGAAAACCCAGAGAATGCAGATAATTACATTTAAAAAGGATGATCGCTTAATGAACAAAGAAATTATAGTGAAGGAAGAGAACTGGGAAATGTGTAACCCAATACAAGCAGCAATATAAAAATTAGCTAGAAGCGGTAAGTGGGTAATTGCCTTTTAAACAAAGATGTGAAAAGTAGAAAACAGAAAAAGGATGAGTGAAGGTTATGAATTCTAAGTGCTTCTTAAAAGCTTCTTCAGCTTTCTCATTACTGATTCATTCTGATTTTCTCTATCTTTCTTTACTAATATTTTGTTGCTGGCCATAGATAAATGGATGCTTTTTCACAGAACAGCTGGAATTTTGCTCAAGACCCTTTACAGTGAACTCTTAAGCTTTCAGAAAACCAAAGTCTACCCATCCCAGCTTAAGAGTGGTAACAGTTCTGCAAAAGGGGATTAGTACAAAATTAGTTAACATGTCAAGACAAGAAACCCAGCTTCCAAGGGTTAAGAAACAAAATAAGAACTAAGTCTTGCAATACACTTTGGCAATAAAAATCAGAACACCAAATACAAGTTGGGCAGAAATGATCTTGTAGACGACCCTCACTCTGTCAAGGACCTAGGACCGTGATGGCGAACCTATGGCACACCTGCCAGAGGTGGCACACAGAGCCTTCTTGGTGGGCACATGTGCCATCACCAGCTGCTCTTTTGATTTCTGGTGCGTATGTTGATGTTGGTCTTCACAGGCGCCAGAACAATGGAAAATGACCTGAAAATGGCTCGAAAAACAGCCTGAAAACAGCCCGAAAAACAGCCAAAAAAATGGGCAGTTCGTCTTTGTGGGTGCTGAAGCACCAGCACACATGCACGCACATTTTGGTTTGGGCACTTGGTGCTGAAAAGGTTTGCCATCACTGACTGTAACAGCATTGCCAAAAAGGCATTAAGAGTTGTTAACCTAATTTTGTGAAGCTTCTTCTCTGGTAACATTGTATTACTAACTAGGGCATACAAAACCTTTGCCAGACCAATTCTTGAATACAGCTCATGCGCCTAGAACCCACACAGTCTATCGGACATTAATAAGATTGAGCGGGTCCAGAGTATTTCACAAGAAGAGCACTCCACTCCTCTGTTCACAATAGAATTCCCTATGCCACCAGGCTTGAAATTTTGGGCTTGGACAATCTGGAACTGTGCCGCCTATGGTCCAATCTAAGCATACTACACAAAAGTATCTGCTACAATGTCTTGCCTGTCAATGACTTCTTCAGCTTCAACAACAATAATACATGGGCAAACAATCGATACAGACTCAAGCTAAACCACTTCAAACTCGATTGCAGAAAATACGACTTCAGCAACAGAGTGGTCAATGCCTGGAATGCTTTACCCAACTCCACTGTTACAGCCTTAAACCCTCACAGCTTCAATCTCAAACTGTCTACCATGGACCTCACCTCGTTCTGAAGAGGTCCGTAAAGGGGGCGTGCATAAGCACACCAGCATGCCTACTGTCCCTGTCCTACTGTCCTCATTTATCTGTATTTACTTCCTTTGTTCATGTTTATGCTTGTTACCTATACTTGTTATTTTGTACATGTTTGACAAATGAATGAATGAATGAATGAATGAATGAATGCATGAATAAATAAATAAATAAATAAATAAATAAATAAATAAATAAATAAATAAATAAATAAATAAATAAATAAATAAATAAATAAATAAATAAATAAATAAATAAATAACCTTGCAGAATCCATTCATGAACAGAGACTTGGATAAAGTGCATGGTTTTCCATAGTATGTGACAAGTAGGGCATTTTGTTTGTTTGTTTGTTTGTTTATATATATATATACTGCCCATCTCACCTTGCTAAGTGACTCTATTAAAATGCTGTAAGAGTGATTTTTTTTTAAAAAAAGCTTTAAGATGAGAGAATAGATATTGAGAGATACTGAGCATCTTTTGAATCCAAACACACATGATAGACAGAGTTTATAACTTTAAAGTGTAAGTCTATCAACAATTGAGTGTTCAGGGAGGCAAATCGCAACAACCGGGTCAGAATGTATCATATTTTTTGAAGTGTAAGACACACTCCCCCCCCTAAAAGAGTGTGAAAATTTGGGTGTGTCTTATACACCAAATTTAGCCCTGCCTACCCGCCAACCCCCACCCTCTGCCTCCCAGCAATTTACCTCCTTGCAGCAAACAGGGAAAATGGGGCTTGTGAAGGCAGCAAAAGGCTATGGCAATCCCTGCAGCCTGAAACAGTTGATTATCAGGAGGCCATGCTGAAATTGAAAGTGAAACTGACTGTTGTTTGCTGCAAGGAGGCAAATTGCTGGGAGGCAGAGATAGATATTTTTTTGTGTGCAAATCAGGCTGAGCTGAAACTTAAACAGGCTGTTTGCTGAAGTAGGTAAGTCAATAACTGTAAATGCCTATAGAATGTTCACATTATTAGACTTATTTTTTAAAGACTGCTTCATTATTGTTCTAGACAACTTAACAAAAGAAGCTTTTTGAAATAAATGCTTGATCTGAAGGGGCCCAGTGCTATTGTATTTCCTTTTAAATAGCAGAGAATAACATATACTTCCAGAAAGCCATATCAATTTTAACAGCATCTGTACAAGTATAGTCTGAAATTTAACACCACAAACAGTGTATATTGTCTTTACTGTTTGCTGCAAGGAGGCAAATTGCTGGGAGGCAGAGGGAATTTTTTCCCCTTGTTTTCCTCCCCAAAAGCTAGGTGTAGCTTATACTTCTGAGTATTTATATTCCGAAAAATACAGTAAGTCACATCTTCTACATCAGTGGTCCCCATAAATCATCAAAAGTGTTTTTTTTTAATTTAATTTAATTTAATTTGTATTAAACCTCACAAGACTTCTGATATTTGTGCAGGGTGAGATTTTCATGTGAGACTGGATGATGTTATGGCCATTTTTATCTAAGCCTAGTCAGTCAAGATTGTATGAAGGCGCCTGGTGCAGGAAAAAGTTTGCCAATTTCTGATTCAGAAAGGAAGAAATCCTACCTTCTTTTTCAGTATCTTCGTTTTATCTTCAACTTGTAGCACAGATAACATAATTATTAGCCATTTGCTTCAATAATGTGTAAAACTATTGCACGCTGTCTAATATTGATTCTGTATGACACATTTATGAACTTTATTCCAGATACGTTGTCTACAAATTTGCTTAATTTTAATAATAAAATGGGACATTTTATCATTTAATTTTAAAAGATGTCCTCTTCAGTCTAGATCATGAATGTCTGTAGCCCTTTGAAGCAGCCATGTCTTTCAGTAATGGTATCCTCTTTTCTTCACTATTGGTTTGGCAGCAAGAATGTGCATGTGTGGGCATGCGCAGAACGTACGTGATGACGTCTGGGTGGTGGGCGGAGCCTCACACCACCGCCCCTACCGGTTCGCGTGAAACAGTGTGAGTCGGCAGAATGCCACCTCTGCTGTCTTTTCCTCAGATTGTATGTTAACTAGAGGGCAGGCATGCGAGCCCTAGAATAGATGTAGCTGCTTTAAAGAATTGCAGAGAGGTGGTCCATTCATGCTTTGTAAAGAGGACATGGTCTCCCATATTTCAAGCATGAATTCTTGTCATAATTGCTTGCTCTTTGATCACTGAATATTTGATGATGCTACAGAATGTATTCACCTTCTATTTGTGATAATTTCATTGTAGCAATTGATTGGATAATAATATATCTTCATGTCTTCCTTGATTTATAATTAAAAGGGTGACCTTGCAATGTAGCTAGTTTAATCTACAGACATAATTTGCAAATTGACATGTTAGACACTAATATTAGTTGAAATCTTTCTTCTATAGAAACTGACTGCCATTAGCAAATCTCTTTGAGAGCTATAACCTTCCAATGTGAGGCAGAAAAATATAGAGTGATGTTGCTAAATGAGTATGGATGAATTTGAGATACAGATTCTTCTGGAAATTGAGGACAGTATTGCTAAATTGAGCTAGCAAAGGATTACTGGGAATACTACAGAAATATCTAATTACTGTCATAAAAGCCCATGTGAAGTAAACCTCTGCACTGGTCTATGAAATCATCCATACTATTATAGGAGTAAAACTTGAAAAAATACTGTTTTTTAGAAGACACATTTCTTCAAAATGGGTCTAATAACTTTATACTTGATCCTGATGTGATTTTTTAAAATAAAATATAGTGATGACCATGCATTTGTTTCTTTCATCCCAGATGACTGAAGGAAGGACTTCTGCTTATCTCATATATTTTAAACTCAGCAGGAAGATTGAACAAGCCACCCATACTGTATGTCAATCAGAGGTGGTATTGGAGGCGGGGCTTGACGTCGCTACGACACGACGTGCAATCTTGGGGCTCCAGGATTGCTGTCAATATCTCTGTTGCTGGACGATCATTTTTGGATCTAAACTGTTCTGAAGGAATGGTGATAGTGAAGGGCATGTCCTGTTGATCTCAGGGGCATTGTAAAGCCCCTGATTGATCCAGGAAAAAGCTCTTTTTGCCGGCTACAAGAGAAGCAGCCAATATGGCTGCAGAAGGTTGGGACAAGCCCTTGAAACGGAAGCAGCACAGGAAAGACAGTGTGTTGAAATAGTGAGAAAAATCTTTATTATTAGAGAAGAGAAAATCAAAAAGACTCAGAATTAAAATAAAATTGAAGACAGAAGGAAACAAGTGGCGAATTAACCCTGGTTTAAAACTATCATGTTATCTTTTCCACTTTAAATGTATTTGTTTTTTATGGACGGACTTTTTACAAATGCCTCTTACTTTTAAACTGGACTGGTCTTATTTTCCCCTTCTTCCTCTATACTTTTCCCATTTTTTGTGTTTGTGGATTAAAAACCTCTTTCCTCGCAAGGCTCAGCCGGATCGTAATTTTTAAGCAATTTTTTTTTCTCTTTCCAGAGAAAAACCCTTTCCAGAGTTTGGAGATTAGAAAAGAGAGCCAAAAACAAAGGGAAAAGATGTAACACTGCCATCTAGTGGCTAGAGGCTTGGCAACATCTGATATTACAAAGCTATCAGCTTGGTTTACTGAAAGGGTCAGTGGAAACAACTTCACTGAATTTGTTTGAAACCTAGCAAAAGCCTTGGATGTTTTGGCAGTGTTTATAACTTGGAAAAATGGCACAATATGAAGAAGAAAAGGAATTAACATTGCAAAAAATTATGTTAGAAATTCAAAAACTCTTAATAACCACAGAGAGAATTGAAAGGAGTCTTGAATTTATAGATCAAAATACAAAATATCAAAACACAGAAAGTATGGAGGGAAGAGTTGAGAATAATTATAAAACAACGATGAAATTTGAGATCAGAGTTCAAAAAATTACAGAGACATATGAAAGTGATAAGAAAATTGTTGACATTGACAGCAAATCGAGTGTGGAGGGAAATGATAAGTGCGGAATATGGAATGGAGAGATCGATGAACTGGAACTCTATCTCAGATATCAAAACATAGATGAAGAAAGGGGAGAAAATTTGGCAGAAACAATGGGAGTAATTTCAGCAGAAGCACCAGTGATAACAAAAGTCGAGTAGATGAAAGTAACAGATGGAGGTTTCGAATTCTTTTAAGATATACAATGAACAACAAGTTGTCAAGAGAAGTCCACATAAGACTTTTCAAGAAAACACTTAGAATACAGATTCTACAAATGGCAAGAGATATTGGACAATGCTATTCCTGGAAGGATACATGATGATGAAAGGAAAATAGTTAAATGTTATTAAGCTTTGAGTACTATGTATAAGATAAAGTAACAATAGCTATAGTCAAATAAATGATCAATAATGATAATAAAGCATTTATATATACTAGATTGATAATATGAAATTTTATATAAACTGTATGTGAGGATGATGGAGCTGATGTTGAAAAGCTTTTTTATAAAAGATAAATAATTCTATATAGAATAGAATATAAAGACGTAATATCATTGGATGATTTCAGGATGATGTAATGAAATGCCATAATAGAAATTTACTTCAAATTTAATATGCCTCATATAAAAAAGAATGTAATAATAGGTATGCTTAATGGATGTTTAACAATTATAATAATTTGTATAAATGTATATTAGATTGATGGTACTAATAATGGAAAAAAACATGGAATTGAAAATTATTAGAGAATGTTATTAATGCTAAAATAATAGAATGATTTAGAATAGGATACAAAAAAATCTTTATTATTGGATATATTGAAGATGATATAATGAATCATTATAAGATAAATGGATACATATTTAGAATACCGTACCTTGTTTAAAATGGTGAAACAATAGTGATAACTAAACAAATGAAGTACAATAATAATGTATACAAAGATATTTGATTGACAATAAGTGATTTTTGATAAAGCTCAAGTGATGGCTATGGAAAGGACGGAGAAAGATTTTATAAACAATCAACACACTGTATGTAGTTGAAGAGGTTTTTATGTTATATGTTTTGCGTGTTTATGTTTGTTTGAAATTAAAAATTTTATTTTAAAAAAAATCAGAGGTGGTATTCTAGCAGATTAGACCGGTTTGCCCAAACTAGTAGAAGAAGTGGGCTCGCTAAGACGCTGAGCTTGTCGATCAGAAAGGTCAGCAGTTCAGCAGTTCAAATCCCTAGCACCGTGTAACGGAGTGAACTCCCATTACTTTCCCCAGCTTTTGCCAACCTAGCAGTTTGAAAGCACGTAAAAATGCAAGTAGAAAAATAGGAGCCACCTTTGGTGGGAAGGTAACAGCATTCCATGCGCCTTTGGCATTTAGTCATGCTGGACACCTGACCATGGAGATGTCTTTGGACAGCGCTGGCTCTTCGGCTTAGAAATGGAGATGAGCACTGCCCCCTAGAGTTAGGAACAACTAGCACATATGGGCGAGGTGAACTTTTAGCTTTTACAGAACATTTTACTTTTACAAAAATAGATAGTGAGGGAAAATGAAGGAGTTGTGCCAACCCCCCAAGAGGATTCAGATGTTTTAATGCCTTGAGGTGAGCTGCTTCACTCATCCAAATGCATTCTGAAACTTTTTCCTTTTATGTTCTTTGTTAGCCAATTGACATTGATAGCAAATCCATGGGCAATGAGGCTTCCCCGGAGAAAACAAGGGTTTCTTACTAGGGTGCTTTTAAGTAAGACAGGGAATACCATGTGAAAATATAGAGGAGAGTATCACTCAGCCATATCTAGTTGCACAACGACTGCTCTTCAATTCCAGATAATACTGAAAAATGAGCAAGGTCTTTGAGCTTCAAGGGGACAAAATCCAATTCAGCACAATAAGTAGCTGTTACTCTGTTGAGAATCTGCTTTTTTCTCTCTCTTTGGAATCCACAACAGACTAAAACCCTTTTTCCCCCAAAGTTGCTGAATGCAAAGAGGGAGCTGTCAGCATATTGACTGCCTCTTCAGTATAGATCCAACATAGACTTTTGTTCTTGTGAAGTAGAATTACATGGAGAAATGAAAAAAAAGATTTCTCTCTCTCTCTTGTTTTTCAGCTTCTGGGGCTTGCAGGGGTAATGCTATTATGACCTGAGCGGGTAACTCTGTATGTTTCAGCTCAGTTATTTATTTATTCTTTTAAGAGAGTAGATTGAATGGTTAAATGCATGAAGTATCCACTGGTTTAGCACATCAATTTGGCAGCTTTGCCAAAAAGGAAAAAAGACAGAAAGTTGCAGCATTGGAAATGGGTGTATGTAGAAATTCAGCAGCATAATTGAAAGGTGTGCTGGGAATCACAAAGAGGAGGCCCAGAACTGTCACATCTCCAAACGGAATACTACCATACACATCAATGGATCAGAGGGAGGGTAATATGGGTATAATAGGGGTCGGCAACCTTAAACAGTCAAAGAGCCACTGTTTCCACAGAAAAGATAACACCGGGAGTCACAACACCCTTCAGGTGCTCAGACAGGAAACCCTACACCACTTCAGATAAATGGTTATCTAATCTCTTCTAAAAAACTTCCAGTGTTGGGGCATTCACAACTTCTGGAGGCAAGTTGTTCCACTGATTAATTGTTCTAACTATCAGAAATTTCTCCTTAGTTCTAAGTTAACTTCTCTTTTTGATTGGTTTCCATCCATTGCTTCTTGTCTTGCCTTCAGGTGGTTTGGAGAACATAACCTCCTGTTCTCATGACACAGTACATAGGCTAAGAGAAAAAGTTTCAAGTCTGTCTACCCTGTTTTCTTGAAAATAAGACCTCCCCGGATAATAAGCCCAATCAAGCTTTTGAGCACATGGACTAAAATAATCCTTCCCCCCAAAATAATCCCTCCCCAAAAAATTGCAACACAGCAGCAGCCGTGAGGCGACCCTGCTCACTGCCTTCTGCATGTCAAAAATAATAAGACCTCCCAGAAAATAAGGTCAAGTGCTTATTTTGTGGGGGGGGGGGGTTCAAAAGAAAATAAGACCCTGTCTTATTTTCTGGAAAACATCGTAGTGAGTTGTGATTTTAATTGATATTCCATTTACTGTCATTGCTTGTGTACTGCTTCAATATTTAACATATTTCTTATTAGCCTCTCCACTTGGTTCCCGCCAGAGTATTCCAACCTTACAGTCTAAACAAAGTAAGCCAGAGAAAGTCAATATGAACTGAGTAACCATATCTAGCCTGTTCCAATTTATTATATCCTTATCAAAGGGCTTTTATCCAAACTTTTCAGCTAAACCTTCAAGGCAGAATGCCTCATTACGCAGTTGTGAGCCATATCTTAGGTTTCAGAAAACCCACTGAGAATCTAATTAAAGGCAGAATGGGGCAATAGTTGGATAACTATAATCCAGCCAGTACAACAGAAGAAAGGGAAACATTATTCCACGTACAACACACTAATGTGGTCTATTATGTTAACAGGCTCCTCATTTTCTATAGTCTCAGCCCGGTTGCCAAGATTGTATTGCTAGGAATCACGTATTTGAATCTCTAAGCCCAGTCTCCCAAATGGGTGCAAGAGGTCACACGGATTTTCTGTTAAATGTATTTATAACACTGTGAAATTTTGTAATAGCTGGGTCAATTATAACCTATCTTTATGTTACCTTGAATGTAAGGAGTAATGTCAGAAAAGTGAGAAATAATAACTTTTTGTTCTTCCTTATCTCTGGTGTGTGTGTGTGTGTCTGTGTGTGTGTGTGTATGTATGTGCATATTTCTATGTTTGTGTCTGTCTGTGTGTCTGTGTCTGTCTATATGTATATGTACATGTACATGTCAGTGGTGGGTTCCTGCTGGTTCGCACTATAGTAGACAGACAGAACCCAAAGTCAACATATGAATTTGAATTCCGCAATAATTTTAAATAACGTCTCCTGTGAAATGCATTCACTGGATTATTTATTTCTTATTTTATTTATTTTCTTAGATTTTTAGACCGCCCCTCTCCCAAAAAGGGACTCGGGGCGGTGTACAGTCAATAATAAAAACATTCACAATAATTAAATACGTTTAAACTGCATTTAAGATACATTGGAGGAGGAAATAGACTGTGCTAAGAAATAAATAATTCTAATCTTAAAACATCACAAATAAAACCCCAACCCTAAAATAAAATAAATCCCTGGGAGGTACAACTAAGAAAGTGCCAGGCCAGCTGATTGAAACAGGTGAGTCTTTAACTTTTGCCGGAAGGAACGGAGGTCGGTGGTAGTTCGAATGTCTGGGGGGAGGTCATTCCAGAGGGTTGGGCCCATCACAGAGAAGGATCTACTCCTAGGTGTCGCCCGCTGGCATTGACTAGCAGACGGCACCAGGAGGAGCCCCTCTCTGTGTGAGCGAATAGGTCGCAGGGACGTGTGTGGTAGGATGCGATCCTGCAGGTAACTAGGTCCACTGCCATGGAGCGCTTTAAAGATGGTGATCAATACCTTGGAGTCTATCTTGACTATCTTAAACCTTCCATCTTCCCCTGGCCTAGATGTTTAATTGTTATTTGAATACAGAACATCTAAATCTCCTTGGCCTTGAGGTTGTCTTGGATGTCAAAGGAATCAGTCATAGGTCTTCCCAGTAGTTTGATACGTTTGTAGTCATATTCTATACCAAGCCATCTCTTCCACCTCCTCCCCTCCAGTGACTGCCTTTTTCAGTGAAACAAAAAATAATAATATATCAATCATAGTGTGTGTGTGAGAGAGTTCCCCAAGGTTCTATTTTAGGCCCAGTACTCTTCAACATCTTCATCAATGACTTGGACGAGGGGATAGATGGGGAGCTCATCAAATTTGCAGATCCACACCAAGCTGGCAGGAATAGCCAACACTCCAGAAGACAGGCTTAAGATACAGAAGGATCTTGACAAACTTGAACATTGGGCGTTATCTAATAAAATGAAAATTAATGGTGAAAAGAGTAAGGTTCTACATTTAGGCAAGAAAAACAAAATGCACAGGTGCAGTGTAGGTGAAACCTTGCTCAATAGTAGTAACTGTGAGAGGGATCTGGGACTCCTAGTGGACAGACATTTAAATATGAGCCAGCCGTGTGCAGCAGCTGCCAAGAAAGCCGACACAGTTCTAGGCTGCATCAACAGGGATAGAATCAAGATAACGTGAAGTGTTAATACCACTTTATAATGCCTTGGTAAGGCCACACTTGGAATACTGCATTCAGTTTTGGTCACCACGATGTAAAAAAGATGTTGAGACTCTAGAAAGAGTGCAGAGAAAAGCAACAAAGATGATTAGGGGATGGAGACTAAAACATATGAAGAACGGTTGCAGGAACTGAGTATGTTTAGCTTAAGAGAAAGAAGGACTAGGGGAGACATGATAGCATTGTTCCAATATCTCAGGGGTTGCCACAAAGAAGAGGGAGTCAAACTATTCTACAAAGCACCTGAGGGTAGAACAAGAAGCAATGGGTGGAAACTAATCAAGGAGAGAAGCAACTTGGAACTAAGGAGAAATTTCCTGACAATTAGAACAATTGATCGGTGGAACAACTTGCCTCCAGAAGTTGTGAATGCTCCAACACTGGAAGTTTTTAAGAAGCGGTTGGATAACCATTTGACTGAAGTGATGTAGGATTTCCTGTCTGAGCACCTGAAGGGTTTTGTGACTCCTAAGCAGTGGGTTGGACTAGACGACCTCTAAGGTCCTTTCCAAATCTGCTAATCTATATTCTATATCTATATAGTATATATGTGTGTGTACATACATGCATAAATGTGTATTATGGTTATTATTCCAAAAGAATCCCATAATAGTGCAATGCTGTTAGTTGTAGGCTTACCATTTTGGATATTCTCCAAATATAATTCTCCCCTTTTGTACAAACTTTAGTTTCAGGTTTTACTTCATTGTGACTGGCAGAATCTTTGTAATAGAGTTATAGATTTGGAAGGAATCCTAAAGATTCTATAATGCATAGAAAACCCAATTAAATCATTCATGTAGCTGTCTAACCATTTCTTTCAATCTTAACTCTAACCCAGTATTGAGGAATAGGAAAGCACTGATTTTTTTTCCAGACATCCATGACATGTCTGCAAAATATAAAATTAAACTGTCAAGTCTATTTGGAAGGTTAGTATGGGGAAATAAATTTTCTAATTCTGCCATTCAGTCAGTTCTGCACTTATGTCCTATGAGTTAGTCCTGTGAAGAGAAACCATTACACCAATAGCACTTAGACTTATGTATTGCTTTGTGATGCTTAATAGCTCTCTCTAGTCTGTTTAAAGAATCAGCATATGCCCCCCGCCAACAATCTGGGTCCTCATTTTACTAACCTCAGCAGGATGGAACACTGAGTCAACCTTTAGCCAATCAGAATCGAACTCCTGGCGGTGGGCAGAATTATCCTGCAATAGAGCACTTCTTTTCAATTCTGAAGATCCCATGTGAGATTATTTTCATAGCCAGGTCAAAATGGAAAAGATGGAAAAAGTCTTGCCTGAAATTTTGGATAAGCAATCAATTCTAGTAGTGAGCCAATCAATTACAGTAATGATCAACTAAGTAAATCCAAGGAGCTTGAAGTAAGACAACTTTCTGTGTTCCTGTAATTAATCTGTCAATTTCACATACTTCCCATAATCATTTTATTTTAAAGTCTTAAATTGATTTCCAGATTTACATTCTACTTATGGAGAAATATATGTTGTGTTAAACTCTGTGAAAACTAAACCAATGAAATGATGATACCAAAGCCTTATAGGCTGTCACTGTTCTTAAAATCTCATAAGCTAGATTCAATTCAAATAATATTAATAATAATAATAATAATAATAATAATAATAATAATAATAATAATAATAATAATAATAATAATAAACATCACAATACCAGGTGATAGCAGGGTCGACGAGAAGGAACATGAAAAAATCGCGAAATACCACGACCTAAAAATTGAAATTCAACAATTATGGCACAAACCAGCAGTGGTAATTCCAGTGGTAATCGGCACACTGGGTGCTATTCCAAAAGCACTGGAATTACATTTAAAACAGTTAAAACGAGGAAGAAGAAGAAGGCCGAAGTATACAGTTTATTGATATCGCTGTTCCTGGAGATGTCAGAGTCAAAGAAAAAGAACTAGAAAAAAACAATGAAATATCGTGACCTGGCCATCGAAACTACACGGCTGTGGATGAAGCATGTAACAGTGATACCCATTGTCATCGGGGCACTTGGCACCATGTCCAAGAATTTTACAAGATACATCCACAAATTGCAGCTTCCTGCAATAACACCAGCGGAACTGCAAAATAACTGCGCTACTCGGAACATCTTATATTTTAAGAAGGTACTTGGTTGATACCTAGGACGCTGGCAGCAAACCGTATCAACCATTAGCACCAGTCACTGGTATTTGTAATGCATTTTTGAATGTTCAGTTGGCTGAGATTCATGTTTGATAAATAAAGTATATAATAATTATTAATAAAGCAAGAACTGGTGGAGCATAAAATAGAGAATGTCATAGAAAATGAAGAAGTTAAATTGCTCTGGGGCTTTAGAATCCAGACAGACAGGCACCTGTCACATAACACCCCGGACTTAAAACAGTTGTTGATAAGAAAGACAAAAAGTCTGAATAGTGGATATGGCAGTGCCTGGAGACAGCAGAAGAGAAGAGAAAGAACTGGAGAAGATAACAAAATACAAAGACCTACAATAGAAAGAGAATAACTATGAGAAAGGCAAGCAAAGGTAGTACCAATAGTAATAGGTGCCTTGGGTGCAGTCCCAAAACAACTAGAGCACCACTTGAACACCATTGGCATTGACAAATTTGCCATTAGTCAATTGCAGAAGACAGCTTTACTTGGAACTGCTTCCATCCTGCAACGATATCTGTAACACCATCAAACATCCAGATTTGCCTATCCCAGGTCCTTGGTAAGGACTCGATAGGTAGCCAAAAATGCCAAACCCAGACCGAACATCTAGCTGACTGTGCAATGATTAATAATAATAATAGGGGAAAAAACTAAATGGTACAATCATTTATATGTAGGTGTTAACAAATGAAGTGAGTGTCATGGCGAAAATGCAGTGGAAACTTATTCTGCAGGACAAATGTATCTTAATTCATAGAAATTCAGTTGAGTGCCGAAAACTCTCTTCCTCGATAGATGCTTCCATTTTGCTTCCCTCCACAGTCTAATGTTAACATATCGAATATGTTCCACTCTATGTAGGAATGATTATGATGTTTACTCATTAATTGGGGCTGCTCCAGTGGTGGGTTCCAGCAGCCACTACTGCTGGTTCGCTCAGGAATGCATGCGCTTTGCGCACGTGTGCATGTGCAGGACAATAAAAATTGCTCTGCGCATGGGAAGAAGCCAAAGACAAGATGGCGGCACCTATGGTGCCATCGGGAGAACCAGTTGTCAAAACCATAATTTAGATGCATTGGTTTTCATTATAAACTAAACTTTGGCTAATTACTAGGAAGCATCGCGAGTTTATGTATTCCTTCCTTTATACAATCCATCATTGTATTACTTGTTTCATGGCTTGCTTGCAAAACTGAATTTGAGGTACTTCAATGTTTTAATGCACCTTGGACTCATGCATAGTGGAATACTACAACATGAGGTGGATGATTCTGTAATCCTCGACAATTGTGATTTATGGAGCCATACATGAAGGCAGGCTGGGGTCGCTACCGGTTCCAGCGACCCAGGCCGCCACACTACTACTGGCTTGGCTGAACCAGTCTGAACCAGTAGGAACACATCAGTGGCGGGTTGCAGGAGGTACGCCCCAGTAAGGGCATACTGGAGCCTGCCTGGAGCACCGGCCACCATTCCGGTATGGTGCGCTGGAGGGCCCGCCCACCTGCCCAAGCTCCTTACCTGTCTTTAAAGTCTTCCGCGCACAGTTCGTGCAGTGTCTGTGCAATGCTCTGCTGAGCAGCTGGAGCATCGCAGAGGTTCACGGAGGCATCGCTGGATGGTAAGATGCGTGCGCACACATCACACTCATTCATGTGGAGGACGACAGGCCCCATTGCAACTGTACCAGTTGCAACAGGATCTGGAACCCACCACTGGAACCCACCACTGGGCTGCTCCTAGGGGCATGACTCTAAGCCAGCCTTCTGCAACCTGGTGCCCCCCAGGCCTATTCTCTAGAGTAATTGTCCTCTAAAGACGTCTGGAAGGCATGACGCTGGGAAATGGGCCTGCCACTGGATGGATTATGATCTAATCCATTCTTTCATCCAGAATATGCTATTGCCGTTCAAACATATTGTTTGAACAAAACTCTTGCTATCTTGAAGTGTCAAAAGGCTGGTATGCTTTTCTTGCGCAGAAGGCAACTCACTGAATATATTCCCATTCTTCAAACCCGATTTTGCATGGAAGGATAATGTATTTATAAATGTGTATTTGTCAAAATGTGCTGAAGCATTCCAAACAAATTATTCATCAGCATAGTAAGAATAACTTAAGGTTGGGGAAGGGGAGAGGGGGGGGGGAGAATATTCAGCAACAAAACTCTACTGAGCTCCTGAGTAATCATCTGCCTTTAAAGCCTTTTCCTAAGCCTTTTTTCTAATGCAAATTTCACGGGGAAAATACAAAGGAAATACTTACATTCGGTTTAATTTCCTTCTGAAAAGTTTATTCATTTTTTTAACATGCGTTTCCTTCACTCAACTGTTCATTAAATGGTAGCTTGCTAGGCAGAGATAATATTCCTAATACGTAGTACAGATTATAAAGTGTCAAAGTGCTTACAAAGCAGAGTTCTTATTTTGAATACTGACCAATGTACACATTTATGAAGAGGGCTGGAAAAGAGCAAGATGTATTATCAATGGCAATTAGTTATATAGTTATATAGAGTGGAAATTAATCAAAAAGAGAAGCAACTTAGAATTGAGGAGAAATTTCCTGACAGTTAGAACAATTAATAAGTGGAACAACTTGCCTCCAGAAGTTGTGAACGCCCCAACACTGGAGATTTTAAAGAAAATGTTGGATAACCATTTGTCTGAAGTGGTGTAGGGTTTCCTGCTTTAGCAGGGGGTTGGATTAGAAGACCTTCAAGGTCCCTTCTAACTCTGTTATTCTCTTCTCTTCTCTCCTCTTCAACGATCAACCATCTAGTGATACAATACAATAGCAGAGTTGGAAGGGACCTTGGAGGTCTTCTAGTCCAACCCCCTGCCTAGGCAGGAAACCTTATACCATTTCAGATAAATGGCTATCCAACATCTTCTTAAAGACTTCCAGTGTTGGGGCATCCACAGCCTCTGGAGGCAAGCTGTTCCACTGATTAATTGTTCTAACTGTCAGGAAATTTCTCCTCAATTCTAAGTTGCTTCTCTCCTTGATTAGTTTCCACCCATTGCTTCTTGTTCTACACTCAGGTGCCTTGGAGAATAGTTTGACTCCCTCTTCTTTGTGGAAGCCCCTGAGATATTGGAAGACTGCTATCATGTCTCCCCTAGTCCTACTTTTCATTAAACTAGACTTACCCAGTTCCTGCAACCGTTCTTCATATGTTTTAGTCTCCAGTCCCCTAATCATCTTTGTTGCGGTTCTCTGCACTCTTTCTAGAGTCTCCACATCTTTCCTACATCGTGGCGACCAAAACTGAATGCAGTATTCCAAGTGGCGCCTTACCAAGGCATTATAAAGTGGCATTAACACTTCATGTGATCTTGATTCTATCCCTCTGTTTATGTAGCCTAGAACTGTTGGTTTTTTTGGCAGTTACTGCACACTGCTGGTTCATATTTAAATGGTTGTCCACTAGGATTCCAAGATCCCTCTCACGGTTACTACTATTGAGCAAGGTACCACATATACTGTACCTGTGCATTTCGTTTTTCTTGCCTAAATGTAGAACCTTACTCTTTTCACCATTGAATTTCATTTTATTAGATAGTGCCCAATGTTCAAGTTTGTCAAGATCCTTCTGTATCTTAAGCCTATCTTCTGGAGTGTTGGCTATTCCTGCCAGCTTGGTGTCATCTGCAAATTTGATGAGTTCCCCATTTATTCCCTCATCAAAATCATTGATGAAGATTTTGAAGAGTATTGGGCCTAAAACGGAGCCTTGGAGTACTCTACTGCATGCTTCCCTCCATGTAGATGCAGTTCCATTGAGGACTACACGTTGAGTGCGGTTGGTCAGCCAGTTACGAATCCATCTGGTGGTGATGCTGTCCAACCCACATTCTTCTACTTTATCTAGTAGTAGGTTATGGTCTACCTTATCAAATGCCTTACTGAAGTCCAAGTAAACTATATCGACAGCATTCCTCTGGTCCACTAATTTTGTCACTTTGTCAAAGAATGCAATAAGATTAGTCTGGCATGGTCTGTTTTTGACAAACCCATGTTGGCTTTTGGCTATTACTTTGTTTGCTTCTAGGTGTTTGCTAATTCGTTGCTTGATTATCTTTTCCAGAATCTTTCCTGGTATTGAGGTCAGGCTGATAGGTCTGTAGTTTCCTGGATCTGTTTTTTTTTTCCTTTTTTGAAGATGGGAACCACATCAGCTCTTTTCCAGTCCTCTGGCAGTTCCCGGGTGCTCCACTGGTTGTTCCAATATGATAAGCCAACCCTACTTGTGCCAGCTGTTGAGGATCCCATCGGTTAAGGAATTCTGGCTGACAAGATCCAGAAGAAGAGACTTCTCTGCTGTAGCAACAGACCTTTGGAAAATCATCCCCCCCCCCTCGGGAGTCAGATTTGCCCCCACTCTCATTCTGCAAAAGCCTGAACACCTAGCTCTCCTGGTTGGCTTGGGGACCCAATAGGGGAGTACATCTGGAAGTGGCTATTGGATTAATTAGCTGACTCCACCTTCCTCCTGCACTTCCTGCTCCCTTCTTTAACTTCATATTATTGTACTTCCATTGTTTACTGTTATTGTTTTATCCCTTTGCTATTGTTATGTTTACATTTTTATCCTGCCCAGAGTACTCCCCTGGTGAGATAGGGAAGAAACAAATTGAATAAACAAACAAACAAGAATTGATTGACACTGTGACCTGAGAGTGATTGTCACCCAAAGTCATCCAACCACTTTCATGTCTAAGGTGGAACTCGAACTCACAGTCTCCCAGCTTCTAATCTGGTATCTAAACCATTAGATAAAACTCACCTAGTTTTTTATTTATACTTGTCAGTATAACTATCATATATATTTCAATTTAAAATCCAAAAGGAAGACATATCCATTGCTATTATCCTGATTTCTAGAGAATCAAAGACTAAATAATCCCATTCTGGGTTAAAGTTACCATCTTTATAAAAGTATAAAAGGAGCAATGAGCATCTCCCCATACCTTCTTCTTTCTGATATAGAGTAAATAGTAAACAGTATCAGAGAAGTGGAGTGGAGTGGAGTGGAGTGGAGTGGAGTGGAATAGAATAGAATAGAATAGAATAGAATAGAATAGAATAGAATAGAATAGAATAGAATAGAATAGAATAGAATAGAATAGAATAGAATAGAATAGAATAGAATGCTTTATTGTCACTTTGAATGTACACTAATTGGCATACATTAAAATGAAATTACATTGCATACAGCTCTAGTGTACTGCTGATGTACTGCTAATATTGGCTGAAATGGTGGTTTCCCCACTTATTTTTCTTTAACATGAAACCAGTTCTTCGCTTAATTTCACGAGAGCTGACCAGAAGTATTTTCCCCTACTTATGCCTTACTGGATAGAAACAGGAATACAACAGCTGGACAGGGCAAGTCAAATAAGCAATTGGCTTTTAAAATTATTGTGCTCTGTACATTTCCTTGGGCCAAGATTTATGAACGATATTTTTGAAAAGTCCCTTTTCTCCGGGTGCTATGCATCAGGGCCATTTTGGACTCAGTGATTTAGAATGTAATTATATTGCAGTAGTTTAACAAGACTCAGGGGCCCATACTTGAAACATCTCAAGATTACACTGCAGAAATTGAGAAAGAAAGTGAAATACATTGTTCAATGTAGCTCCCTAATTCTCTGATGAGGCATTTCAAGTAAGAAACTTTCATTGGGGAATATTTTTAGGTTATCACATCCACTTCCAAAACAATGCCTGTTAAAGGCTTTTACTATTACTTTTTCATTGTTGCCTTCCCCCCAATTATATTTTCTTCACAATCACTGCAGCAGCACTACCAGTCTATCACTAGAAGGGTGTGGGGCAAAATTAACACTTTATAATCCCCTTTGGTTGTTTTAATTAAAATAAATGCAAAATGTTCTGATATAGGCTTCCCCAGAAGCCCGAAGTGGAGTCCTCGTCCCAATAAACCCCTTTTATTTAATGTATAGTGAATTCCTCTCCAGCAAAGTCCCGGCCCACAGTCTTTCAAGATCGTTTACAATTACCGACCTTTATCAGGCTTGGAGAGTGGCCAGGACGATATCTTTCAGGTGCCGCAATACTTGGCAAGAATGCAGGAATGAACTAATTGTCTCTTGCAAACACCCATCCCCTTTCACTCCTCTTTTATTCCCTATGGGGGGGGGGGGGGCTTCACTATGGCTTTACTCCCAAGTTGATCCTTGTTCTGTAGCTGTTCCCTTTGTCTAGCAACTCTGTACTTGCAAACACTGGGAACAGACTCCAGCTGTTTGTCTGCCTCACTGATGTCTGACTACGAAGGCAGCTGATAACTGTCGGACAGCCCTGGCCCCATCTCTGTCTCCAACACAGAGCCCTCATCAGAGCCTTCCCCAGACTCCAGGACTGGCCCATGTTCCTCCTCAATCTCCTTACAGTCTGAATCTTCTGCCAGCTCCGCTCGTGGGCCACAACACAAAAAGCATTTCTGATTTCTGAGTCTTAATAGACATATACTGCTTGTTCATTTTTTTCAATACCTGCACAATTATGACTATGTGGAAAAATTCGAAGAGTCACTTTCTTTCAAGGTGAATCTATGTGAGTAGTAAAAAGCTCTGCTTTTACAAGGGTGCTTGGAAAAGGAATAAACAGTGGTTGAAATAAACTGGATGTCCTAACTATGGATGAGCATTTGGGATTTGAAGCTTTCAGGAGAGAAGAAAATCTTTGTTCCTCTTTGCTAACTAACTTCTCTTTCCTTATCATCCCCAAAGGTGCATTTTTCTCTCTCTCTCTCAAGAGGCAACTGGATTTTCTGGTTTTTCTTTGAATATGTTTCATTTCTCAACCAAGAAGCTTCCAATTCCAGTCTACAACACAGTCCTTTCAACAGTTCTAAGAAGGCTCCACACCCATTTGCACCACACAGGCGACCCTGAGGACACAGATAAACCTCCAAATGGCCTCAACAACTCTCGAAAAGGATGCAAATAACCAGATGTCTGCAAGGAATATAAATCCTTCCATTCCCCACCATCCAATCAGAGCCAAAGAAGCTTCTTGGGTGAGAAGCGAACCATCTTCAAAGAAAAACAAAAACAAAAAGTCCAGTTGCTTCTTGAAAGGACAAAAAATTAAAGCACCATTGTAGACAACCATGACCTGGATCAGAGGCGGGTTGCTGCCAGTTCAGCCCAGTTCAGCCGAACCGGTAATGGAAGTCAGGCCTGGATCGCAGAACCAGCAGTGACCCAGGCCTGCCATGCCCCCGAACTCGTTCCCTCGCCGATGCTGGGCTGCCGCCGTTTTGGATTTCAGTGACTGTGCATGTGCAGTTCAGTTTACTGTAAGTTGTTATGTGCATGCACACAGAACATACATTGAACAGTGCACACGCATGCAGCGCAGATCTAGTGCACACGCATTGCACACACATTTATCATGAACAATCATCATGAAGATGTGCTTAAGAATGAATTTATATAGGGATTTGTTTCTTCTCATTTCTTTTCTATCAAATATGAATCAGGAGGAGGAAGGGGAGGAGGAGGGGAGGAGGAGAGGAGGAGGAGAGGAGGAGGAGGAGGGGAGGAGAGGAGGAGGAGAGGAGGAGGAGGGAAGGAGGAGGAGGGGAGGAGGAGGAGGGGAGGAGGAGGAGGGGAGGAGGAGGAGGGGAGGAGGAAGAGGAGAAAGAGGAGAAGAGGAGGAGGAGGGGAGGAGGAGGAGGAGAAAGAGGAGGAGGAGAGGAGGAGGAGGAGGGGAGGAGGAGGAGATGTGATCTACAAATCACCAGACACCCTATACCCATTACATTCATAGCCAATAATATCAAGTTGCTGTTAATGTCCACAGGCACATATGTGAAATAGAACACAGAGAAATATAATGGGATAATGTAGCTCTGGCAGTGATATGGTTGGAATAAAAGCCATTTCTAAAATGTGGCTATTTGAAAATCTCCTCTTGGGAGATTTTCCAACACCTTCATGAGACAGAGCATCTTGTTCTGCTTAAAATCTGTAGCATTTCGTGTACTTTGATTTGCCAGTAGAATGGGGCGGGGATGTGCTCAGGGATTATGAATGTTACCGTTGAGGTTGGAGACATCCAAAGGTCCAAACCTTTGCTTGATACACAAGATGTTTCAAACGTGCTTCAGTTTCCCATTTAAATAGGTCGGTTAAAGTGCTAAAAGTGAATAATGTGAGTTCAAGAACTTTCATTTTCTACTTCTTATGAATTAAAAGGGAGCAGGCTACTTATTAAAGTTAACAAAGTTTATTTTTTTACTCCATCTGCAATGCTTTAACACCATTACACTCTTTGAGTAAAAGACTGAGTAGCTAGACAACCCTGTTTCCTTGATATGACTACATCATGGGTTGGCCAACTCATGGATATTTGCTGTTCCCCATTGCAAATCCCAGCATTCCAAAATCATATTTCTGAAAGCATAGTTCGGTATGTGGCTGATTCCCCATGACTTGAGTTTTCTTTTCTCCTCCTGAAAAAATAAGAGTAAGAACGAGAGCAGGAGATTTCTGAGAGAAACATTACTCACATCTCCAGCCTTCAGCTCCATCCTCTGGTAAATGGCCAGAAATAATACTTGTCAGAGTTTTGGCAGCATGACTATTATTATGAGATAAATCACAGAAGCAAGAACACAGTACACAGCACACAGAGCCTTTATACAGTCAATAGTGGTTTATATAAAATATATACAGAAATATACATGGTAGATCCCTTACCACTCAGCTTCGGACACAAGGAGAGAAAATGAGATACACCACGAGAGAGATACTAGGAGAGAGAGACATGCCCTCTCATGGCCTCCTTAAATAGACACCTCTTAAAACAGTAAATGACTTGTGTAGACTCCACCAGAGTCTTAAAGAGGCGATACCTGTATTGCTGAATCATTCTCATTGCATCACTTTACAGATTACAACCTTACATCAGTTGGCAGCTATTAAATCCTCAGTATCTGACAATACTACCAACATTTGACACCTGAATCTATCACATAAAGTTTTGGGGGCATTTTCTTGTATTTTTTTAAAATTGTAATGGAATAGTTTATGCTTCCTTGACCCCTCTCTTAATACTCCTCACTCAAGGACAATGAACTGAAAATATCAATCTCAGCCTTTCCAGGAACATCATCCTTGTTCCATTGTGGCTTTTTTAAGCAGTCAGGAGGAGGTTGTCCTGCCTTGACCTCAAATGACACCCAGGGCCAGGGTGCCAATACAAGGATAGCATTTTCATGTAATGTGTGTGCTTATTTTCCCACTTTTTTTTTTTTTTTTTGCATAGCGTAGTCTTACAATTGATAACATCATCAGGAATATCGTTTTTCTGTATCAAAATCAAAAATAATATGCCCCCCCCCCAATGACTGCTGGTCATTTGTGCTAAATTATGAATGTGTTATTATTTCATTGCAGCATCATTACACCATTCTGTAGGTGGTCAGTGGTAAGATTAAACTGGTGTAACAACCAGTTCGCTTTGTGTGTGCTTTGCTTGCGTGCAGTGTGTTTGAAAACAGCTCAAAAACATACCTTCTACTGCAGCCCCAGTAAATAAAACAGCTGAGGCATGGCAGTCCGCTCTGCCGCACCTATCAGCTGGGCTTCAAACAAAGGAAATATAGGTCAGTATAGCGCAGGAGCAGGTGGGCAGGCGCACCTAATCATCAGAGTGAACCAGTTCGCTCTCAGCTGATCATCAGAGTTACCAGTCCACCCGAACCCATCCAAACTGGCTGAATCCCACCCCTGTATGTGGTGTTATGTTTGTGTGACAATGCAGAAGTCACTTTGTTCCTGTCCAAAGAGAGAAAGGTGTTGATTCTATGTGGCTAGGCATCTGTTGTATCTTGCAATAACTGTTCTAACTCTCTTTTCAAAAGGGATCCAAATATAGCATAAATGTACATTTGAAATATCTGCCAGTCACACAAGGGAAAATATTTATCCGAAAGCATTTCTGTCTGGAAAAAAAAAGGCAAGCCAATATTTCAGTTTAGCATTATACAAATTTCACTTGTGGGCTGTAATAGACAGATGTCTGCCTGCATAAAATGCAAATGTAAGAAGGGCTCTACTCCCAAAGAAATGCAAGCATTAGTTATTTACATTTCTTTTCTGCACTCCAGAATGGCTTCCACTGGAAAAAAAAAATCTTACCAACTGCCAGCCATACACATGAAATTAAATATGCATACCTACACATAAACATTGTTTGGGAAGAGATTGTATTTTTTTTACCTATTTATATAGCGGTGGGTGCAGGAGAAATGAAACATACTTTGAAATGTGCAAGCATCATTCACAAATGATGCACAATGGATGGATTTTGTGTGGGTAGCTGTAGTGCTCAGAGCCCAGTTGGAGATCAATTTAAATATGAAAACTGGATTTTCGAGCTTAATGCAGAAAACCGTGAAGTGCAGCAGGCTAAGGAAAGGATCATAGCTGTGTTTACAAAAAGAGGAAAGAAAATAGTGACTTATCAGAAGCTTTGAAAGAGGAAGAAGCAGCAGCAGAAAACTCAAAGGGAACGTAAGCTCAAGACAAGTCTAAGGTTTCCTTGCATCTTGAAGAAATCTGGGTTTGATATGCACTGGTAGGAAACCACAGCAGGTTATATCTCACAGTAATGCCTTATTAGATGTAGAATTTGTGCTGCTTCTGGACTATTTCAGAGATGGCGTCAGTATCATATACCAGAATCCAAAGAGAGAGATCTACACAATACCTTGGCATCTTTGGGCTCCTTCGTAAATAAAGAGGAACTGATTTGGCCCTCCAAATGCTGAATGCATGCATATTTCCTTTGATGTTCGCAGTTTCCATTCCTAATGGAAACTGACAGAATGTAAATGAGTTCCTAAAGGAACCAGCAAAAGTGGCAATTTTTCTCATTTAATCTTCAGATGAGTTGTCTGTCTCCCAGATGCTGAGCTTCATTAGAATTCTGAAACTAATTTCACCTATCAACACATGATTATTGGTTTGAGTGAGGCTTTTGGGAAACTCTGAGCAAAAATCACTATTACATGCAGGTTGGCTCAATAAAAGAGAGGGAAAAATCTATATGAAAGAAATGGCCGACTGCAAGGTAATCTACTTGTGTAGTTACTAAACTACTTAATGCTTAAACTTCTTCTTTGATCTTTGCCCATAAATCCTCACTTGAAAGTCAATTAGAACTTTAATAAAAGAAAACCTGTAACTGATAGGACATCTGTAAGGAACTTGCCCCTCAGTCCTTCACATATTTGGTGACAGTAAAAGCCCCAATAAATCCCCTCCCACACACACATAATGGGAGATTCATCTCTAGTTACTTAATAGTCATCAGCCTTTGGGTTGTAATTCACTGTAATAAGTCACAGTTGCAAGATATAATAATGATTGCTTCACTCCAGAAATATTTCATTTCACAGGGAGCCAAAGGATTTTAAGAAATGAAAAGGATGATACCCTCACCTTTCAAAATGTTGATTTTTTTAAAATCTTACATGCAATGGATGAAACCCTTGTTACATGATCTGAAAAATGATATTGTGATGCAAATGGCATCTTTTCCCCAAGTGACACAATGTGAGACCATGTTTTTCACAAGTGCATAATGCAGGGCTGTCAAACTCGTGGCTCACAGGCCAGAGACATCATGCGCTGGCCACACCCATGCCTGGTTTAGTGAAAGGGGGGAACATCTCAATATATCACATGATGCAGCATGACAACACTAGTTTGATACACCGGGCACAATGTGACACCATCTGCATAATGATGTCAGTATAAAAATTACCTACTGGGAGTCAATTTACATAATTTGAGGAATGGCACTTGGTCCTTCATTTTCATTCTGAAGATGAAACTCAAATACTTTGGCCACCTAATGAGAAGGAAGGACTCACTGGAGAAGAGCCTAATGCTGGGAACGATTGAGGACAAAAGAAGAAGGGGACGACACAGAATGAGGTGGCTGGATGGAGTCACCGAAGCAGGAGATGTGAGCTTAAATGGACTACAGAGGATGGTAGAGGACAGGAAGGCCTGGAGAAACATTGTCCATGAGGTCATGATGGGTCGGACATGACTTCGCAACTAACACCAACAACATGTTAGTCCTTATTCTTGACATCCACATGCAACATAGAGGTCTACATAGGAAAAACTTATATGCAAAAATATTCCTTCTTATAATCAACATTTCGTGATACAGAGCACTCACTCCTATTTGTTCCCACATCAACAACCTTGAGATATAGATTGGACTGAGAGAGAGGACTAACACAGAATCACTCAGCTTCCATGATTGATGAAGAAGTACTGTAGAACATGCTCCTGCTCCTATTACAAACTTTAACCATTCTCCTATTGGTGTGGTTAAAAGGAGCGGCCTATATTTCACCTTGGGAAGGTTATTACTAAATCATATTTGCTAATATGATTAATATGGTCTTGGACCTCATCAGCAAGCAAATGCAGAATTTGCATATGGCTCTTTGTATCTGATAGTTCAACGATAGTTCTTTTCCTTAATTCTTACAATTTTATTCGCTGCAACATGGGCAGCCACAATGGGATTGTCAAAAAAGTCAAGATAAGCAGACGTAGCTGTACAATTTAAGCCATACCCCCTTTTTATGTTCAGGTAATGTGAAATATATTTACTAATTATGTTGAACTGAAAAAGTTAATCTTAAAGCTAGAGAAGGAGAGTGATATCCTAGCATAAAACAGGGTTGTCAAACTCGTGATCCATGGTCTGAATGTGTCACATGCTGGCCACGCCAATCCCCAGTTTAGCAAAAAAAAAAGTTGTGATACATTCTGTGACAATGATGATAGTTTGACACTCCTGGAATAAAGACATTTGAAGGTCCACCCCAATGAGAAATTTACCTGACACTAATGATATGGAATAGATCTTTGTGAGATTTAAACCTAGTACATTTCTACATTTCCCAGCAATATATAAAAAGGCACCCATTTCTCCCTTCTTCTTAAAATCCTTTATATTCTTTATGGAAATTAATAAAATTCAACATACATGTTGAATTGTATACTTATGGAGACTAACAAAATAAGTTTCATTATAAAAGATGCTTTGGTTCACCTTAGTTAATAGGAAGGTCAGCTGGGTGCTGTCTATATTGTTGGATATTCATTCAATCCTTGCCTGACTTTAGCTATAAATACATTTTGGTGTTTATAAATTTACCGATTATACTTCAGAAAGCTCATGATCAGAGATGTAGGAATCCACAATTTGATCTAGTACAAATTGGACAAATTCATCCTTTAATAGTGTCTAACTGCTGGAAGCTAGTTTATGTAGTAATTTCAGCCTCCCTTGCTTTCAGACTAGTTATGACAAAGACTTTCTTCTTCAAAAGTACAGTCAATTTTCAGCTATATTTTCTCTATACCATTAAAGGATTATTTTTAGCACCAGAAAATAGGTAAGAGTCATTTAATTTCCGAGAGAGAAATCTGTTTTATAGTTTTCCTAGGTGGCCTGCAAATAGATCTTCTTTAGCGCTTGCCTTTGGCTGCATTATTTGAGAACCCAATTTTATGTTTGTCTTTTTAAAAATGCAATGGCAAGGGCAAGTACATTTCCACGAAGGAGCTGGTTTCCAGCCCACAAAATAGCTTTCCATTCGGTGTTTGCATTATGTTTTGATTGTCTCCACCTTTCCATCAAACAAATCTGCTCTGTGTCATTTGTTTGCCCTTGATTGTACCATTATGACTCATTCCTAGCAAGCTAAACGGTTCGGCTGTTTATTGCAGATCACAAGAAGAAAGACGAGAAGACACTTATAGGGTTAAAAGGTTGCAACCTCTTTTTAAAGAAAATCACTAAGAGAAATTTAGGCAGTGTATCCTCCGAGGCAGATTAGATTTAAAACAAAATTTTAAAAAAGACATGACAGTGAGCAGTCAGAGTATAGTATGGGAGCTTGTCCAGACGTTGTAGTCTTACAACTTCCAGCAGTTTCAAACTGGTGAATGATGAAGAATAGGGAACTGTAGTTCAGAAATATTAGGTGGATCACACCTTTCCTATCCCAGGGTTTAATATCATTTCTAGTGTGGTGGGTGACAAGTCAATGTATGCACATGACATCATCAGGAAAATCCTACCATACACACTTTAGATCTTGGGATGCAAGTACGCTATAGCACAGTGCTTCTCAAATAGTGGGGCTCCATAAAGGGGGGCTCCATAAAGGGGGCTCCATAAAGGGGGGCTTGTTTGACCTTGGCAAACACTGTCAACACGAGCCGCCTCTTCCCTTCCAGCGCTGCCTCCAGCGCCGATTGGAAGTTCAGCCGCCGTGGAAGATGGAGCACTTCTTTGGCCACCACGCTTTGGTGACGGGTGCAGGCAAAGGTAGCGTCCCTGGGGGCTGTGCCGCTGGAGCAACCCTGGCGCTTCGGGGACGAGCCCCGCCGAATTAGTGCCGGTGCAACAACGTTGTGCTCTCCTTTGCAGGGATCGGCAGGGCTGCGGCAGTACGGCTGAGCCAAGCGGGGGCCCAGGTGGTGGCGGTGAGCCGGACCCAGACAGATCTCGATAGCCTGCAACAAGAGGTAGAGGCAGCGTGGCTCCTGCCTGCTCAGCCTCTGTGCCCAGTTTGGCTTCTGCCTGGCCCGACCCTCACTTTTCCTCTGGCCGAAGGCACATCCTCTCTTCCAGGAGGGCCATGCCTGGGTGGTTGCCTCTCGCTCAGAGGAAGGCTTTGCTTCTGGGAAACAGAAATACGAGGCAGCTTTTCCACTGGGGTCTCTACATATTATAGTATAGCAGCATCTTAGCATCATGGCTTGCTCTGTGATGTCCGTCAAAGTCTCAGAATTAGGCACTTCCCCTTGTTTCTCTTTTTTAAAAAAAAACCACAAGATTCTATCCTTTAAATATGAACTACTCAGAACAGAATTTAATTTTAAAACTATGGCCTATTGTTCATTAAAACAAGGCAAATTAAATTGCAATTTTCTGAGTCCTGGGTGCCGCAATAAACCATAATGCAAACTAATAGTTCTTTGTTGGAATAATGAGAAGTCCACTTTTGTTTATACAAAAGAGTATGTATGCTTTGAGGGATGTGGTGGCTCAGTGGCTAAGACATTGAGCTTGTTGATCAGAAAGGTCAACAGTTATACAGGATATTAAATATACAGGCCGCATACGTTAAAGCAGTACTTCTCAACCTTGATAACTTTGAGATGGGTAGACTTCAACTCCCAGTTGACCCTTGCCAAGGTTGAGAAACACTACTCTAAAGTGCTGGCTTTCCTCAACAGTAAAATATTACAATAAATTGTGAGCTACACTTTTTTTTTTCAGATGATCAATGACAACAGTAACACCCTGTCCTCCATTGGCATCAGTCCAGGAGCAGACAAACTCAAAAGGCAGCACAATGGACTATCATAAATAGTCTCTTGAAGGGAGACTTTTCAAGCACAATGAGGGGGTAGATGAATTGACCTCTTATTAGTAAAGAAAGAAGTCCATATTCAATGAGTTGAAGAGCCCTGGGGAGCCACTAGGTGGCAGCAAATGGATTTCTCTGTTTCTCTTTGTTGCTCTCTAGTGGTGATGTTAAACATGCAGCACTCTTTCCATACAGTTCGGTCTTCTTCTGTTTTGAAGTAACATTGGAAAGATTAGGAGATAAAGCCTATTTGTTTTGTACGTTGCATGTTAATCATCAGATTTTCTTCTCACAAGAACATATCTGTTAAGCATGAATTGGTTTGTACATTAATTCTTGACCACAGTCAATCATTTGGAGTATTTAAATTCCATTTTACTACAAATTGAGTGTATAAGCTTAATTTCTGAATGTAGATTTTTGCATGTGTAACAGTTTTGTTGAAAGGTTACATGAGAAGACTCCAATTTCTCAGCTAGTTAGAGCTTTCCCTTAATTTTATTGATTTTAACAGGGGGGGGAGGAGTTTAGATGGCTAAGCAGTTAAAGATATTGAGCTTGTCAGATGGAAATTTGACAGCCTGGGTTTGAGTCCTGACTGCTGCATGACAGGGTGAGTTCCTGTTCTTGCCTCAGCTCCTGCCCACCTAGTACTTTGAAAGCATGCAAATGTGGCATGGGACCTAGTTACCTGCGGGATCGCATCTCACCTCACACATCTCTACGACCTATCTGCTCTCACAGGGAGGGACTCCTCCAGGTGCCATCCACCAAGCAGTGCCAACGGGTGGCGCCTAGGAGTAGAGCCTTCTCTGTGATGGGCCCAACCCTCTGGGATGACCTCCCCTCCGATATTAGAACTATTAACGACCTCCGCTCCTTCCGACAGAAGCTTAAGACCCACCTGTTCCAATTAGCTGGCTTAGCCGATTTATAGCTCCATCTTTCACCTCCTGGCAAACATCTTATCATGGAATTTTTAAGGGAATTTTAATCTTATTTGTATTTTAACTAATTATGGTACAGTATATTTTCTACCTCCTCCGTCTATGTCTATGTTTATGTATATGTATGCCATTTTGATATGTATTTTTTGGGAGAGGAGTCCCTTTTTGGGAGAGGGGGCGGTTTAAAAATCTAAGAAATAAATAAATAAATAAATTTGGTTTTTAATAATGACTGTACACCGCCCCGAGTCCTGCTTAGGAAAGGGTGCAGGTTATAAATAAAAGTTGATTGATTGATTGATTGATTGATTGATTGATTATATAAATAGTTACCACTTTAATGGGAAAGCAGCAGCATTCTATGCACCTCTTCATACAATTATGCTGGCCATAAGGCTATGGAAATCTCTTCAGACAATATTGGTTCCCTTAACTAAGAAACAGAGAGAATACGACTGTTCAGGGGAAACCTTTATCTTTATCTTTTAATTTTATTATTATTGTCCATGTTTGTCTTCCAATGGCAAAAAGTGAAGAGGAAATACCTCTTGATGCAAGTGAAGAAGGGGAGTGAAAAAGTTGGCTTGAAACTCAATATTAAGAAAACTAAGATCATGGCATCCAACCCTCTCAATTCCTGGCAAATAGATGGGGAAGAAATGGAGGTAGTGACAGATTTTATTTTCTTGGGCTCCAAGATCACCACAGATGGGTATTGCAGCCAAGAAATTAAAAGACGCTTGCTCCTGGGGAAGAAAGCTATGGCAAATCTAGACAGCATGTTAAAAAGCAGAGAGATTACCCTGTCAACAAAAGTGAGCATAGTCAAGGCTATGGTTTTCCCAGTTGCAATGTATTTCTGTGAAAGTTGGGCCACGAGAAAGGCTGAGCACCAAAGAATTGAGGCATTTGAACTATGGTGCTGGAGAAGGACTCCTGCGAGTCCCTTGGACTGCAAGCTGATCAAAACGGTCAGTTCTAGAGGAGAACAACTCTGACTGCTATTTAGAAGGTCAGTCCTGAAGATGAAACTCAAATACTTTGGCCACCTAATGAGAAGGAAGGACTCACTGCAGAAGAGCCTAATGCTGGGAAAAATTGAAGGCAAAAGAAGGACGACAGAGAAGGAGGTAGCTGAATAGAGTCACCGAAGTAGTCAGCGTGAGCTTAAATAGACTCAGGGAGATGGTAGAGGACAGAAAGGCCTGGAGGAACATTGTCCATGGGGTCGCGATGGGTCGGACATGACTTCACAACGAACAACAACAAGGATTAAGACATGAAAATCTCTAGTTCAAATTAACCTTAGATCCACTCAACTAGGAGGGTACCAGCTGTGCCATTTTTGCTCCTCTAAGGAAACAAATCTCAGAAAGGGACAACCTTGTCCATATGGGAAGTTAAAAGGAGAGATGGGACATGGAAAACTGGAGCGATCAAGACCATAGACCATAGTATAACTTAAGCACCCTATAAAGCACATATAAATAAGGATGCTTCTATTACCTTTAAAAGCTTTTTTCTGCTGACAAAAGGTAATCCCCCAAATATTATGAATTCCCAAATAAAATGCAGCGAGATTATTATAACATGGGGAGTATATATCACCTTTTCCTTGCCCTTCTAATAAAGTTCTTACCCTGTTCTGCTATGTACTTTTAGCGTTACTACCCAAGCTACCCTGCCATTAGACGCTTAGAGAGTTCCTTTTGTATTCAAAATGGGTTGTTTTGATTGAAAAGCTGTGTTGTGTTTATAGCATCAGCCTGAACAAATGTATTATCTACAGAAAACCTAAGAGCTGGGCTGATGAATCCAATCATGACTCATTCCCAAATCTCATATGCTGAAATTTCACACAATCAGTGCTGAATAAATAAAGAACACCAGAATGTACATTGATATCCAATTGACTCCCATTTTCAGTACTTCAGGGTTGAGGTCAGACAGGAAGAATAAATTGCATTCATTAAGCCTGTTTGTAAGATAAACATGCCTAACTAGATTTTTTTTTAAAGCTGCACTTATTGGAAGTACAAATTACCAACATGGAATGAAACGAAGATATAGTGAGTGATTCTCACTATACCAGAAGATTTTCTGGGTTTTTTCCCACCCAAGTCAGAGAGAATCAAGATACTTAACAGTGATTTTCATTACCAAGAACCCCACCACACACACACACACACCGAGATGAAAGCTTTAATATGTGTACTAAACTATACAGTCTACAAGAACTTACTTATTCAGTATGACGGGATTAATGCCAGGCAATTGTTAAATCTAATGGCATTTCCATCTAACAGCATTGTAATGATTCAAAGCAGCTTTAGACCTGTGGAAATACACAGGTTAGTTGATTTCTAATTCCCCTTAGTTTAAGAGACATCAGAACAAATTTGATATTTTCATCCCACGTTGCAATTGGAGTTGCATCTGAATCCTGTGAATCAGATGCTGAAAATGCAGATCAAATAGTCCAACAGCCTTGAGCTTCAGTAGGCAATCTGACATTTACCAGAGTTCCAGATCAGTGGATGAGCTTGTCCAGGAGAGTCCTAATTCAGGTAAATCAGATCAGATTTTGTCAGGACCCTATCCCAGGAACATGTCAACAGTTGAAATGGCACCACAAAGGGTTAGGGTTAGGGTTGATTGGAGAGAGCAGCAAGCTGTACCAATGACTCAGGCGACAAAAGACTGACCATCAGGTCTTGCCAGTGGTGGGATTCAGCCGGTTCAGCCCATTTCGGGAAAATCGGTTGTTAAATTGCTGGCTGGCCACACCCCTTCCTCTCCTGCCCCTTCCAGGAGTCTCCACACATCCTGTCTTTGCTCCCAGGAGGCCTCAGGGAGGCCTACTAGGCCCAAAATGGAACACGGGGGGTGCGGTGCATCCCCCAAAGTCCACTTTGCTCTCAGAAGTTTGCAGGGAGGCCTACTAGGCCCAAGATGGAGGCCACCTGTGGCCCACCTTTGCTTCCAAGGAGGTGCAGGAGACTGAGTGCTGCCTGTCACACACCCTGGCCATGTGCATAATGGCCATGCCCACCCAGCCAGTAATTAGGGCAGAGAACTGGTTGTTAAATTGAATCCCACCATTGGGTCTTGCCTTTAATTATTAAAAAACTCTTTCCAACTCTATACTTGTGTTCCTGTCAATCTTGCTCCTTGCTCTGCATTCAGATCCTAGCCTTAACATTTGGACCTGCTCATAGAATTCTTTTGGTGCCCAAACCACAGATTGGCACGGACAACTCTCATGGCTTTTGAATCTCCTTTCTCCTTCTTATGGTTCAAGCTCCCAGGCAAATGTTCTCTGACTCATCCAAGTCCCTGCTGTTACCTGGAAATTTACAACTTAGCACTAAGCATTGTAATTGCCTGTCTTTTTATTTTGTATCAGATGGCTTAAGACAGCTGAAGCTTTTGTAGAACTTACACTCATTTTTCTACTGTTATTAGGACTGTGATGCAATCATAGGTGGGTTTCACATAATCTACCACCATGCACCGAAAATATGAGCTGTGTGCATGTGCTTTGCTTGTGCGCCTAAGCCAGTCTGAACTGGCTGAATACCACCACTGGATGCAATCTATCTCACAACTTCTAACCTCTTTCCCCTTCCTCCTGCTCATATCTGCCTTTTGAATACAGTGGAAAAACAATAATTTACTAATGACAGTAAACTTTTTTTTTTTTACAAATGACCTTCTCCTTCATAGTTTCAGTTGGGAAGATGAGATACTTGTTCTTTGTTTTGAAGATGAAGAGAGTATATTATTAGTTCTGGTGACTCAAGAGCTGGAGCAGTAACTGAAATAAGTTCTTTGAATTCTCTCCGTTGAACAGTTGGAGGGAGCACCAATTGGCTTATGGCAATTTCTACATGTCTTCAGCATTTTCAGCAAAAAGAAAGCTGATCAGCTTTGACCCGCTTGGCTGTTTTGGGGAAAAGGAAATGATGTGATGAGAAATAATCATTTATATAGTGACCATTTATGTCACATTGGGGGGGTGGGGGTTCCACAAATATAGAGAGTAAGGAAGAAGACCTTGATGGACAAATAAGAGATCATGTTGCTTGGGCAATGGGGACAAAAGGATTTTTTTAAAAGTCAAGATAATACTCTTTGATATATTAATATAGATATCCCGATCTTCATTCCTTCACCATCTTGATCTGTGAACCTTTTCTAACTTGATCATAAATGACTTCCTTATAAAATGACTTCATTATAAAAATCACCCCTTGAATCTGAATATTCTAATGGTGATTCATTAGGTAAAATTACGTTCTAAGAATAAGAATTGTAGAAAGTATTTTGAAATCTGTTTCAAATTGAGGTAGGATGGAAGCCCCATTTAAAGCCAATTATAGATATATCGAAATAATAGAAATAGAGATAGAGATGCCATTCAATAAAAGTTGATGAACAAAGTAATTTCTTTGCTACTGTTAACAACCAGCACCTTTATATTTATTTGAATTAACCTCCCTCTGCTTCTAGCCACAGTAGGGCTGTAATTAATATTGAGTTGAGTTGGGCTCATGTACCAAATGAATATACATTCCTGCGTTTAAAGGCAGACATATGTAAATCTTCTGTTTTCCATATCTGAAAGGATTTTAAGTTTATAAATGTATAAACAAATCAGGATGAATGGTGTGGTTGGGTTACAAAATATATCAAACAGCTTACAGTGATTTAATCTAGTGGGAAAGGACCAAAAAAGTGCCTTCAAATTATTGGCATAAAGAACAATAAATATACCATTCGGGTGCATATATTCTAATTATTTTTAAAGGGCATTAATTATATGGCTCAGTTTTAATTAACAAGCTCTTTCATAGATTTTCAACAAAGCTGAATTGCATGTTCTTCGTTATGTGCTTAACATAATAAAAAGGGTGAGTGGGGAGAAATAGTACAAAAATAAGAACACCAGGTTTAATGCATCACATATATTATTGGCATACAACTTTTAACTTGTAGATATGGGCTTCAGTATGTCTTCAGAGTTTAGTAAATCTGAAAAATGATTATCCAACATCTTTTTAACAACTTCCAGTGTTGGAGCATTCACAACTTCTGGAGACAAGTTGTTCCACTGATTAATTGTTCTAACTGTCAGGAAATTTCTCCTCAGTTCTAAGTTGCTTCTATCCTTGATTATTTTCCACCCATTGCTTCTGGTTCTACCCTCAGGTGCTATGGAGAATAGCTTGACTCCCTCTTCTTTGTGGCAGCCCCTGAGATATCAGAACACTGCTATCATGTCACCCCTAGTCCTTCTTTTCATTAAACTAGACATACCCCATGTCAGCGTTCCAAATATCATCCAAAATTAAATCAGAGTCCAAGGCAAAGTATTGCTCTAGGTTCCAATTTATTAAGAGAGACATGTTGGCACATCCATGGAAACCCGAATCCGAGCTTCTTGTGTTTCCTCACCCAGTTGAAAGTTCATGATCTTGCCCCCACACCCACAAGTGCATCACATGGTCCAATCTTCCACTGCCACGCTGGCAGTTCCACCCATCCAGTTCCGGTAAGGCTCAGAGGTGTAGAGACAAAGGATGACCTTGGGCTTCTAGGAAGGAAATTTTAATTTTGACAACGCATTCTACTCCTTACTATTCCCCCTCCCGTTCCCCACTAATGAAAAAGCATAGTAAAATAATGGAGAGTGAAGCAGGCGAAAGATCCTAAAAGGAACCGGCTGCAGGCCTGATACCCCGTTCCTGCATCCGTTCATATGTTTTAGCCTCCGGTCCCCTGTTCCTAGTCTTATCCAAAGACTTACTTTTCTGTACTGCTTTGTGATACAGTAGCCATGTTTTTGTTGACCAGATTTGATTAGGACTGTTGCCAGCAATAATGTGTTGAATAGGTATGAATGTACCTGGCTCTCTGTGTTCCTTCCTGCTAGTCTGCCAGGCTGCATTAGATAGTTACCTTAGGTAGCTAATACCACTCTATAAAGCCTTAGTAAGACCACACCTGTATCCAGGTGAATCCATTTTCATCATCACACTATAAAAAAGATGTTGAGATTCTAGAAAAAGTGCAGAGAAGAGCAACCAGGATGATTAAGGGACTGGAGATTAACCCTACAATGAATGGTTACAAGTACTCGGCATGGCTAGTCTAGTTAAGAGAAGGACCAGAGGAGACATGATAGCAGTGTTCCAATATTTGAGGAGCTGCTGCCACAGAGGGGGGGGGGGGGGGTTAAGCTATTTTCCAGGGCACCTGAAGGCCAGACAAGGAATAATGGAAACTGATCAAGGAGAGATTCAACCAAGAAACAAGGAGAAATTTAGCTGTGTAGTTGAGTTTGTAAAGGAGCTCCATTTTTTTTTTGCCATTTTTCTACTTTATAAAAAAAACAACATGGGACCTAGACAGCATCCATTTTCCCCAGGTGCTCCTGAAATTCTGATTAAAGCTCTATAAAACCTCCAGAATATGAGCAAATACATTTATCAAACCCTAGCATCGCAACATTCCTCCCAACTAGGTTAATCAAAAGTATTGTTTTCAACTAAGATTCTGAGCATTTCTTCTTAAATCAAATTCAAGGGAGAATAGGGCAAAGTGGCAATTTAGTCAACATCTGAAAAAAAGTAAGGGTGGGATCTTCTGGGACCTCACTTTGTCTTTTTGCTGACTTTATAGAATGCCATAGATAAATCTTTGAATTACTTTTCATGAATTCCCCACAACACAAACACATACAACCACAGAGAAATCAGTCAAACTGCAAAATATATTCTCAGTCTTTTATTTTGCTGTACATATATACAAAAAAACCCACTAATAATGAAATATTAAAGCCAGCCACTTCTAGTTTTGTATTTTTCCAACACTCTGACATGTACCAAAGTCTACTGTAGCTGAAATGACAATTGCTGCAAACAAAGAAGTAATTTTAACTATTGATGCTCTAGCTAAGGTCTTAAAATGAGATAAAATAGGCAAAAGGTTCCTGTTACTTGAGCAATTTTGGATTGGATGAATTCCAGTTGTAGTCCTTTGCAGAGATGCTAGATGTATCTGGATGAAAATGATGGACAATTAGTTGTTCGAATACTTTAATCAAGATTGTGGATTTATGGTTCCTTAAAATAGTTGCATAGCTTAGATAAACTGAATATAAATGACAGCTTGTTCTCAAGCTACAGATACTGTGCTACTTATACTGGAAGAAGAAGAATTCTTTTGTTGACCAAGTGTTATTAAACATACAAGGAATTTGTCTCAGGTGCATAACCTCTCAGTGTACATACAAGAATAGTGATAGATCATTATCATAGTCATTGTAAAATATATTTATCATAAAATATTAAGATACAACACTTGGTTGAATAGTCATGGGTACTAAATAAGCAATCAGCATAAATCATCCTAGGATACTAAGTAAACAACATAAGTCGTAAGATACAAGCAACAAAGTTATAGTCATAAGATAAGGAGAAGATGAGAATAATGATGGCAATTCTGCCGTTCTAGATAGTTTGACAGGGTTGTGGGAATTAGTTGTTTAGCAGAGGGATGGCATTAAAAACTGTCCTTGTGTCTAGTTGTTCTGACCTGCAGTGCCCTATAGCATTGCTTTGAGTGTAGAAGTTGAAACAATTTATGTCCAGGATGTGAGGGGTCTGTAGATATTTTCACAGCCCTCTTTCTGGCTCATGCAGTATACAAGTCCTCAATGGAAAGCAGATTGGTAGTAATTGTTTTTTTTCCCTGCAGTTCTAATTATCCACTGAAGTCTGTTTCTGTCTTGATTGGTTGCAGTACCAAACCAGACAGTTACAGAGGTGCAGGTGACGGACTCAATAATTCCTCTATAGAACTGTATCAGCAGCTCCTTGGACAGCCTGAGCTTTCTGAGTTGGCGCAGGAAGAACATTCTCTATATGTGCCACTGAAAAGCTTTTGTTTCTCTCCGAACAAATATTGAATGACATGAATTGTGTAGATAATACTGACTATGCAGCATTACACTGTCCAATTCTGCCTTAGTTGATGTTTTTTTTTAATGCATTCTTCCTCTTTTAATATAAAATTCAATAAATAAGCTTCATGGGTCTTTTTCTTTTTTTACAGAGGTTGCCAAGCTTCTTGAAAGTTTTTTTTAAAAAAATTATTATTAATTGAGAAATATATTAAATACCTTCACTGCAGAGCTATATGAATAATCCTTTGTTCAGTGAATAATCCTTTTGCAATTATATGGCTACTTATTAATAGACCATATCAAATTCTTAATCCGACTATTGTGAATAATGTGGGCACCTCATTGAAAAAAAGAAAGGCAATCAACAGGCTTGAATAGATCTCAAAATCTTGAACTTCCATTGAATTGCAGAAGCTTAAAAAGAAATTTATACTGCTTAGAAAGTAAATCAGAGGCTGTAAGGTCTTTGTTGTGACACCAATGGCCTTCTTAAAGTACTGAAAATTCTCCCAAAGCAGTAAACATATAAGGATTTTCTACACAGCCATTTTATTGTTTCTAATTTAGTCTTCAAGGAGTAGTGTAGCAAATCTCCAAGACTCATGCACCTATCAATAAAAGCGTTCCGCTTTTAGTCCTGCATTTTCCAAAGCCAGAAGTGCCTGAATTCTGGCAGAAGAAGGTTTCGGACAGATTGATTGCCATCATTCCAATATGTGAATTTGGGTCTCTTCGTCACTGAAATACACAAATTGCATCATGCAAAAACATAGCAATTTATTTATTTTATTTTTATTTGTTTATGTTCATGTACAAGATAACAGGAATAAGAATAAACATGAATGTACCTAGGGAGGTTCACATTAAATTTCTTAGAAAAAGCACAAGAGATGAAATTCTGGGTGTACAAAGGGGGCAAGCATTGACATACCATGATATGGAGATAACCATTCTGAAGCAGATCCCTAAGAAGATTAGAGAAAAAAGGAAGAATTATTCGCAATTAGCGAATAAATTATTACCAGAAAGGGGTGTGGTTTAGATGGTTGATGCCTGAAGGTATGCTGATATTCTGGGAGGAGACAAGAATCAGAATCAATTCACCCATAGTGGCGCAGGCCTTTATGGAAAAAAACAAAACACTCCTAGAAAAAACACAAGACACTACAACGGACACACAGGACACGGGAGGGGCCAGAGCTCTGCCAGTGGAGGGAGATGGGGCAATAGCAAGAAGACTCAGATCACAAAAATAAACAAGAAAATCATATTATTATAAACTGACCGAAAGTGATAATGGAATTATATCTGGATTTTATACTGTAATGTCTAATCTGATTGAATTTAGTAATAGAACTAATATGCTGATTGTAATCAATTATATACCAATGCATTATATATAAATGTATACTATGAGTATGGAGGGAGGGACGCCTGCCACATTTTGCAACTGCCAAAATTTGTATACCTGTCCATTTACCCTTTTCTCTATAAATGTTGAAAAACCAATTAAAAAAATTATTAAAAAAAAAAAGAATAAACATGAATGAGAACATAGGAAATGGGTACAAATAAATGGGGACCAGAGGTGGGTGGCTGCCGGTTCGGCCATAATTGGGTGACCTGGTAGTAGCACCGGTGGGAGTCTCCGCCCAGCTGCCCGGACGCTTCTGCACATATGCAGAAGTGCCATGCATGTGCAGGAGTGCGCCCGAACTGGTTGTAAAAAAATTAGCAACCCACCTCTGATGGGGACAGTAGGGCAGGGACATTAGGCATGCTGGTGTACTTATGCACGCACCTACTGACTTCCTAGGAATGGGGTAAAGTCAACAGTAGAGACTTTAAGGTTAAAGTTATGGGGGTTTGAGGATGTAACAACAGCCAGGTAGTGCATTCCAGGCATTGATCATTCTGTGGTCAATGTAATGCAATACAGAAAAAAAAAGAATGCTTCTGTAAATACTGCCTATCATTTCTACAAAGAGGCAGCTCAATATTCAAGGGTGTTGCCACCTGTATTTTCAAACATGGTGATTTTGTAGCCATCAGGCATTGCCAGTTCACTTCCTGTTCACTCCCAACCATAAGCTTCATTGTATTCAGATTGTTGGAATCTATTAGTAGTCATAAAATAGTTGCAGTCAATGTGATCTTTGGAATCTCAAGGGCAAACACTGTAAAATGTGCATTGTGTCTTACCCTGCATCCACATTTCATTTATTTAGATTGTGGTAAAAGCAAATGTTGCATAGATCTTGATCAAAATTTCTGAACAAGGTTAAAGGTAAAAGTTCCCCTCACACATATGTGCTAGTCATTCCCAACGCTACTAGGGGGCGGTGCTCATCTCCGTTTCAAAGCCAAAGAGACAGCGCTGTCCGAAGACGTCTCTGTGGTTATGTGGCCAGCATGACTACAAGTAGATGAAACACTTCCATCCACCTTCCCACCAAGGGTGATTCCTATTTTCCCACTTGCATTTTTACGTGCTTTCGAACTGCTAGGTTGGCAGAGGCTGGCACAAGTAACAGGAGCTCACTCCGTTACGTGGTGCTAGGGATTCAAACCGCTGAACTGTCAACCTTTCTGATTGACAAGCTCAGCATCTTAGCCACTGAGCAAGGTTAGAGGGAACTTAATGTTCACCTTGCCATTGTTTTAGAAAAATCCACATATTCTTTAGATGCACGAGGATGAGTTGTCTCTTTTGTCTTAAAAAAGGGATGTTGGGAAAGATTTGGTTCCTTTGTCTATGACTGGTGTTCCAATCCAGAATAGACTATAGTTTAAGGAATTAAACACTATGTAGGATGCCACAAATTCTGTGTAATGTTAGATTGCTTCCAAATTACTTTTAGTTTGAAATCATTTTCTTCAGACCCAAATACTGGGTGAATTCCATTGAGAGAATAAAAACAATAGTCACAAAATTTCAAACCATTCAGATTGCTTCTTCCTCCAAATACATTCATTCTTTCCTTTTTGCTATTGCTTTTGCTATTTCTGAGCTATATTGTTGCAACATAAAGCTGGGACATTTGTACTTGATCTTTCTGATCTCCATATCAGGCTGTTATTGTAAAGAATATTAGAATCTAGTCAGTGGTGGGATTCAGCCAGTTTGCACCTATTCGGGAGAACCGGTTGTTAACTTTCTAAGCAGTTCAGAGAACCGGTTGTTGGAAGAAATCTCATTTTGGTTTTTTTCCACTTTACTGGGCTAATCCTGTAAGGAAGGCAGGAAGGAAACATCCCGGTGTTGTTTCTAGCCTAATCTTTATTGGCCTGCTTACAGAAACTGCCTCTCCGGTTAACCCTTATTACATTATAACAGCTAAGGCGAAGTGCCCATCAACCTGAGTGACGTTGAGTTGACCATACTCACATGGTCACATGACCACCGAGCCACACCTACCCAGCTGGTCATTAGGGCAGAGAACCAATTGTTAAATTATTTGAATCCCACCACTGGATCTAGTACTTGGGTTTATTAAATGGTTTTATCCTTTCATCGCATGAAATGTTAACTTGATTCAAGAGGGAATAACCTTCCCATTGAACTGCCCAAAAGAACAACCTTGATAGTCCTCCAGTTTGGTTGAATACTGACATTCCCACTGTTCCAAATCTGCATCAAGAGATCTGTGGTCATCCTGAAACTTTGTAGAAAATTGATGTAATTTTTATATCGTAGTTCTCATCACTGCATTGTTAGTTTGAGACAATGGCCGTTTCCCAGTTCTCAGGAACTGAGAACTACTAAGGAATTACTAGGTTTTTGTCTATTGTATCTAAAGCATAAAGTATGATATTTGTGAATGTTATGTATAAGTGTCCCTTGAATTGGAAACTAAACTAAACTCAAACTTTAGTTTCCCCAGACTCATATTTCCCAAACACACAAAGATACTCACCTATATACCGACACACTTTTTCAGTGAAGAGCAATTTTGAAAGGAATCTTTGCCGGTGAATATCAGCAATCCAAACACAGAGAACAACAAATCTTGAATTGTGCTGGAAAAGTTATTCAATCCTTCGCCGAGTCCTCTAGTGAACAGAAAAGCAATTCTTTGATGTGGAGAAGATGTGTAACGACAAAGTCTACTTAATTTATTCAGGCTATTTAAGATGTTAAATGAACCAGAAAGTCCAGATGACAGGGACAAATAAGGCTGTTCCCTAAAAGTGATGCAAATTGGGTCTTGGGTCTCCCATCTGTGTTGATACATTGCCTGATACTCTGGGATGGATGGGTGGTCATTGCTTTCCATATATGATTTAACCTTCAGCTTCACGTGGTCTGCCTGGTACTGTATGTTATCAATTAAGGAAAATCAATCTCTGGCATTTTTATGCCAAAAATGTAGGCTTTCCTCCCCCCCACCCTTTGGGGAGTAAATAATTAGTTCAGAACTGCTCTAGGCAATAATTAACTGAACCAGACTTATTAAGAAAACTGCCTCCAGCATTTTTCCATCTCAGAGGTGTTTAATATCTGTCAAGTTGCTTCTAAATGATTTTGAGGGAAGCATTCCACAGCTTTCTTCTTTTTTTTTCAAAGGAACAAAGCAACTGCATAATTAATGTGGTTTGACCTAAACCCTTCCTGAGTCATAATTTACATTTTTACTGAAAAACGGTGCTGATCATTTACACTTCTCCTTTGGTTATCCAAGAGGACTGTGGATAAATTTGTTTTCCAGAGCTTTTAATTGGGTTAGGCCATTCCGTAATCAGATGTTAGCAGGAAATGATGCCGTAAAATCCAGCCAAATCTATCTCCATTATACTTGCAGCTCTTGGGATGCTCTTCTAAACTGATGTTGCTGAGAACTAAGCAAGGTGAAATGAAAAAAATCTTGCTTAATTTTTAAAATGGGACTTTCCCCCATCTAAAACTCTGAGTTATCACCATTGTTCTGTCTGTAGGAATTATAGATGTTTGATTTACTTGTAAGACAATCACATTCATGATATACAAATAGAATTTGAATCATTTGAAGAATAGGTCCATGTGAATTCAATCTAATCATCTAGTGCAAGGGTAGTCAACCTTTTTATACCTACCACCCACTTTTGTATCTCTGTTAGTAGTAAAATTTTCTAACCGCCCACCGATTCCACGGTAATGGTGATTTATAAAGTAGGGAAGTAACTTTACTTGATAAAATTTATAAAGCAGAGTTACAGCAAATCCTTACCGCCCACCATGAAAGCTGGAACACCCACTAGTGGGCAGTAGGGACCAAGTTGACTACCATTGACCTAGTGAGTTCACTAAGCCATAAGTACAAACTTCATGGACACTTGTGTTATTTTACTGGCTCAGCTTCTAGGGGCTGCAGGTAGTGACTGCCTTGTTTAGTGACTATTCGCATGCTCCTACTACCAAACCAGTAGTGAAGAAAAGCGGATATCATTACTGATTTAGTAACTAAGTTTGTTTGCCACTAAGTTGCCAGTCCCAATTGTAGCTACTTAATAAGGACCACATATATTGAAAAATAGACTTCAGAGTCATTACTGCTATGGGCATTTCCATTAGTAATAACTAAGGGATGTCTTTGAAACAGCATATTCTAATTGAGGATGTTGTAAAATGTAGATTGTTTTCCCAACAAAAATATTATCTGCCAAAATAGATTGTTTCATCAATCATAGCTAGCCTGTACAATGGGGATTCTTTCTTTGAAGACATTTCCCTTCTCATCCAAGAAGCTTCTTCAGAAAAGAGAGCTGAAAATTTGACATCTTCAAAGGAAAACCAGAGAGTCCAGTTGCCTCTTGAAAAAGAACCTTTGGGACAACCATGGCCTGGATGACAGAGATTCTCCATAGATATTTAGCAATACACTTTGGGATGAACACCCTTCAGAGCTGAACAAGCTTCTTGGAGGAGAAGCGAAACATCTTCAAAGAAAAACCAGAAAGTCCAGTTGCCTCTTGAAAAAGCACCTTTGGGATAGAAGCTAATACTTTTTTGTCATATACGCTTTGGCTGCACTGCTGGAAGGCAGCTACAGTTTCTTTTCATCATGTATGATTTAACTTACAGGGGCATAACCTTTCCCCTTTCCTTCTGAAGAGTGTTTGGTTTTTCATAGATTTAGCAAATAACCGCCTGTAAAAGCAAACCAACATCAAATGTACAAAGAGCCAGTCCAGTGTCTTGGTGAAGGTGCTGGCCTAGAAACCAGGATTCTGTGAGTTCTAGGTCTGTCATAGGCATGAAAGCTGGCTACGTGATTTTGGGCCAGCCACTCTCCTCAGCCCAACATTTCTCACAAGATTGTGTTGTGAAGAAAATAAAAGAAGGAAGAAGTACTGTGTATGTTCCCTACCTTGAGTTACTTATAAAGTAATAAACATGAGATTAAAAATCTAAAAAAATACCTTGCTAAGAAAGCACAAATTATCAGTCTTAAAATAGTATGCTCCCATTCCATTATATGGCTGCCCTCCTGCAGGTTAGCTCTGTTCTTGTAATTAAACTTTTTTTAAAATGTAGAGATATGGTCTGTCAACAAGTTAATTACTCAAAGAAATAAACTTGAGGCAAGACTATAGTAATCTATTTTAGTCTGGCACGAGTGATTTAATTCATGCTTCTACCCTTGAAGCTGATTGGCATTAACAATTAATCGGACTTGTTCACTTAGTATCACTAGCTCCCTCCGTTTCCAATCTCCATTTGGAAGTAGATTTACAAGTAGAGAAGTTCTTATGCATATGGCTTCTGGAAGTTCACAATTGTTTCCAGTAAACCCAGGATCTTTCCTTACTTGCCAAGTACAAAATTCCCTGGTAGACTTTGTGTGTGTGTTTGTGTGGGTATTTGTGCCTGGTTTCCATGTTGTTGCCTTCAGTTCATACTCAGGACATGGGTGAGAAAAGTTGTCCTTAGCTGTACAGATTTCCATCTAATCCCATTTCTGCCCAAGGGCAGGATCAAAATGTGTCCCATCTAGTCAGCCGTATCACCCATTGCTTGAGAGGGAAGTCAGATGATTGATGTGAGTGAGAATTGAAGTAATAGCGATAGAGATGAAGATGAGGGCAGCCAATTCCAAGCGGATATACTTTTCAGCCAATTAAAGGTAAGTGGATAGCACTTTAGCTCAGCGGTGGCAAAAGGCAACTAGTGGACATTTAAATCAACTGCTATTTGCCCAGTTTGTTGGAAGAAAAAATACTGTGACGGTGACACAGAGGAAATGAGGACTGACTCCTACTGAAATGAGTGCTGGCATTCCCAATTGTTTATGCCAAATCTTAGTCTATAGACGAATGATTTGGTGATGGAAGAAAACTGGTTGTTATTGCTGAGGTGTCAACCTCATGGAGAAAAGAACTGTTTTTATCACCCTGCAAGAAGAAATTAACCCCTCTACCTATTGAGGAAGGGAGAAGGACATAGAGAGGTGAGTTACATTTCACATAGAGGCACCCTTTGTCAAGCTGAAGGAAGAGACCCATTGGCCAGGGGTTTCTCTATTCCATGTACAGTTGTTCTGAGTTAGGCTTCCTCAAAAAGCACGAAACAGAGTCCTGGTCCCGATAAAACCCCTTTTATTAAATGAATGTGAATTGCTCTCATTCATATTCAGCAAGGCCTGGCAAACAGTCTTTCAAAGGAATATTTATGACTACAGACCTTATCTACCTTGGAAAGCTGCCATTTAAATATTTTCCAAATGACGTGCTGTGCAAGAAAAGACTGGGCACAGAGTCTCTGAGATTCACAGACAGATCTTCACACTCCTGAAATAAATCTAATGACCGAACAGATGAATTGTTTCCTGCAAAATTCCACTCTCCTTTTGTTCATCTTTTATTTCCTATGAGAAGGGCAAATCACCTTCCACCTGTGACTTTACTCCCAAGTCTACCCTCATTTCTGAGTTGTTCTTTTCTTCTGGCAGCTCTGTGCATGAGCACACTGGGAACAGGCTCTAGCTATTCTTTTGCCTCACTGCTGTCTAGCTCCATAGGCACCTGATCACTGCCAGATGGCCTTGGCCCCATCTCTGCCTCTGATGCAGAGCCCTCGTCCGAGTCTTCCCCAGCCTCCAGGACTGACCCATGCTCCTCCCCAACCGCATCACTGTCCAGCTCTGCTGCCAGCTCTGCTGGCCGTTGGCCATTGGCCACTGGCGAGTCACAACAACAGTGTACAATAAACCAGTTTCTGAAGAAATGGATCTCATTGTCAGGAAGCATCATATGTAGCCAGTTGATCACAAGCACTCTTTTCAACTAATGAGGATCAGATAATGGATCAAAATAAGGGATTACAATCCTTTCTAAGGGAAGGATGGTAGAGTACTAGACCAAAAGATCACCTGTTTTTCCTGAATGCTTTAGTTCAGGGGTGTCAAACTTGCGTCGTCACGTAACATATCGTGACTTTTTTCCCCTTCGCTAAACCAGGGTGGGTATGGCCAGCACATGACGCCTCTGGCCTGCGGGCCACAAGTTTGATACCCTTGGTTTGGTTTATTAATCCCCCATTTATCCCATTTACCTTGGACAAATTCAAGTTTTCAATCAATTATTTGCATAATGATACAATCTGGCTTTTGATATGACAAACCCACGAAGAATGAGCTTGAGTTTTCTCTCTGTTCCTTTTTCCCCGGTCTTTTCCTAATTCAGGGATTTTTTTTTTAGAAAAAAGAAATACATAGAAGTTAATTTACAGGGGCCTTAATGAGTGTCACATAAGATTTCATATAAATAGCCAAAAGAAACTCAAGATTAAAAGAAAATAAGCGCTCATTTTATTATTTTATCTCAATCACAATTCCATGGGCTACAGATAACCTTAATATGGAAATATACCACTTTCTACATAGTCACCTTTCTTTCTTCTTAGTTTATTTCTTGTGCCTTTCAGGGATTAGTTATCTCTGAAACATAAAGTAACATTTGCTATTCTGGGAGAGTTAATAGAAAAACAGTGTGCTTTAATACATTTAAGGTCTATTTTTTAAAAAAACAAAACAAAAACCTCCTGCACAGTCCCTGCAGTTTTCATGGTTTCTTCAGAAAATTATAATTACATGGTATGTTATTTTTAGACATGATAACAGCAGCAAAACTTCTATTTGCTCAATGTTAGTTAGTTCTATGATACCTACAATGGAAGAGTGATGAGTGAAAGTGGTGGGAATGGCAGGGTTGGTGAAACTGATGGGCCTCATTAGAGAAAAGACTTTGGAAAAAAAATAATACTAATTGGAAGCCTTTTGTGCGTTTTTACAAGAAGGGGGAAAAATCAAATTATGAGATAGGGATTTGATCACTAGTAAAATTTCTTGATTGTCTGGCAAACTGGAAGCTATAGTTTAATGCAAAACCATTAAAAAATGAAAGTGAGAGCATTTTGGACATGTGATGTGACACTCAGAAAAATACGCTATACTTCACTTAATCCTCCAAGGAAAGATTGAAGGCAAATGAGGTCCAGGCAGAAGAAGAACATCATGGCTTCAAAACCTAAGGAACTGGTTTGAACACAGTAGCTCAGTAGCACTTTTTTGTTATAAAAATAGAATTGCCAACATGATCGCCAATGTCCAATGACGGAAATGGCACAACAACAAGAAGATAGTTTAATGCCGAAGCAAGAGTGACTTTAATTTTTAACCTTATCTTCTATAAAAGACAGAAGTTACTTTTCCTTGCCTTTACATTTTTGTTTCAGTATCTTTTTGCATTTTATTTCTTATCTTTTCCTATCTCTTTTATTATACCTATTTCTCTCTTTCACCATTTGTTTTTGTTATAGTTTTTAAGTTTGTTTTAATAAGTTAATAAAGTTATATGTTTAAAAGGTGGATTACTGTTATCTCCTTCCTAGGGCTGAGAAAAAGTGATTGGTCCAATGACACCTAGTGTCTTTGTGCCTAAGGTGGCACTAAAACTCACAATCTCCTGGTTTCTTGCCTGATGTTGAAACCATAACACCAAACAGAATCTCCTAAATACAATCATCACCTTCTTGTAACGACCTGATAATCCCTTGAGGGTTGGAGCTTGGGCAACTGAATGAGCTAGTAGAGCGTTTTAATGGCTGGATGCCCTTCCTGTCACCAATGTGGAGTTTTGTTCAGCCGATATATTCTCAGTGTGCACAGAGAGAAATATCTGCCTCTACCTAGGATCGAACTCACAGCGTCCTGATTGTGAGGTGAGAGCTCCACCTCTTGGCCACTGCACCACTCCAAATCTCCTGAAGACAATATTCAGATACAAATATGGCATCTTTTATATTTTCCTCCTTAGGATAAATAGGGAAGGTTTGGAAGACTGTACTAAAAAAAACTGATCTGCATAAATGTGGATGCATTTTAATCTGTATTTCTTTGCTGCCATACTGAATACGGTTGTCTGAATTTTGGTAGATCAGACTGTGCAACTCTACTATAAACCCAATACTGTGAGAAAAAGACAACTCCCAGTCCTATGGCCCAATTCAATAGATTATTGATTTTTCTGAATTCATCTAGTTGCCTTGAAACATATTTTGGTATATAAGTTACGGTGGTGGGTTTCAATATTTTTTAGAACCTCTTCTGTAGGTGTGGCCTGCTTTGTGGGAGTGGCTTGCCAGCCATGTGATCTGATGGGAGTGGCTTGCCAGCCATGTGACTGGGTGGCATGGCCAACTTGTAAAATGTGGTGAAGCTCACTTAACAACGCTCTTGCTTTGCAACCAAAATGTTGGCTCAGAAACTCTGGCATTTGAAGCACGCAAGTCTTAAAGATGTCAAGTTACAAGACCCTTGCACCCCTGACCCTTTAGAAAAAAACCCCATGGGGTTCAAACTTGACAGCTTTAAGACATGTGGAGTTCAACTCCCAGAATTCCTCCTCTCGCTCTTCATCCTGATGATGTGCGGACGGGCAGGGGGAGGGAGCTGGAACCGGTTCTAAACGGCACTGTAGATTTGTGGAACCTCTTCTATAGAAGAGGTTAAAACTGGCAGGAACCCACCCCTGATAAGATACTCAAGTAATTGAATACAGGTGCCCCTCAACTGATGACCACAGTTGAGGCCAATATTTCCATTAATAAGCAAAGCAGTTGTGCCCCATTTTACAACCTTTTTGCCTCAGTTGTTAAGGAAATTACGTCATTAAGCAAATCGGACTGCGCCCATTCACTTTGCTTGTCAGAAGCTGGCTGTAAAGGTCACAAAAGGTGATCATGTAACAATGGAACACTATAACTGCCATAAATACATGTCAGTTGCCAAGCACACAACTTTTGATCATGTGACTATCATAAGTGTGAACTGCAACTATCAAAAGTGTGAAAACCAGTGATAAATGATTATTTTTCAGTGGCACTCTAAGTTTGAACCATCAGTGAACAAATGGTTGTTAAGTGGAGAAGTACTTATAATTGTTGAGAAAATAATATTTAATCTATGTAAACATACATTGGGGGTGTACTGGACATCTTCTAGAAAGACTCACAAGAAAGACTCAAGGACACTGAAGTAAAAACAAGAGTGGAACAAGTTAGAAATGGACACCTCATGAAACTGAAGGTGTTCAAATTCAGTGGTGGAAATACCCTAATTAACACTCATTAGAGGTGATTCATAGTTATTAGAGATTGAGCTGAAGAGAGGGCAGGAGTCAAACTGAATTAGAGGCCCTGGATAGTAAGACTGTGAAAAATAATGACAATGAATCATATCCCTCATCCACACAGGAAAGCTGAAAGATTCTACTTATCAAGGAAAATAGGTAGGCATGGAATGTTGCAAGTATATCAGGTGGCCGAAGTAGAGGAAGAAAGGCATTGGAAGAACATCTGAAGGATAGTGAAAAAGATGCACTGAGGTTACCGTGTTTCCCAGAAAATATGACCTACCCCCAAAACAAGCCCTAGCCTGATTTTTCCATGCCTGTGCCAAATATAAGCCCTACCCCAAAAGCAAGCCCTAGTTAAGCCTGCCCACAATCTGGTTGTATGAGGTAGGGCGAGGTGTAAAAATCAAGGAGGGGGCTGGAGCTGCCCCACCTGCTCCACCCCATTTACCTTAGGACCGCTACAGCCAGGCTTCCCACACCCTGACACCTGTTCTGCCGCTGCCTGACTTCTTCTGTAGCTGCTTGCAGTTGCTTACAGACAGATATCATGTGGCACATTGTGCCAGTGAGTGATGAGCCACACAGCATCTTGCCATGAGTGGCGACACTGGTGTGACAAGCCAGGCAGCATCTGGCTTCAAGCAGCCGCAGAAGAAGTCAGGCAGTGTGTGACAGGTGTTAGGGCAGGGAGATATGGCTGTGGGGGTCCTAAGGTAGGCGAGGAAGACATCCACCATAAGAAATAAGAACTGGTGCTTATTTTGGGGCCGAAAAGAAAATAAGACGGGGTCTTATTTTGGGGGAAATGCAGTATTATACAATGAAGGTTTACTGAGCACTGGAAAACCAAAATGACCTATAAAAAACCCCCAAATAAAGTAAAGAAAAGAGACATGGCAAACAGTGGTGGGTTGCAGGCGGTACGCCCCAGTACCGGCGTACTGGTGCCTGCCGGGAGCACCGAGTACGATTCCTGTGTGGTGCTCTGGAGGGCCCGCCTGCCCACCCACTCTCCTTATCTGTATTTGAGTTCATTGGCGCTTCCGCGCACATGAACGGATCGTACGCCACTGGTGCGATGCTCTGCTGAGTAGCTGGAGCGTCGCAGAGGCATCGCAGGAGTTAAGGACCAGAGGTTCTACTGTAATAAGAAGGCTGGCAGTGGAGAAGTACATGTGATTCTGGCTGCATAAAACCAAGACTTAAAAACAAATGTATATAAAGCCACAACTCAAAGTACAGCAACAGACAGCAAAACAGTCTCTGTAAGGAAATGGAAGAAATAGTAGTCGCCTAGTTAGCTGCTTTAAGAACATTGCTCAGATTGCTAACAAAGTAGCACTGCAAAGTGGCAACAGTAGTGCTTTGGAATTGCAAGAAATACCACTTGCCTGCAAGCAAGAACTGCCGGGACCATAACACAGCAAAGTAATAGGAAATGGAAACACTAAAGTACTCTGGGACTTTAGAATTCAAACAGACAAGCATCCTCTACACAATGCTCCAGGCTTAACAACTGTTGATAAGAAAGAGAAAAACGCCTGGGTAGTGGATGTTGTAGTTCCTGGAGACAGAATAGAAAAGAAAGAACTGGAGAAAATCCACAAAATGCAAAGAAGTATCACAAAATAGAATACAATAGAACAGAATAACAGAGTTGAAAGGGACCTTGGAGGTCTTCTAGTCCAACCCCCTGCTTAGGCAGGTAACTCTACACAACTTCAGACAAATGGATATCCAACATCTTCTTAAAAACCTCCAGTGTTGGGGCATTCACAACTTCTGGAGGCAAGTTGTTCCACTGATTAATTGTTCTGTCAGGAAATTTATCCTTAGTTCTAAGTTGCTTCTCTCCTTGATAATTGCTTGATATTGATAAATACCCGCAAATAAAAGTAGTACTACTGAAGCAAAATAAAGGAAAGATAGCCAGTTTGTCTAGTAGTTAAGTCACCAGGATAGAAAGTGGGAAACCCTGAATTCTAATCATGTCTTAGCCATGAAAACCAATCAGGATATATTGGCTAGTCCCAAAGGTGCTTTTTTGAAGAGGCAACTGGACTTTCTGGTTTTTCCTTTGAAGACGTTTTCCTTCTCATCCAAGAAACTTCTTCAGCTCTGACTGGATGGTAAGTTTGAAGAAGCTTTAACATCTATAAATGCTTGGTCAGCAGCGTATTGTCTGGGTCAATATGTTTTAAACACAGTACTACTAATAATTATATTATTTAGATATACATAATCTTAATATTTCAACTTCTAACATTTGTGTATACATGGTAATTATAATATGTTTATTATATAAACCACTCTAATGGCAGAAAGTGAAGAGGAACCAAAGAGACTCTTGGTACGAGTGAAGAAGGAGAGTGCAAAAGTTGGCTTGAAACTCAACATTAAGAAAACTAAGATCATAGCGTCCATCCCTCTCAATTCCTGGCAAATAGATGGGGAAGAACTGGAGGTAGTGGCCGGTTTATTTTCTTGGGCTCCAAGATCACTGCAGATGGGGACTGCAGCCAAGAAATTAAAAGACGTTTGCTCCTGGGGAGGAAAGCTATGGTAAATCTAGACAGCATACTAAAAAGCAAAGACATCACCCTGCCAACAAAAGTGTGTATAGTTAAGGCTATGGTTTTCCCAGTTGCAATGGATGGCTGTGAAAGTTGGACCATAAGAAAGGCTGAAGGCCAAAGAATTGAGGCCTTTGAACTATGGTGCTGGAGAAGACTCCTGCGAGTCCCTTGGACTGCAAGGCAATCCAACTGGTCAGTCCTAGAGAAGGTCACCTGAGAAGTTTGTTGTGTGGTAAATAGGAGGTGGAAGGTGTGTTGGATATGTTCGCTGTCTTGAGTTATTTCTAAAAATAATAAAGGTGGGATGCAAATTAATAAATAAAAATAACAACATCACCTTGAGTGCAACCCCAAAATATCTGGAGCACCATTTGAACACCATTGGCATTGACAAAATTACCATCAATCAATTGCAATAGGCAGCTTTACGTGGAACAGCTTATATCTGTTATAAGATATTCATGGTATTAATAAACAGCATCTGCTTATCCTTGGTCCTTGGGAAGCAGTCGATGCTGTAAATGAATAAAATGAATAAATGAATGAGTAAATGAATAAAAATGCCAAATCTTGTCTAAGCATCTCACTGACCATGTGACCAAGCATAATAATAATAATAATAACATTGTTAATGGCAATATTGTAAAATAATATCACATTTTTAGAAACAGCAATAGCAAGCAATACCGCTTTACACTGCTTTACAACCCTTTCTAAAGGGTTTACAGAGTCAGCCTGTTGCCCCCAACAATTTGGGTCCTCATTTTACCCACCTCGGAAAGATGGAAGGGAGTCAACCCTGAGCCTGGTGAGATTTGAACCGCCAAATTGCAGTCAGCTGGCAATCAGCAAAAGTAGCCTGCTGTACTGCACTCTAACCACTGCGCCACCAATGCTAAATCATTTTTAAAGTATTCACCAAGACAATTATCATCTGAAATTTATATGTGTGTTTTTATGTTCATAATGTTCATGTGTTTCTACACACACACACACATATGTATATATTTGTGTGTGTGTGTGTGTGTCTTTGTGTCTGTATCTTATAAAACACAAATCAGATTATATTGAACACAGGAAGCCTGCTTCCTTGGTAAGGTTTTAATATATAATTATAAATCAAGAAAACAATATTGCTATTATTATTGCCTGCCAAGTATTCATTACGTCTGTCAGTCATCACTCTCCCCTCCAGTAAAAAACAATTTAAAAATAGGATGCGATTCAAGTATCTTCCTATAAAACAGCAGAAAAGTGCACTCAAAATTTGCACACAGTCTTAAGGGCTGCCTGGATTCATTTTCATATAATTTTGGGACGTCTGCAGCAGCTCACTCAGAGGAAAGACAAACTGACCAATGATTAAGACAATTCAAGATCTATTGTCTCCAAAAGTCTCAAAAAACAAGGAAAGAATTGCTAAGAAGGGATAAGTAATCTGTATGGGATGCGGTGGCTCAGTGGCTAAAATGCTAAACCTGTTGATCAGCAAGGTCAACAGTTCAGCAGTTTGAATCCCTAGCGCTGCATAACGGAGTGAGCTTCCGTTACTTGTCCTAGCTCCTGGCCACATGACCACAGAGACGTCTTCGGAAAGTGCTGGCTCTTCAGCTTTGAAACAGAGTATGGCACCCCCCTCTAGAGGCAGGAACGATTAGCACATATGTATGAGGGGAACCTTTACCTTAAGTAACCTGATGTCTTTCTTATACGCTGAACTTCAACCTCCATCATCTGCAAGGTATATGGTCAACTTAGAAGCAAATGTCAAAAGAAAATTGGGGCCACGAGGCCATAAAAAGGTGTTTTCACTTTTCATATTTTAAATTTGATACAAGTCATTTCTACTTGGTCTCAGGAATTGTATTATTATAAAAATAACTCTTTAACTATTTTACATGAATATTTCGATATATTTTAATCAAAACACTCCCAATATATTTTGTGTTATGTATGTATGAGCATGTGCATTTATTTTTCTGCTTAATTAAAATTGGAAAACAACGGGTTCTGAAAAGTATAACTTTGAAAAAATAATTGGGTTGCAGTTGGGATAGTCCAAAAGCGCAACTATAATTAAGGTTACATTTAACTGTTTAGCATTTTCTCTCCCAATTCTTAGCGCTGTCTTTTCAGATTACCTTCTATGTTGGAGTGTCCTAAACAAACCCCTGTCTCTGTCAAACCCCTTTGTGTATTTTCATGGTATCCTTGTTCGGGGGGAAATAATCAGACTGCAAGGGATTCATGGATCAGATGGAAAGGGACTATATAAAATGTTTGTGTACACACAAGGATTTTAGAGTTCATTCTCCTCAGCTTTTCAGCCTTTGGGCTTCTTGGTCTTTGGAGTAAGATATAATATGCACATGCATATAAATATGTGTGTATATATTTATAATTTAGAGCCGCCTTGCTCCAAACAAGTTCAGGCAGCTTAGAGAAAGAGATCATAGTCTTGTAGAAGAAAAAAGCCAAGCATAACAACAACAACAACAACAACAACAACAACAACAACAACAAAAACCAACCTTCTATTCTACCGCCTCTTGCTTTATCACAGCTTCAACAGTAGAGTCCTTCATGTTTTGGGGTTCTATAATCTTCTTGGATTTGAAATGTACACCTTGATACAGTTCTATAGAGGGATTATTGAGTCTGTCATTTGTATTTCTTTAACTGTCTGGCTTGGTGCAGCAACAAAACAGGAGAGGTAAACACTTGAATGAATAGTTAGGACTGCGACTAGCCCACCGTCCATAGAAGACCTATATATTGTGCAGGTCAGAAGGAGGGCTGAGAAAATATCTACAGACCAGAGGTGGCATTCAGCAGGTTCTGGCCAGTTCTGGGGAGCCGGTAGTGGAAAATTTTAGTAGTTCAGAGAACTGGTAAATATCACTTCTGACTGGTCCCGCTCTTATCTATTCTCTGCCTCCGGAGTCCCAGCTGATCGGGAAGAAATGGGAATTTTGCAGTAACCATCCCCTGGAGTGGGGAGGGAATGGGGATTTTACAGTATCCTTCCCTTGCCATGGCCACCAAGTCATGCCACACACACCCAAATCACGGCCACAGAACCGTCAGTCAAAAAAAATTGAATCCCACCACTGCTGCAGCCCTCTCACACCTTGGACATAAACTATTTTAATTCCTCCCCTCGGGACACTGGTATAGGGCGTTGCATGCCAAAACAACTAAACACAGGCACAGAAGACCTGAAGAAGTTTCTGGGATGAGACGTGAAATTTTTCAAGGAAAAAAACCCCAAGAAAGTCCAGTTGCCTCTTGAAAAAGCACCATTGGGACAATCACGACCTGACTGATTGAGAATCTCCATAGACATTGGTTGCAGTTCTGGGACTTGCCACTAGAAGAAGAAACCATGTTCAGAACCATATGTTAAAAGCCACATGTAGCCACATGCAGGAGGTTTATTGCCATGGGTAGGATTCTACTGGTTTGGATCAGTTCGGGCAAACCAGTAGCTCTGACCATCAGCTGTGAACAAACCAGTTCACCCCAATTTTGAAGTGGGCCCGTCCACCCGCTATACTGGTGCTATACTCACCTATATTTCCTTTTCCGAAGCCCAGCTGATTGGTGGGACAGGGTGGATCACCATGCTTCCGTTGTTTTCTGTAAACTGCGCGCGCACGCTCAGCGAACTGGTTGTTAAAACTGGTAGGATACCACCGATGTTTATTGCCTGTATTGCTTTTGTTCTCTGAAATTCCCAAGAACGATTGATTTACTGCTATTTCAGATTAACTGAGAATTATTTAGAAAGATGACAAATTTAGTTAATTTGACACAAGGAAAGAAAAATAAGGGGTGGTTGATCCTAGGGACTGTCAAATATTTACAGATAACGGGTTGATTGTTCCCTGTTACAATTAAAGGTGTCGTTTATATTGAAAAAGACTTTGCATTTATTATTTGGCATTCATTGACTTTTGCTTACAGATCTTGACTTTGCTGTTTGATAACCAGCTATTAACTGTACAACATCCCGGGGGTTTGCCATTTTGCTCTATCATGATTGACCTTGTCTCAGCCAGTGGAGAGGCCACAAAGGAAAAAGTATGAATTCAAAATATTGGCATTTTCTCTGCAATGTTAGCAGTGATGAACAAAACTGCGGGGAAATAAATACTGCTTATTGATTGCCTACTCATTCTCAAAAACAATATAATTAGATTTAGACTGTAAGCAATGGTAGCCCAGCCTACAGAAAGTGTGAGTCAAACCAGGATTTCACAAGATGCTGGTTCTTAAAAAGAGCAAATGGGTCATAGCATGGACATGTTTGATGGACTCCACCAAATATGCAGTGGATTGGTTTCAAGTTCTTTGCCTGGTACATAGACCAAAACTGCAAGTTAAAGCTTGCCTTGAACACATCTGAGGCATTAAATGCCCTCAGCTATTGTCTAGCATCAGATATTACAATTCAAGGGAGTAAATGGGATCTCTCCCCTTGGCCGCTGGCAATCATTAGAGCAGGGGTGTCAAACTCACATCGTCACGGTGGTGTCATGTGATGTATCAGGACTTTTTTTCCCCTTTGCTTAACTGGGCGTGGGGTGGCCAGCATGTGATGTATCCAGCCCACGGGCCAAGAGTTTGATAGTCCTACATTAGAGGTTATAGCTGACTTCCTTTAATGTTAGAACTAAATGTGCACTACACATTACCATGTTGCATGGAGTAGTGTTTGGGGTAATACAATGATTCACAGATGAAAATTATTTTTTTCCCAATGTTTCCCTTGTAAAAAAAGAGTCTTTACTTCAAACTAAGTTTTTTATTTTTTGTTACATATTTTAACTCCTTTATAAACCAAATGTTACTCTGGTTTCCCCCTCTTCACATCTTCTATTATGCATAGTACATTTTGCATCGTATTTCCATTTTATATTTCAGTCATCTTATTTTTATTCCGTATTATCCCGCCTAATTTTAATTTCTTCTTAATATTAGACAATATCATTAATTACTTCTAAAAATTAATCAAATCGAACATATCATTTCCATCTATTATTCTACTTTACTATTAATAACACATATCCTCAAGTTTAATTTTATATAATAAACATTTTATTTAATTAGTTCTCCACAAGTAGTAATTTTAATTTATATCCCTCACATTATATTGCATATATACCGCTATATTTACTAAATTTCATTCTATTCTACTAGTAAATCCTTTTCTTCCTTTCCTCCTTTCATTTTCTCTTGGTCTCTCAGGAATTTCATTTCTCTTATACTCTCTTTTCTCCCCCCATTTGCCTAGCTTTTGCTTTTTCTTGATTTTAAAATTCCTGTATTTTTTCGTCACAATCTTTTTTCCCCTTTTTAATTTTGTTGTTGTTAGTATCTCTCCCCAATTTTTCCTCCTTTGCTATTTCCCTTTTGGGGGGCCACTTCCCCCTTATCTCCTTTGGGTATATAACTGTAAATCCCAGTATAATCATCTAAGTATTTTTCTTTTTCAATCTCTTTCATAAAATAAAAGAGTAAATAAAAAAGATCCTTTACAAAGGATAATGTAGAGCTATCACAACTCTGCTTGCTGACGTGGTATCGTGTCAACTGGCTATTTCCAATCAAAACTTCAAGGTGGATTATTTCCCTCCCTCTGATCTTTTCACTCAAGAATCATAGGAAAGCCTCTGTAGTAATATTTCTCTACTTAGCAGGTTCCAGATGTGTGAATTTTAACTCTCTGAATTCCCCAGCCAATAGTTAAGGCTATGATTTTCCCAGTTGCAATGTATGGATGTAAAAGTTGGACCATAAGAAAGACTGAGTGCCAAAAAATTGAGGTCTTTGAACTATGGTGCTGGAGAAGACTCCTGCCACACTTGGACTGCAAGGAGATCAAGCTGGTCACTCCAAACTATTCAAAATTTCTGCTACCAGTTCTCCAGAACCTGTCAGAACTTGCTGGATTTCACCCCTGGAACAGCATAATGAATAAGTATATATATGTGTGTGGTGTGTCAAAAACAAAAAATAAACAAATATGGACAGAAGATATAAGTAATTGGAGTAATTGTTCTTCAAGAAGCAAGCTTTGCCATAATAAATTTTAGGCAGCAGAGGGAATGCCCTGGGCAGAGGAAACTATTGTCACCAGTTTTTATTTGTGATTCCTTCTTCAACACATTAAAATTCTAGATACTTGAAAGATAATACCAAAAAGAGGGAGAAATGTTTCTCACAAAGTTTCAGCAGATCTTAAAGAAATACCACTATAGTGTTATTACATTTAAAGCCAAAAATAATTGAAAAGAATGTTTTTATAATCTCAGCAAAATAATTTTCAGACAACTAAGTATATCTTTTATAATCTCAAAAGGCATAATATAATGGGGAATTTGATGTCCAGGCCACTTGAATCTGTTTTATTTGCAATTGATATTGTAGGTTTTGTTTTTACTATCTGTAAAATACATCTCACCCTAACCACACCAGGTTTACAGTAATTGGGTTTTGCTGTAGTTTTTATTTGGTGTTTCTCTCTTTCTTTGTATTCTTGTTGTTTCTGAGTTGCTTCTATGGCTCTAATAAAACATTTTGTCTTGTCTTGAGGAATTTGAAAAATGATACATCGATGAGATGATGTATACACAAGATCCAGATCTACAATATTCGGAGCAGACACAGGTCAAAACTGATATGTTCTTAGAGATATCTGTAAGTGGAACAAAAGATGGAAATTAAAATTTACTTCTCACTAAAGGCAGATTCTCAGTACAAATAAAAAATAGCAAAGCACAAATGTTTTCCCAGTTTCTTATGTACCATAAAAAAGGCTGAATGACAAAGAATTGAGGCCTTTGAACTATGGTGCTGGAGAAGACTCCTGCGAGTCCCTTGGACTGCAAGGCTATCAAACCATCTTTGACGATAGGGAGAGAAATGTTAGCCCCCTCAGAGAAGGCTCACAATCTGGGAGTCCTGGATACGCGGCTTAGTTTAGAAGAACACCTGACAGCCGTGACCAGGGGGGGCTTTTACCAGGTTCGCCTGGTATGTCAGTTGCGCCCCTTCCTGGATCGGGATGCTGTGTGCACAGCCACTCATGCCCTTGTCCTTTCTCGCCTGGACTACTGCAATGCTCTCTACATGGGGCTGCCCTTAAAGAGCACCCGGAGGCTTCAGCTGGTCCAGAATGCGGCCGCACGGGTTGTCATGGGGGTACCTAGGTGCTCCCATGTTACACCCCTTTTAGGCGGCCTGCACTGGTTGCCGGTTGTTTTCCGGGTGCGATTCAAGGTATTAATTATGACCTTTAAAGCGCTCCATGGCTTAGGCCCAGGGTACCTGCGAGACCACCTACTGCCACCAGTAGCCTCCCACCGTCCAGTATGATCCCACAGAGTTGGCCTCCTCAGGGTGCCGTCGGCCAGACAATGTTGGCTGGTGACCCCCAGGGGGAGAGCCTTCTCTGTGGGAGCACCTTCCCTCTGGAATGAGCTGCCCCCGGAGCTTTGCATAATCCCTGACCTCTGGTCCTTCCGACGCGCCCTAAAAAGTTGGCTTTTCCAGCAACCGGCCTGGCCTGTTAATTTTAACTTATTTTAAATGTATTGTCTTTTAAATTCAGTTGTTTTTTTGGATATGTATATAATTTTTTTAACTTTGGGATGTTTTTTTTTTAATGTTGTACGCCACCCTGAGTCCTTTTGGAGAAGGGCAGCATATAAATCCAAATAAACAGAAACCGAAACAGAAACCAGTCAGTCCTAGAGGAGATCAACCCTGACTGCTCTTTAGAAGGCCAGATCCTGAAGATAAAACTCAAATACTTTGGCCGCCTAATGAGAAGGAAGGACTCACTGGAGAAGAGCCTAATGCTGGGAACGATTGAGGGCAAAAGAAGAAGGAGATGACAAAGAATGAGGTGGCTGGATGAAGTCATTGAAGCAGTCAGTGTGAGCTTAAATGGACTCCAGAGGATGGAAGAGGACAGGAAGGCCTATAGAAACGTTGTCCATGGGATCGCGATGGATTGGATACGACTTTGCAATTAACATCAAAGACACTGGGTGGCTGTAGAAATGTAACAGAGTAAAGAAGGATTGAAAGAAAGACATTTTTAGTGATAGAATGAAAGCTTTCTCTCTAAATCAACACTTAAATTTGCCATATGCAAAAAAGAAAGAAAGAAAGAAAAAAAGAAAATATCATTTTGTCATCCCTCCTTCCATTCCCTTTAACACTACGTTTAAAAGCTACTACGACTATAAACAGCGTGCTACATTCCCTCCAATTCTCATGCTTTTAAACTCTGCTAATAACTACTTTTCGGATTTTTGAAGACATACATTCTCTTTCCGATTCTTGTAGAATTTCAATTAGCTTCCAAGAAAAGTAGGAAGTTGGCATAAGAGGACACACGACCCCACAATATATGAATACAAATAGGATCGGTCACAAGCGATTTTCTAAATGGCAATTTGGTGTTTTCAACATCTTAAATCATTCGAAAGAAACAAGTCCAGCATCAACATTTGACTCATCCATTCCCCTATATATAGTTACCAGAGACTTTAATCAAAGTTCTATTTCATTTATAGTTAGTAAGGTCTGCCATCCATATTTAGATTTATTAGTTCTTTACCACAGAGCAGCAATGAAATGGGAAGAAGCCCTTGTCAAAATTCTCCAGTGTATTCTCTTCTCGTTCAATGTTCTGTCTCCTTCTACCCCTAACCTCTGAAGCCAGTTAACCAAGGAAAGTTTCAAACCACAATCTTCACTGACTAGGGATGGGCCTATGTCAAATATTACTTGAGGCACGTGCTTTGGATCTCGCAAAAGTGTGAGTGCAGCACCTCCCTGCTGTTCATCAAAACAGCCTTCATCATCATCTATGCCTCAGCATCAGAGGCCTATCTGGAGCAGTTGCAACACATCAATTTGCTCTCTTTGGGGCAAATGCAATCAAATTGTTAAAAAATTTGAAGCGGAGGGCCACTAAAAAGGAATGTAATATAATTTAATCAGCAGTTTCCCAAAAGTTATTTTCAACTTCGATCCCATGCTTTTAGTCATGTCTGGCTGAAACAATAGAATCAGAACACCATCAGATCACATTGTGCCACCCACGTGCTGGTAAAACGAGACACTCTCAGGATTCCAAATAGCATCCCAAAGTAAATCAGAGTCCAAGGCAAAGTATTGCTCAAAGTTCCAATTTATTAAGAGAGCCATGTTGGCACATCTGGGAAAACCTGAATCTGAAAGCTTCCTGGTTTTCCCCACCCAGTTGAAAGTTCAAGATCTTGCCCCCACACCCACAAGTCCATCACATGGTCTAATCTCCCACGGCCATGCTGACAGTTCCACTCATCCAATTCCGGTCAGGTGCAGAGGTGCAGAGACAAAGGATGACCTTGGCTTTCTAGAAAGAATTTTGTTATGGCTACATAGTATATAACTCCATACAATCCCTCCTCTCATTTTCCCACAATAGAAAATGCATAGCAGAATACTAGAAAGTGTGGCAGGCCAAAGACCCAAAAGAAAAAATGGCTGCAGGCCTGACAGACACATTTCTACAACTTGAGGAAAGCCCCTAAAAGTTGGGGTCCGACAGACCTCAGCAGAGAGGCTGTTCCATTGGGCAGGCCAAGCTATGGAGGGAAGCCCCATTTTTTCATCTCCACAAAATAACAATAACTTACAGCTAGAACCCGTAGTATGACATTTAAGTTAATATACATTCTTTGTGGCATGATATTCCTTTAATAAAAATGTAATTCTTTGTTATTAGTACAGTGGTACTCAGACTCTCAGGCTAAATCCTATTTATCACTGTGATGTGAAGTCAGCCACAATTTGTAGTAATTAAAAGTAGGCAGTTTACATTCTTATTTTCCTTCCATTCTCCAGTGCTCCAACTACAAATTTCTCAGCTAAATGCACAATAGTTTCCTTATGAATAGTTCCCTGGGGAGTTTTCTTTATTTCAAAAGACCTTCTTACATGATATTATTTTGTTGATCCATCAGGAAAAAGGATGCTGCACTACTAATGGAATTGCCTTGTTTTGTAGAAATTGTTGTAAGATGAAAGCTAAGTAAGGCACAAGAGAGAACTGATTCCAAGGCCTAAATCTTAAGAAGTCTTCATTAATTAGCCCTGGAGGAACATTGTTAATACTTATAAAGGCAAGACAAAGAATTTTTAGAATCTCAGAGAGCTTAATATACAATTTACTGTCTATTACTGTACTCCAGCGAATAGACAACCAAAGTCTAAAGCAAACTAGTTGGGACTGATAGTTTCAAAGATCATCTTGGCTGATGACTGTTGTTTCTTAAAGGTCCCATAGATATTTTTAAAGCCTCAGAGTTCTGAATGGCCGAAAGGTCAGATAACATTTTGTTGTGTTCAGAGAAAGGGTACTGTCTTTGAAATAAAGTATAAGTAGGATTTATTGGTGTCTTTTGGATAGTATTTGTAGACTCATGATACTGCAGAGTTCGCCTGCCCTAAAAGAATACCAGGTTGGCTTTGGTCAGAAAATTAACATTTTAATTTAAACATTCATGAATATTTTTTTTAAAAACTATTTCCATTCAGAATAGAATAGAATAGAATAGAATATAACCATGATGGCGAACCTATGGCACACGTGTCACAGGTGGTATGCAGAGCCCTGAGGGCATGCCAGTCGTCTTCACAGCTCAGCTCCACTGCACATGTGCACATGCCTCCCACCAGCTCCCACCAGCTGGTCTTCGCGTCCCGGCCGTGCATGCATGGGCAACAGGGTGCATGTGTGGGGCACTCGCATTGCATTTTGGGGGTTTATGCACATGCACGCACACACACCATTTTGGGCCTGGAATGCCTCCTGCACCAACCTGAAAGCCAAAACAGGGCATGGGGGCACATGCATGGGGGTGGGGCACATGCGCTGAGGGCATTTGAATTGCATTTTGTGGTTTCACGTGTGCGCTTTGGGCACTCAGCACCAAAATGGCTAGCCCTCACTGTGATTAGACACACAAGGAATGTACCTCTAGTACAGAAGCTCTCAGTATACGTACAAAGCAGCAGAGTGATAATAATCATAATAATGATACCAATAACAGGGGACAGTACAAAAGATGAGAAGTATAATAATGGTACTGGCTATTTTCTCAGCTTCCTTTTGACCCACAAAATATACTAGGCTCCAGAGGCAAAAACCGGCCCTATAGACAAACCAGAAATCCCAATTCCCGAACTTCCGGGTTTGCTGTAGGTCCGTTTTTTACCCTCAGGCCCTTCAGGGGCCTTCAGGAAGCTTCCCTGAAGGCTCCCAAGGGGAAGAACTGGCTGTACGATCAAACTGGAAGCTCCCGAGGCCTCTGGAGGGCGTATGAGGGGGTTGTGGGAGGCTATTTTCGCCCTCTCCAGGCTCCTATAAAACCTTTTGAGCCTGGGGAGGGCGAAAAAACCGTGCCAAAAGTGGGGGGAGTGTCAGAGGTCACACACGCATATGCGTGGAGAAGTCACACGCATAGCATTATGGGTGTGGCACGCCCACGCACCCCCCCCCTGTGCTCCCTCCGCTTTTGGCACGGGAGCCAAAAAAGGTTCGCCATAAAAACAACAGACGCAAGAATTCTTTTATAAAACTGTAACAACCCCTTGGGAAGTCAGTATGTCTTCAGTTGACACAGGAAGAACATTATTTTTGATGATGGTTCTAATGTTAGGTTACCATTTCAAATCGTGAGAGATTATAGAACCTCAAAATTTGAAGACCTCTACTACTTTGCTGTTGAATATACAGTTGTAAGAGGTAGTAGAATAGAAGGGCTCGACTATCTACTCTAGAATTCTAAGCATGTTCAGCTCCAGATTGTTGTAGCTGCACCAAAGGGCCAGCTGTTCAACCTCCTCTCTATATGCAGATAGAGGTAGATATGATGAGATAGAGATAAAGATAGAAAGAGATAGGAACAGAAATGAATTGTCAGTTCTGGAAGGATGATCATAAATTAATGACTGTGCATTATCAGGAGGAGAGTGAAGTAAAGAATAACTCAAGGCTACAAGGTTTAAACTAAGATTAAATTGTGCATCCTGAACATCTAATTCCACATTATTTTTCATATGGTGTATTTTGTATTTTGTATATGGTGTATTTTGCATTATATAGTTTCCTATCACAGGGATACTTCCACAAGTCCTATGTGAAAAATTAATGAACATGAACAGCTTTCCTAAAGCCATATTCCTTAAAAAGCTATCATCTGAGGATTGAGAAAAACCATTAACATATAGTATTTTCAGTATGGTACATTATAAGGCGGTGAATATTATGAGGAAATAACCATCTTACACTGTAGTATTTAGCTTATGAATTGGTTGTTAGTCTAGTTTGAGTACCTTAGAAACATCCACACTTTTATTAAAAATAAGATGTAGCAACCAAAATTATACCATTATCAAAAATAAATTCTTGTGTCCAAAATTTCCAGTGGCTCTCATAATATGTCCTGCTGTTACCATTATGTGTAAGAAGTAATTATAAATCTAATAACCCATTCATATAAACATCTTATCCAGATCTAAGAAATATGAAATCTTTCTTTATATAAAAAAATCAGGACCATTTGTAAGGTTGCTGTGTAGGAGACTGATTCACATTTATTCACAAGAATCTGCTCAATTAAAGTTCAACACTAAATTGATGCCAGATAAGGGTCAACCAAATTCAGGGGAGGGTTGAACCTGAGAGCCCTTGTGTGAATGCAAGGACTCTAAACTGATGACGCTCTTAACACTTAACTCTGTCCCACAGGTGCAGCTTATCTTCTCCTATATCTTCTCTATATCTATCTCTGTGTCTGTGGATATCTATCATCTATCTATCTATCATCTATCTATCTATCATCTATCTATCTATCTATCTATCTATCTATCTATCTATCTATCTATCTATCATCTATCTATCATCTATCTATCTATCATCTATCTATCTATCTATCTATCTATCTATCTATCTATCATCTATCTATCTATCTATCTATCTATCTATCTATCTATCTATCTATCATCTATCTATCATCTATCTATCTATCTATCTATCTATCTATCTATCTATCTATCTATCTATCATCATCTATGTCTATGTAGTTATCTTATTATTTTGCTATCATCTAGCTATCCATTATACGTCATCTATCCAGCAATCAGTTTAAGAGTCCAATATAAAAATCTGCTTGCTTTGCATATTTAATGGAGTCTATTCACCTGCTGATCACTTTCTTCTTCTGTTTCCTTTCATCTTTCCTAGCATTAGAGCAGGGGTGTCAAACTCGCATTGTCATGGCATCACCACATGATGTATCATGACTTTTCCTCCCTTCGCTAATCCAGGCGTAGGCATGGCCAGCACGTGATGCATCTGACCTGCAGGCCATGAGTTTGACAGCGTTGCATTGGAGCAGTGGTTCTCAACCTTCCCAATGCCGCGACCCTTTAATACAGTTCCTCATGTTGTGGACCCCCAACCATAAAATTGGTTTCTTGGTTCCTAGGACCATCAAAAATATGTGTTTTCCGATGGTCTTAGGTGACTCCTGTGAAAGGGTCATTCGACCCCCAAAGGGGTCGCGACCCACAAGTTGAGAACCACTGCATTAGAGCCATCTATTAAAAACATCGTCTTCACATGCTTTGTCCAAAATGTACACTTGTTTCTTAACTATAGTTCTTTTATTGTTGTTTGTCTCCAGGAAGTTGTATTCTGGTCTATAATGAATGTAAAGGTTAAGCAAATTTGTCACGGTGATGAAAACAAAATGCCTAAATGTTTCATTCAAGTGTTATCACTTCACATTTATGTCTGATTTGAAACACATTAGTTTTTAATATTAATGAGTTTTGTTCAGTTTGCAAATAAATATTTGTAAATTGTATAACACCCGAATAGAATGTATGTGTAACAAACCAGAAAGCATGCATGCAAACTAAAAAAAAAACAAAAAAAAACCTCGTGACATTACATAAAAACATTTTTGAAGAAAATGTTACACAAGTGGTTTCTTTGCAAATGTAAATATTTTTTTAAAAAATACAATCCTAAAATATCAATTTATACTCCTCTATAATCTGATTATAAACCAAAATAAAATACATAAGATTCTTAGTTATGTATACAAATTGATTTCTAGAAAATTATTATGGTGATATTATGCACCTGTGTTATAGCTAAATCCCCAATGACACTTAGATGTTTATCTTGTGTAAGATTATATTACCCTAATGTTATACTGTGAAGTATATAATATTGATACTTTTATTTAAATTACATTATTTACAAGTGCAGATTCTTTCATAGTGGTGAAGAGCAGCCTAATTAAGTATTGTACTGTCGTACTTCTACAATCCTGTAATTCTTTTTAAAGGTTGTAGCTTATTTAAAAGTTCTCTGTTCTTGTCCGTGAAATCCCTCCATCAATTTCCAGTCTGTCTTCTGAATTTGATGAGTTTGAATATTGTTGAAATAACTTTCCCACCCAATACACTTTGTGATAGCTTGTGTGTATTATACATTGACAGCTAATCACCTATGACTAGGAGTCACTGATAGCTTAATCTTCCAATTCCTTTTGAAAACCTATATAAATTGGAAACCATCAGGATATTTGATGAGAATGAATTCTGCTTTTAGAGCTGTGGTGGCCCAGTGCTTAGAATGCACTACTGCAGACTAACTCCAGGAGTTCGATTCTGAGCAGCTCAAGGTTGACTCAGCCTTCCATCCTTTCATTCTTCCAAGATCGGTAAAATGAAGACACAGATTGTTGGGGGCAATATATGCTAAGCCTGTAAACTTAGAGGCAGGGGTGGGCTGCTATGGGTTCAGCCGCGTTTGGGAGAACCCATAGCTAATCTTATGGCTGGTTTGGAGAACCTCCAAATCCCATGTCTGGCTGGCCCCACCCACCCTACCTCTCCCAGGAGTCTCCACATGGCTCATTTTGGATGCGAGGTAAGTGCAGACCCAGCATGGAGACTCAAGGAGGGGGGAAAATAGGCCTCCCAGAAGTCCTCCGGAGCCCGGGGGAGGACATTTTCTCCCTTTCAGAGGCTCAAGGAGAGCCTGGGGAAGGTGAAAATGCTCCCCTTGCTTTGGTGTGACTAAGCCACGCCCACCATGGCCACGCCCACCCAGCAACTGGGCAGAGAACCTGTTACTGAAATTTTTGAAGCCCACCCCTGCTTAGAGGGGGCTGTAAAGCACTTTGAAGCGGTACATAAATCTAAATGCTATTGCTATTTTAAACTATGCGTTGTGTAAATAAATGCTGTCTTCATTGGACTTGACTCTCCCACAATGGATGGCTAAGAATTAACAATGTGAGGAAATAAGAAAAAAAACTGAACAATATATGCTGCTATGAAAGCTTTTTTTCAAAGCCCCCATATCCAAGTCTATCGAAACATTCCTAGCTTCATTTTATTAGCTTATGGAATTTTGGAAAAGAGCTTCTCCCAGTATTAGAAAAGTAGGCTATGATAAACATTCTGAGCTATTTAGTTTTATCAGAAAGGAACAAAGTCACATTCAGGGGTCTTATTTCGGGAAATAACTTGAGTCCAGATGAAGAGATGGCTTCCTTTCATAGAAGACAAACTGGGTAGAGATGGCAAAAATTCTGAAACTCAGACAAGGAGGATAATAAAGAGCCAAACCTTATATTGCCAGACCTTAAGATCTAAGAGAAAGAGACCTCACTATCACTGCTCTAGATAGGAAACTCTGAACTGGACTAGAAGAATTCTCCATCCAGTCATTTTGAACATTGCCATCTGAAAGTGAAAAGCCAGAAGATCAGAGAGGCTGCCAAGAAATATATAGTTGAATGACGGCTTCTTGGGAAAAACCTGCTGAAGGAAACCTGGCCTGATCAGATCCTGAAATGGCGAGATAGGATCATAAGCTGCTGGGCATAACAAAGCCTACAGGAATAGCACTGATCCATGAAGATACCATAACTCCATTCTGACAGATTTTAGCTAGAAGAACATCTGTGATATTTGTCTTTGGTTCATCTTCTGACTTCCCACCTCATTTACTCCTTCAGACACTGCTGCCCCAGTAATCTTATTTTTGTGTTGTGACCTGATTTGTGTAATGAGATCAGCCTGACAGATTTATACAGGAAATAATATGTTGCTCACAAGACCAGAGTGATGACAACATTTTAGGTGTTATAACTATGAGAGCCTTTCAGCTTTTTCCTGCTTGGGTGCTTTCCAGTTGTAGGATTCTCAATAATGGGCTTTATTAAGCTATTACCAAATGATGTAATGATGGTAAAGAGAATTAAGTGGAGATTTGGAGGATAAAGCTAAAGATAAAGGTTCCCCTCACACATATGTGCTAGTCGTTCCCGACTCAAGAGGGCAGTGCTCATCTCCGTTTCAAAGGCGAAGAGTCAGCGCTGTCCAAAGATGTCTCCGTGGCTGGCATGACTAAATGCTGAAGGCGCATGGAACGCTTTTACCTTCCCACCAAACCGGTCTGACCAGTCAGTAGCCCACCACTGTTAGTGACCCTTTATAGTTATGATGATGAAGAAATAACCTTACAAACAGTAAATCAAAGAAAAGCTGAATGAAGATCATAGGTACAGCTGCAGTTTCACTTTGTGACCAATTTGCTTAACAACCAAATTTCTGCCTCCAGTTGTCGTTGTTACATTAGGACTACCTGTACTGAATTTGTGTGGTTGACTTCTAGTAGGTCAGGGACAAAAATCATAGCCTTTCATATGATATAGCATGTTGCTTCTTATGTATCCTTCATGTAGCAAAAAGGCAAGGATAATAGATTGTGGTTGCTTAATGAGGTTCAAATTAATGGCAGGCTTGCAAAGGGCATTCAGTATAACAGAGTCGGAAGGGACCTTGAAGGTCTTCTAGTCCAACCCCCTGCTTAGGCAGGAAACCCTACACCACTTCAGACAAATGGTTATCCAACATAATCTTAAAAATGTCCAATGTTGGAGCATTTACAACTTCTGGAGGCATGTTGTTCCATTGACTGATTGTTCTGTCAGGAAATTTCTCCTCAGTTCTAAGTTGCTTCTCTCCTTGATTAGTTTCCACCCATTGCTTCTTGTCCTACCCTCAGGTGATTTGGACAATAGTTTGACTCTCTCTTCTTTGTGGCAATCCCTAAGATATCGGGACACTGCTATCATGTCACCAACTAGACATACCCAGTTCCTACAACCGTTCTTCATATTTATGACCATTAAAGCACTTTCAACTGTTGCAAAACATATTTTCTCCCACTGCGATCACATGATACTCATCTGAATGCTTGGCAACCTGTTCACTCCTACAGCCAATTCTAAATTGCCCTGTAATCATGTCACCAATATTTTGCAACCTTCTTTACCACTATCCCCAGAAAGTCAACGGGAAACTTATCCATTAATGACTGCTTTGCTCAATGACTAAGATTTCGGGCTCAATCGTGGTTAAGCAAGGACTATGTGTACCTTCATATTTGGGGCTTGAGGATTTACAAAACGTTTTAATCAAGTTTATTATTTTACCTCAAAGCAATTAAAAAAACACATGGGCACAATTGGTAGAAAAATCTCTTACTTTATATTAATCACCTTTTATGAATACATCTTTTGAATAACTGGCAAAATACTGGACTTCCACCTGTGTGTATAAATAAAAATAGTTACTGTATTCTACAAAACCAGGGGTTGGCAACCTTAAATACACAAAGAGCCACAAACGCCCTAACCGGAAGCCCACCGTTCAATTCTGGAGCCGACCGGAAGTCCGGTTCCCCCACCATAGAGTCTCCTCCTAGCGCAGCATCCTTTTTCCTCTGCCAATCAGAAGTCCAGTCCACCATAGAGTCTTCTCCAAGCATGGCGTCCTTTTCGCTCTAACTATCATAACCGAAAGCCCTATCGATTGTGGAGCCGACTGGCAACAGGAAGCCATAGCAGAGGGATGAAAGAGCAATATGCAGCTTCAGAGTTGCAGGTTGCTGACCCCTATACTAAACTCTGCTAAATTGAATGACTGCACACTGAGCATACTTGAATTGGGCTTTCCTATTTAACATCGAAGGAATTTTATTAAAACAACTATATTAATATTTGAAAAATAGTTAACACCCTCTCAATCAATTTATTTAGAAAGTGTTCTGACTGAATTATCAGAGCGATCCTGTCGGAAATTCTTGAAATGCAATACAAAATTGGATTGATCCTCATCTTATGCTACAAGGCAATTCATGTGTTCTTAATATTTGAATGACAGGATGCTCAATTGATTTGCACTCATTTTTATTATGATTTATTCATAGTCTCTTGTTAAAAATATTCAAGCATTACAACTGCATCACAGCAGCTTAGACATTAATTTTCTTGTCACACGAAGGATGTGATTTTTTTTTTTAAAGCCTTTGGCTGTGACAGCCAAATTATGAAAGATAATGCTGTTAAAAGGCTTTGCTGTCCAGTCTTTATAGAGTTAGAGCACCTTATAAATATAATAAAATAAATAAAAACAAATTTCTGACCCCTTCACTTCCCATCCAAGTAATTTTTAATGCCTATAGGAACCCATCTCATTTTCATTAAAATATTGTAGAGGTAGTATACATTTTTTTTCTTCAATTGTGTTCGATTCTTGAAGTTAGCCAGAACAAGCCAGCAGTTTTGTGGCAAGATTTGAGAAGTGCTTTGTCATTGCCTCCTTCCAATGGTTGAGAGAAGACCTACTGGCTTTCTGCCTACGGAGAGCCTAAAACTCACAATCTCCCCACTTCTAGGTTAATGCCTTAAAGCCCAACTAACTCAAATGTATATAGCCAAACAAACTGGGTATGTTATGCCAAGGACGTTTGTACATTTTGATGCTTGTTGGCAGCTTTTGTCCTATAAAACAAAGGTAAAAGTTGTCATCTGAACATGGCATATTGCTCTTTGTTTGATTTTTCTTGATGTACTTGTTTCTAAAAATCCAGATTTGCGAGAACAATAATTAATGCCATTTGATACATAATAGAAGCCTGAGCCTTGGTGTCCTCATATTTAGAAATTTTCTTTAATGCTTATACTATACCCGTGATGGCAAACTTATGGCATTCATGCCCAAAGTGGGATACGAAGCCATGTCGCCCAGCACATGCGACCTTACCTGTTTGTCCTCTGGGTTTCTGGCGTGCATACGCACATGACAATCTTGTTCTTGTGCACGCAGTGCCGAAAACCAGTTTGCGCATGCATGCCAACCAGCTGATCGTCAGATGTGCATGCACTCTAGAACCCAGAAGTTTGGCTTTTCCGGAATGTAGCCCTGACGAGCACGCACAAATGATGTTTCCACACAACCGTTTTGGCACTTGGTACTGAAACGTTTTGCCATCACTGCCCTATACAGAACAAACTTGGACTTCTTACATTAAAAATGGTTCAAAGCAGAAGAGTAAGGATGGTGTCATTATGGGTATTTTAGTTATAGTGCTATAAGGAAAGTTGGCCACATTAGAAGATCCTGAAAGAGAAGAGAACAAGTTAGGAGATTCAAACCCTCGCCGTAAAAGTATAGCCAGCTAAAAGTATTTTAGCTTACTGAAGATTTATTACTCACTAGTATGCTTGGAAGGCAGCTGGTCATGTACATGCTATAATGTAGTTGTTTTTCTCCATCAAACACTTACCTTATTTTAAGAGGTCTTCATTGTCAGGTATTTAGCAGTTTTTTCTTGGTCAGTCTGAACAAAGGCAGTCCTGCCAGGAAGAATAATTTTATAAGATCATAAACTAGTACCCAGAATAACAATTGGAGGAAGTTCTCCAAAAACAAGTGCCATTCAACCAATGGTGTTTTGAAATGTGCTCAGATGAAGCCATCCAGTGGTGGGATTCAATTTTTTTTACTACTGGTTCTGTGGGTGTGGCTTGGTGGGCATGGCAGGGGAAGGTTACTGCAAAATTCCCATTCCCCCCCTCCCGATCAGCTGGGACTGGGGGGGGGCAGAGAATAAATGGGGGCGGTGCCAGTCAGGTATTTATTGGTTCTCTTAAATACTCAAAATTTCTGCTACCGGTTCTCCAGAACTGGTCAGAACCTGCTGAATACCACCTCTGAAACCATCCTGTTAAATCCAGACTCTAGGATAAGTGCATTGACAGAAGAACAGCGATACTGAATTTCCACAGCAACCATCAAGGATAGTGTAAGGGTTTTTGTAACCTCTCTTAAATGAATCCAAATATTTTATTACTGCAAAATAAATAAATGAAGTTTACTTGCATGCAGTGTATGTTCCTCACAGGTTCAAATTTCAACTATAAGAGTTTGTCTGGTCAAACCATGCACTACAATGGCCAAAGAATATGTGTGAATGTTCTGTCCTAGCAAATTATGGTAATACAGTAACTTCTCACCAATGGTCAGCTGACTTCTGCAGCTTCCAGATTTTAGCTAAATATACCATGAAGCTACTTTCCCATTGGGCTATTTCAGAGTGGGCATATGTGGGCAGCCGCAAAGGATTCAGAATGATTAAAAAGAAAATCTGCTTCAAAAATTAGAAAGCTTCCAGTGTCATTTTCTTCTATGCTAACAATACAGTAAACAAAAAAAAAATCCCTACTGACCTATCATTACATTTCATGGTAGTATAGAAAAGTTTGTTTTCAAAAATGCAATATGAACTTTTCAAATGATATAATTTTGCAATCATAGGTTTGAGTCCATCCATCCATTCTCTATCCATTAGAAAGATTTATCCAGATTTATCTTTAAATCAAGAGCATATCTTTGTCCTAGGTAAGCCTACAAAAATTCGGTACTTATGCTATTGAAACTAAATGCACAAACTCAAATGTTAAAATTGTTCAGGAAGGGTCCCCCTATCAGGAGTGGATAGAGAAAGACTCTATTGTGGCCTGTCAGCGGGTAAACAAACATTAGGTTGTATATTTTGAGTGGGGCTTTTATTCACTGTTTCCATGAAGCCTAGGTTTGAATTACTACATTTTTCAAAAAAAAAAAAAAAAGTGGAGAAAGCAGGGTTGAAATTTTCATAGGCATGCTGTCTAAAACCCTCTTCACTGACTGTTCTCGCACACCAGGAGAGCTGGCAGCAGATTCGGACAATGAGGAGGTTGGGGAGGAAAATGGGCCAGTCCTGGAGTCTGAGGAAGGCTCTGATGAAGACTCTGTGTCAGAGGCAGAGAGGAGGCCAGAGCCATATGCTCTGCAGTTATCAGCTGCCTTCAAGTCAGACATCAGTGAGACAGGTGAACAGCTGGAGCCTGTTCCCAGTGTGCGCATGTGCTGAGTTGCCAGAGGAAGGGAACAACTAAAAAACAGGGATAAACTTGGAAGTAAGGCCACATGTGGGCGATGAATGGCTCCTCCCAGAGGAAATAAAAGAGGAGCAAAAGAGGAGTAGAGTTTGCAGGAGACAATTAGTTCGCTTAATTGGTTCGTGACTCTCTGAGACACCTTGCCAAGTTTTGCAGATGTGAGCCTGGCAGCTCTCCAAGCCAGATGAGGTCTGTGACTGTAAATTCTCCCTTGAAAGACTTTGCTGGATGTGAATGAGCAGAATTCACAGTAAATTAATAAAAGGATTTTTTGTTGGGAGAAGGAGTTTGCTTCATGCTCTCGGGAAGCCTCGGTCAGAACAGACTCTTTTAGTAACTTTCAAAACAGCTTTTAAAAGACCCAAATACTGCAATCGCATAAATGCACATATTTGCTGACAACTTTATAACTTATTGAAGTTCAACATTTTAAGTCGTAGAAAATTGTCGTCACTTTATATTTATAATCATATTCAGCACAATACAGGAATAATCCTGATAAATCTAGTTCTTTCATCCCCAAATAAAATTATTCCTTTTATCCCACAGGATCCTTTTTCTTGCCTTTTCCCTCCCTCCTTTTAATTATTGCCTCATTTCATCAGCAGTGACCAAAAATCTCACTTATAAAATGATTTTATTTTTTTTCATAACTTAGCTGAACCAACACAAAACTGAATACTGTAAAGCAACAAAAAAAGTTGAAACATTTTAAGTTTTGTTCATTATTGACTAAATAAGGCTACTACGCTCCCTCCCAAAAAAAAAAAGGAAAAGAAAGAAAAAAATAATAATAACAGCAGAGTGAGGGATCTGGCACTCCAATTCTTATTATACAGGTGAAGTATCTACCATCATTTATTGCATGACATTTTAAATCAGACATCGGTCATTTATAGTGCAGTCAGTTCATAGTACTTTTCAAAGTGGCTGGGCTTTAATTGCTACCTGGACACCTATCAGAACTTTTACAATGAAGTAAGACCATCATTACATATGTTTTATTCATAGACACTGTCACCTATAATTCATTATTTCCTCAACTTGTGCAATAAAATAATATTGAAAACTGGGAGAGATCTTGATTAAATGAACTATTTTCCCCCATACCTCTTATCTATGATTGTTTGAACAATCCCTATACATTTTTCTTTAGTAGCATAGAACTAGCATAATACTAAAAGTTAATTGGAGTATTTAGGTAGTATACTACAGTGGACATTGGGAATAACTTTAATATTGACAAATATTTTTTGGGGGGAAGAAGTAAGCCCGTTTCCTGACCTAATCATATCACTATGAGCCAGACTTATAGACAAAGGAAATACTATATTTGAAGGTATCAATGCTTTTCTTTTTTTGAAATACCACTTTCCTTTAACTTTTTTTCTACCGTAATATTGAATAAGGGAGTTTTCAAAAATGTGATGTAAAAAAAAATATCTTGATCAAGGAGCAAGCTGGCCTTTATACTAAATTAGGAAGGGTGGGGGAGGAGGCATGGCGGAGAGATAGAAAGAATGCAACTGAGTATGGAAAGTAATGACTATTCAACTATTTTACACTGTTTTACTGGCATTTAAAAGACTATCACTCCCTTCCAAGGGGAAAAAGGAAAAGGAAAAAGAAGAGGAAGGAAAAAAAACAAAAAGAAAAGAAACAAAGAAACAAAGAGGAAGAGAAGAGAGAAAGGAAGCCTTTCAACAGTGCAATGGTTGAATGCATTTATGTAATATAAACACCATTATTCTTTGCTTTTCTACAGATTCCTCTCTGGTCATGCTTTACATCCAGAATGTCCCAATGGAAGAAAGCAAACTACATCAGCCACTTCAGAGACAACTGAAGTAATAAAAACAACAACTCAACTCTGAACCTTTTTGTCATGACCGTCCACGTTAATTGTTAAATAGGATTTTCTACAAATATACAACATATAAAAACTGTTAAATATATAACTTTAGGCTTTTCAAAATACATTTAATGATCTCTTTCAAACAAGTGTTACTTTCCCCTCCACCCCCCTTCCCCCTGGATTTGCTTTCTGGCGCTAAATGTATCAGATGAGACATAGGCCACAGATGACCAAACATGCTCTTTGCAAATACTGTATTATCCAACTTTTAACGATCAAAGAATGGAACCATAGAAGAGGCATGTTGAACTGGTTAAACTTAGAATGATTTTAGTACGATAAGTCAATCTAAGCACAGAGTAAAATGGTGCGTAGACAGTTTGTCTTGGTTTGAATCAAAAGTTCTGTTTTCTTCTTTAAGATTGGTCATAATCTCTCCATGTTCCCTTGTGATTTTTAGGGTAGTTTTCTCCAAGAGTAGCTCCAGCTTCTTCTGCAGTGTCCCATCAAGGCTTTTGCTGGAAAGTAACATTTCCTCACAGCGTGAACTGAATTTGTACAGGGTGGTTCTCATACTGTTGAATCTAAACAATCTTGTTAACAGTAACATCGTGTCCACTTTAAAATAGATTTTGCTCTTTGGTCTATTGTATATACTGAAACATAAGAAAATAAAAGGAATTCAGGCAGTCTAGGGCACAAGAAAAATTGTCTTCTATACCTTAGTGTCCTTCTGTAGACAAAACAGTCTTCTCTAAGGCAGATTGGGATGCTTAATCTCCAGTTGACTTTTCCAATTATTGTAACCACAGATCAAGTCCAGCAGTGGAACGTAACTCAGATGCAATATTAACCGTGAACTTGTGGTTTTGATTGTTGTATTGCTAACGCCCAAGCCTTTCTCTTAGATCTTGATTCCTTAGTCCAAATTTCTTTAATAGGGTAGAACAGACTTTTAGCTCATAATGTAGAATTATGCCTTCTTCGATGAAATACAGAGAAATAGACAGTTGAATTGATGACATAGAATGGATGATTGATCCACAGCAGTGAAACTTGATTAGGGAATGTAGCTCACACCGAGCCTAAAAACGCCTACAAGATTTCTTCGTTGCTGCATTTGTCAGGAGACCTGAAATTCAATAAGAACAACTGGGTTAATTTCTTAACTTTAAATGTTATGAATAAATTAAACACTTACTGATTGCCATCCTTATAACTTTTATTGCAGCTTTACCTTCTCTGAACCGTATATGGGTTTTAAGAAAATAAAAAGCACGGTTTAAAAAGATGAGACACAGGGCACATATTTTACAGATAATGTAGGGGTATTGTAAAATGCATAATTCTTTGATCCATGTACAATAGAAAAGCATTTGGATTTGAATCACATATTTTCCTTTTGTTTTCAAAATGCAAGTTTATGTTCTCATTCAAGAAGCTAATTTAATTAATGCTGCCCTCTAGTGATATTGCTATTAAACAGATAGCCATATTGTTATACATTGATATATAGAAAAAAGTAATGAGGAAAAAAGTAGCCATAACATTGTAAGCTAAATTTAACACACCAACGTTTTCTAAAGAGTGATGAAAAGGGAGAATCTGGGTGTTAGTAGGAAAATAATGGCTGGCAAACACGCACACACACACACACACACACACACACACAAACACACATTTTAAAGATTTAAAAAGTCAAAGACATGGAGATTTGGGGAAACAAAATAAAATTATAGATACAGTATTGTTATGCAAACCTGTGTTGTAAATATTAAATGAATGTTTCTTTTTGCATTTATGTATTTTCTCAACATTTAGAATATTTTGTTTATATATATATATATATATATATATATATATATATATATATATATATATATATATATATATATATATATATATATATATATATATATATATATATAAATAAATAAAACAACAGAAGTTTTGATATAATTTGCAAAACTTTCTCTTTTTTCTAATATAGTACTTTGAAGGTCAAATAATTTAATGCTTCTAACATCCATACCCTAACTGATGAGTAATACCTTTATTTTTCTCTATTCTTATTTCTAATTTTTTGAGTTATCTAAAAAATTGAATGTCAATAATGTTAATTAGTACTGTACAAAAATCATTATATCAAAACAATATATTGTAATTTACAACAATATAATGAAAAGAACATTTTTTTTTAAACCAGCATTGTACAAATAGATTTTTGAGCTACTAAGGATGGCAATGCTATTGTTTTAACTTACAATAGACGTTTTTATTAAAATAAAGGATATAATTGAAAGATTTTTCCGAGGGTCCCTAGAACAACTGTAGGTGGCTTTTTTGCACAGTATAATTTGAAGTAAATCATGTCATAGGTTATTGATATACAACATTTTTTTTTTACCAAAGCTGACTAATAATTTCCTGAACAGAATTAACCCTGGTTTGGGTGTGAAGGTCACTAAATTATCACACAATTGCATAGAATGATTCAGAGCAAAACTACTTCATTGTTTGTATCTATCCATGTTTTTCCTTTTTTTTTCTCCTATTGCCTGGGCAACTAATAGTTGTAGCTGGCAATCAATTATCTCTTTATTCCTACCAACAGGATGCAGATTCTAATCTGTAACTGTGAAGAGTAGACATTTGGGGCCTAAGAGAGAAGTGAATTTGAAGTTCTGAGGAGGGTAGTGGTATGTGAGTTTATTTACATAAATGCATATATCACACCTGGAAGCCATCTTTTTACATTGGGCCTTCAGACCTGCCACATTTTCTACTGTGGTAAAATGGGAGTGGAGGTTATATGGAGTATGGGAGATATATAGTCTAAATAACCTTCCTTTCTCAGAGAGTCAAGGACACCTTGCCCTGCCGATGGAGTGGTGTGACTGTGAGGCATCTCCAGTTGGGACGGTGCCTGATTGGGCCATGTGATGGACATGTGGGTCAGTAATGGTATCCTCTTATCTTCACTACTGGTTTGTTAGCAGGAGGGTGCACGTCTGGGCATGCACAGAAGGGCCTTGATGACGTTTGGGTGGGTGGGCGGAACCTCGTGCCCCGCCACTACTGGTTCATCCGAACTGGCGTGAACCGTCAGAATACCACCTCTGATGTGGGCAGGGACTTGAGCTTTCACTTGGGTGGGGAAAACCTGGAAGCTTTCAGATTCCGTTTTTTCCAGATGTGCCAAGGTGACATCTCTAATAAAATGGAACTTTGAGGAAACTCAAGACTTGGAGTCTTGTTTTGTTGTGGGCCTTACTTGGAGTCCTGACAACATATTTATATATTTCTATACTGCTGTAGAGTGGTTTACATAGAAGTAGTGCTGACATCTCAACTTCTTTTAATGAAAGAGCAACCATTACCAAAAATACTAAAATACTTGAAATTCACTTTGACGTTAATGAAAGCCATCGTTTGTATTCGGATCCTTGCCTGTTTTAATAGCAGGTATATTGTTGACCTTAATGGGTCATAACTTCCTACACAGATGAAATGTAATGAACTGGAAAAACAAAAGAGCTTGAAGGCAGAAATCAGGAGAATGAAGGAGCAATGCCATTACTCAAATCAGAGGAGATATACTACCTGTCATTGTACTGTTTCTGAATTGATAAGCAGATGCAAAAGTTCAACAAGAGCCCATTAAGATTAAATTTGTCCGCGTTTGAGAACTTTGCTTCCCAAGAGATAAGGGTGTTGAGAAAGCCTTGATTATTCCACAGCAGATCATAGCTGTGTTTGCTTGTGGTTGGACTGCATATTTTAAGTAAGTGTTTTATTTTTCTCTGGAGTAGGATCACATTCTATCTTAAAAGCTAGAATGTTAACATACTTATCACCTCTGTTCTCAGAGATGTGGAAAGGTAGAGGGAAAAGCTGCAAATGTATTGAGATTGCACTTACCAGAATTTCAAACAATTACCACACTTTTGGTGAAAATACTATATGGTCAAGGCTACTCTTCAAATCGAGATGGTTTGACCATATATTTGATCTATGGAAGAAAGAAACTTTGGCCCAACTTTAGATTACCATATTTTTGGAGTATAAGATGCACCGGAGTATAAGACGCACCAAGATTTTGAAGAGGCAAATTAAAAAAAAAGTTTTTGCAGACCTCCCCAAAACAGTCCGTTTTTCATGAAAACATGCCCGTTTTTTGTCAAAAAAGGGGGCATGAATAGCCTTGTAGAGTCCTCCTGGGGGGTGGGGGTGGGCCAAAATGAGCAAAAAATGGCCCATTTTTTGTCAAAAAAAGAGCATGCATTGCCTCTAGGAGGCTTATAGAGTGCTCCTGGGGAATGGGGGGAATTGAGCAAAAAATGGCTTGTTTTTCGCTCATTTCTGCTCTCCCCAGCCCCCAGGAGCACCCTGGAAGCCTCCTAAAGGCAATCACAGCCATTTTGGTGAAGGGGGCAGGGTTTTGGGAGGCCAAAAATGCTGTATTCAGTGTATAAGACGCACTCAGATTTTCAGCCTCTTTTTTGAGGGAAAAAGGTCCGTCTTATACTCTGAAAAACATGGTATTCAATAGTGTGATTTATGAAGCAAGATCTGTGTTTCTATGAAGGGCACAATTTCTTCTGAATTCCTATTCTGAATACTAACAGGGGACTGCTTTTTTTCTGCTCAATAATCTAAATGAAATTATATAAAATGGTAATGGGTTTCATTTTTCACACTGTTGAAGACTTTTAGGAATTAACACAATTTTCTCTGTTTCTTTGACACTGTGGGCATGGTGGAATCAACCAAAGCTCTTGGTATTGGACTTATAATAACCACTATTGAACTAAATAACTACAGTGTGAAAAATTAATTGCTATCCCAATGACACAGTAGTTTAGAATTCAAACATCTCCATCCATTTGACAATAATATTTTTCTTTGAGGAAAAAAAAAACTCAAAATATACTACAGATAAATATTATGAATGAATAAAGTGTGCAATTATGATCGCAAATAAGATTTAGAAATAGAAATTATCTTGTCTAATACTGTCATCCCATGATAAAAGACTTGTTATTCTTATTTTGGGAGAAAAGTAATCTTGGGTTTATGCTTCTGTGATAAACAGGTACTTGTCTTTTAAAAAGCTTTTATAACACAGCTCTTTGGGCCTGTAAGATGGTTAACAATTAATCCATCAAAAATAAATGTCAAATAAAACTAAGCACACAGTACTTACAAAATATCAACAATTATTATATAGATCTCATAACACGAAACTAAGTCATCTTAGGCTTCTGGAGACGAGTGCACTTAAAAAAAAAGGACCAAAACTATGTTAAAAGCTTTTTAGGAATCACAGTGAAACAGTCAGTATGATCCTACATCTGTTTAAATGTATGGCAGAATCTACAAAGTTTAGCTTAGTAATGGCTAACTTTTTTGGTGCCGAGTGAAACCCCAAAATTCAATGTGAGCGCCCCTCATGCATGTGCTCCCATGCATGTGTCCTGCTCCCCCATGCACGGATGTGTAAGCCCCGTGCATTCATGCACATCCCCCCAGCCAAAGCATTTTTGGCTTCCAGGTTGGTGCAGGACGCTTTCCAGGCCCAAAATAGGGTGCAGGAGGTGCACGCCATGTGCAGGACCCCCCAAAATGCAATGCAAGCGCCTCCAGCACATGTGCCAGAGGGACACATATGCAGCAGAAATCCGAAGGCCAGCTGGCCACCGGGAGGTGCACACTCATGCACTGTGGAGCTGGGCTGGGGCAATGGCTGAAATGGCCACAGAGAGGGCTCTGCATGCCACCTGTGGCAGGTATGCCATAGGTTTGCCATCATGGGCTTAGGTCATCGCTTATCAAAAAGGATTCAGTAAAGCTGGAGAAGATGTTGAAATAGACCCCCAAAATAAGATCAAATAGCTGAAAAAAGTCCATATTTTAAAGTTATATTTGGAATGTTTATCATAGGCAAAAAAAAAAAAAAACCCAGTCCAACAGAGGTGAACTTGAAAATATAAATAAGCATGGTATGGTGAAATATAGGTGACAAAGCCCTCTTGTCATTAAAATGTGAGAATTCAGGATCATTTAGAGAGGATGAAGAATGGAAGATTCAAGACAGATTGAAAATAATATTATCCGGTATTATCGTTATTACCAGGGATTGCTGCACTTGGTATGGGTGCTACAAAGGCTTACTGCTTCATAATCCTAGTGAAAATCTTATATGAAAACCTTAATTGATGAAAGCAGTCATGGGAGACTAAAGGCCCGTTTGGAAAAAAATCACCTCATGCAGAAAATTGCAACTTGGAACATAAGAGCAGCAAATGGAAGCTGTAGCTAGAAAGTATTCTGCCCCCCCCCCCCCCCCCCAGCTTTGCTCGGTTAGTTGTAGCTACACCTGTGGCTGCATTTAAAGATTTCTCCAAAGCTGGAGTTAGAATATAATGCAATGGTCTTTGTCTTTCCTTGCTGGAAGTATATTTCAGTTCTGCATTGGCTACTGAGTATTTTTCCTACACACAGACACACTCATTTTCTTTTCTTTTTTCTTTTCTTTTTTTTTGCAGTAGATTTTTTATTATTTTTCTCCTTCTACCACACATTACAATCATTAGCCGGCTTGGCCTAATTCCAGCTCTCCCACCTCAGTCTGTATTTTTAAATTTCACGGGTTGGTCTTAGGCTAAGTTTTTAATTTTTATAAATTTGTACAGGGGTTTAAAGTTTAATCCGATTTTAACTATATTTATGATTATTTGTATGATTTTTAATTTGGTACCTGTACACCGCCCCGAGTCCCTTCGGGGAGAGGGGGCGGTCTAGAAATCAAATCAAATAAATAAATAAATAAATAAATTATATCAACATTGTTTACATTGTTATATCATCATATCTGTACATATATATCATATTCCGCTTCTATATTTACATACTTTTATAAACAGTTCTATAGATATTTATATATATTGTTTTTCGGCTTAATTATTTTTCTTGTTTTGCAGCCATTTATACCAATTGTTCCAAATTTCATAATACTCCAATTCTTCTTTATCCTTTAATTTCAGTGTTAATTTATCCATCTCTGCGCAGTCCAAAGTTTTTTTAATCACTAATTTTTTATCACTAATTTAACACACTCATTTTCTAAGCAGTTTCCCCCTGTGTTTCTCTTCTATTGCTATGGGTTACTATTTTTCAAATTTTAGTTTTGTGGTCTCTGTGAATTTTTAGTTTTTGTAACTCGTAACCGTTTTTTGCCCATCATTTTTTTTTTCTTTTCCTTTTAACTTGGGTTCAGCTTCTCCACCATAAAGCTGACACCCCCCCCCCACCAATTCACTTCATTTAATTGTTGCAGGCAACTTTCAAGATGGCTATCTGAGGCAGATCCCCCCCCCAAAATGAATATGCCAAAATCTGGGCTTCCCCCCCCCCTCTAAGAGACCTATATAGTCCCTGAGAGAAAGTATTTATTGGAAAAGAATTGGATTGATCAGATGTATTATTTGTGGCAGCTCCAATTTGGCCAGGAAAGATACTATTTTAATTAAGTTTACAAATACTATGAATCTCTTCAAATTTTGCTTGCTTGAAATTTTGTCATTATTGCTCTTAGTATTTGATTTTATATTTTATTTTCCATTTCATCAAAAAGCTACTTATTTCTCTTCAAATTAACTGCCTGTGAAGTAAGCCAGCTGAGAGAGTCAGTCATCCAGGAAGCTTTTGTGGCTGAAGGTAGTCCTGCTCCTAGACTAATATCTTAACTACTATAGCAGTGATGGCTAACCTTTTTCTAAATTGTGTGTACGTGACACCCCCCCCCCCCAACCTGTGCAAGAGGGTGAGTTTTTGGCCTCCCCAGGCTATGAAGTCTTTTCTGAAGCCTAGGGAGGGCAAACCCCAGGTCCAACGGGTCAACTGGAAGTTCACGAACGAACTTCCGGTTGGCCCGTTAGGCCAGTTTTTTGCCCTCCCCAGGCTCTAGAGACTTTCCTAAAGCCTGAGGAGGGCAAAAACGGCCTCCCATGGCCCTCCAGAAGGCCGAAAAGCATCTGGCCAGCACATACATGTGCGCCAGAGCTGAGAGGTGCTGTGCCAGCAAATATGGCTGTGAGTGGCACTTGTGGCACGCATGCAATATGTTCAACATCACAGTATTATACTATATAATAGTAGCTCCAAATTTTCTCATAAATATTTAGATATTGCTCTAAAGTTTTCTAGTTTAAAATTTGAACATATAATGGTGCCTGGGGATTTTAATGTAATTTTGGTTCTTTAATTGACAATAAAGTTGCTATCAAATACCAATCACCCAGGTAGAGATGTCTGCATAGTACAGATATGGTAGAACCTCTGGTCATGAACGCTTCTAACCACGACCAAATCGGGTCCTAACCAAAAAAAAAAAAAAAATCACAATTTTTTTTGCAGCTCATTTCACCTTCCATGTCAATTTTTTTGTAAGCGCCAAATTTCCAAAATTAGGTTCAGGTGACAACCAAATCGGTTTGCAACCAAAGTTATGGAATTAATTATGGTTGTGACCAGAGGTTCTACTGAATATGCAAATGTAATTTATCTGATATTTAGCATCAGTTAGACATGACCCAACAAGAATATTATGTATAATACAAAATTCCTTGCAGTACATATTCTTGCTTAGGTTTTAATATCCCAGTTCTTAGCTAATTGTTTAGATAATTGTAATCTAGGCACACTTTTATCAAACCATACTGCAGTAACGTTTATATTCCTTTGCAAAAACTGTTAAATGTTCAGCTAGTATAATATATTTTACTACGCCATCAAAAAATCCAAAATTTATGGATCAAAATAAATTTGTTTAAACCTTTTTTCAAATAAATTATCAACAAATCATGAAATCAGAATTGTGTGAGGTGCTTCTAAAGCTGTTATAAGTGGCCAGATTATCATTCTTATGCTTCACAGGAGAAGAAAAAAAAATGAATATTGTCATTCTAGTTTGGAAAGAAAAGCTGAGGAAATTTTGGAATTTTATGATGAAATCCTATGTTAGTACTATATTATTATTTTAGATCTGGTAAAGTAGAACTTATTTATATGATTCCAAAATTCAGTATTAATTACGCATATTAAATTGATATATTTTAATAGCAGTGAGGAGAAAAATTAAGGAATTTGTGACAATTTTTTAAATTAAAACTTTCATAAAAATGTATTTTTCAAGGATTTCACAGGTATATTAGATATATTGATAAAATCACTGATATTTTTTTATGAGATGATCAGACCACGGTTTCTGTCTTTCCAAATTGCAACTCTAATATAAAATTAGAAATACTAGTTTCTGGAGTTGTTTTAGAACATAAATAAATAAACATTTACCATCATGCATGCAACTACAGAGCAATCATTTGAGTCCTTTAAAATCTTGGCAGGTGCTTTATTCTAATTTTAGCCAGAATTTAAGTGTAAAAATAGCAAGACATAAATTGGATGATGCTGGGAAAAATATTTAAGTCTGATCTTTGTCTTATGTCTTTTATGACCTTAACGTAAGGCTAATTAAACAAAAATAATTTTTAGCTCTATAGTTACCTCAGCAGGTGTACAAATGTTTCATTATGTACCTTTATATGTTGGAGATAGTAATAAATATAAATGAATGTTAATATATATGTATTGGACATGGTCAGAGTTAATTATGGAATAATCTTGAGATGAGATGATTTCCTGGATCAACAACAAGCCTACTTGATTGGGATTAAACATGAAAATTAAACATTTTCAGATCCTGAAAGTGACTGGGTTAAGATCAGTACTGTATTATTTCCCAAAATAAATGGGAGGAAGAAGAAATACTATATATGTTCATTGCCTTGAGTTACTTACAAAAAAAAAAAATTAAAAAGCAGTGTAAAAAATTAAAAAAGAAAAATGAATATCTGGTTTTTCTAAGATCATCATTAACAGGAGCATAATAATCATTTATCTATTTATTCCTATTTTCAAATGCACTGATAGCAAGCTAAATAAGTCCAATCCAGAGTTTCTGATTATATATTCATAATTATGAAATATTCATAATTTTCATTCCCGAATCTGAGCAACATCACACCGCAAGTGCTGTGGATAATCTACTTTATCTTTTTTTTATTTTACACACACACACACACACACACACACACACAATTTCACTTTTTCTGATTTCATTGAATTCAAGTTCCTTACCAATTACACTCTAAGAACTTAAGTTCTCTAACGCTTTAAATTTCAATGTTCCATGTGCATTCATTAAAATAGTGAATTTCAACAGATATTGACTTCCATCATCCCTCCCATGACTTTGGTCATACATAATTTCACACAATGTGTTTTGTTAATATACAAAAGATATAGATTACAACTCTTAGTCATACGTAAGCCATTTGCAGCATTCAATAGCAGTGAATTAGTACCTTTAGCATATTTTGATTGATAAAAAGACAAGTCCAACCAAAGATCTTATTTGGTTCTAAGAGTATTCAATTTATTCTATGCTGGATCAAATTTCCAATACATAACAGATGCACCACCAGCTAAGTTGTATACCCAATATACACAGACACAGGCAGATTACTTCCCCCAAACCCGAATATTTAGCAATTTATTTTTCATTTTATTTAGATAGTATCTTTTACCCACTCTCTTTTTTCCACCTCTTTCCTCTGTTTGGAGAAGGGAGAAGAAATCCAGTCACAAAAGCCAAAGCACTCAACTGACAAATATTTGTCCTTACCTAGGCTTCCTGATAAAGCATAACACACATTTAGTTCCAAAACCCCTCTTTTACTTAAATGGCTGTGAATTATGGTCATTCACAGCTCACAATGATTCACAAATAGTCTGCAAAGAGTCCGACAGATGTCTGCCACAGTCTTTCAGGGTAATGCTGATAAGCACCTACCTTTATCTCCCTTGAAATGCTGCCAGAGACCTAATTGCCAATTAGTTTTGCATGGTCAAACATAGCACAGAGTCAAACGGAGCTTCTCAGAAGTTGAACCGACGAGAACAAACTAATTGCATCCTGCAAAGGCTCACGTCCGTTTGCTCCTCTTTTATGTCTTATGGGAGGGGCCAATCATCTCCAAGCCTTACTCCCGAGTCACCCCTTTTGTTTGAACTGTTCTTGCCTTCTGGCAGCTCTGTGCATGCATACACTGGGAACAGGCTCACACTGTTCTTCTGACTTGGTGATGTCAGATTCCGGAGGCTCCAGATGCAGCACATCATTACCAGATGGCCTTGGCTCCCTCTCTGTCTTCAACCCAAAGCTCTCGTCCAAGCCTTCCCCAGACTCCAGGACTGGCCCATGTTCCTCCCAACCTCCTCACTGTCTGACTTTGCTACCAGCTCCGCAGACCACCGGCGGACCACAACAATATTATATGTATACACCTGTAGTGTGCTTCTTTCATCTGTCCAATGCATGTATGTATGTGTATGTGTATATATGTGTGTGTGTGTGTGTGTGTGTGTGTGTGTATAGATAGATAGAGATAGAGAGATAGAGAGATATAGATATATGTATTGTGTCACACCCCCTGGTATGCCCAAATATGGAAGGGAGCATACTGCTTCCCTTTTCTGTTTATCGGCTCACCCTAGGAGCCATCCAGGCAGAAAGCCATTTTTTTATGTTGCCTTGTTACATATGTGTTGCACAATTTATCAGCACAAATGCAACACACACACACACACACACACACACACACACACACACACATATATATATATATATATAATTTGTTTGTTTTCGTAGATTTTCATGGGTGTAGGTATGCTGGTTTTGTTGTATTCGGGTCTTTTCCCGTGTAAGGTTGAGATTGTCTACTTAAGCCCCCGCTTGAAGATGGCAGGTGAGATCCTGCCGAAACGTTGCAAAGACAATCTCAACCTTACACGGGAAAAGACCCGAATACAACAAAACCAGCATATATATATATATATATATATATATATATATATATATATATATATATATATATACATACACATACATACATACACACACACACATACACACACACACACATATCAACTGTTTCTATTATATGTTTACAAGTTCCAAAAATTATTGAAAGCAAAGTCAAATATTGCTGAAAGACATAATCTATGTGTGCCAAGAACTGCCAGATATTTATAAAATTGCTCTAAATCTCACTGAATGCATCCGTGTATTATTCAGATTTAACTGAATTAATTATCCATTTTACTTTAAGGATATAAATATTAACTATTCCCCTTGCAGGAAATAAGCCATTTCATTTACCATCTCTTCTATTTTAACAAATAATTCATTTTGCTTTCACTTTCCAGCATAGGAGATCAGTAAAAGATTCATCTGAGAGCAGTGACGTGCAGTCAGGTGAGGCAAGTGAGGCACAGCCTAACCTCTCATCATCAGGGCAGCGAGTCATTCGATGGGAAACTTGCCTTTTGGGAGGAATGACCCAGCTTGGCTCCCGCTTTCGATCTGCCGCCCAACGACCGAACGGAGAAGCGAAGAGGCAGGAGAGACAAAGCAGGAGCCAAGCCGAGTCATTCCTTCCAAGAGGCAAGTTTCCTATCGAATGACTCGCTGCCCTAGACTCGAGGGGGGGAAGGAGAGGCTTCCTCCACTCCGTCCGCTCCCCATCTGCACTGCCCTCGCCCGACAAGCATGCCCCGGATTCCGCGCAGCTCTGGCAGGCGGTGCCGTGGCCGAATCCAAAGGCGGAGGGCGGCAGGTCGCAACTGAGCATGCCTGATTGTGGAATTCTGGGAGTTGAAGTCCACAAGTCTAAAACAATTGCTGCCTCACTAGCTATACACCTCACTGCACGTCACTGTCTGAGAGTAGAGTGACACTACCATGAATAAGAATGAATATTAAAAGCAAGATTTAACAATAAACTTCAAACTATCTGTTGCAATGAAAACTGTTTTATAGAGAAAACATAAAGGACCACATAGATTAAGTAAATTTGAAGTTTTGCAAAAAATGTATTTTTCTCTATTAATTCCCTCTGAAATTTAAGATTGCATTGCTGTAACCTTAGAAAATCATTTTAGTTACTAAAAGAATATATTTGAATATTAATTTTGATATTCCTTCTCAAGTTACTTCCAACTCAGTAAGTTTTCAATCAATATTTTGTATTCCAAAGAAAAATTGCAGTGTTTGCACTTATTATAATTGGAACAAAAAAAAAATTGGGGGGAGGGGAGTTAACTCTTGAATGAAACATCTTATTCTGGATGAATAATGTGGCTGCTTTGATGGCTACTTTACCTCAGTATTGATGTACAATCCATATTTATAATGTAAAAATGAAAAAAAATAGAGCCATGTATTTCTAAAATGTCTAAATACAAAGGATTAAAAGAAATAAACAATCTAAAAGTCACTTGTGAATCCATATGGTATGAATCTTTAGATTTTCTTCAGTTTAGTACATTTCTATTTAGTACATTTCACTCTCTATTACAAACAAATCTTTCTATTGCATTATCACTGTATAATTCTTATCATATTTTTGTTGTTAGAAACTTCACTACTAATAATGTTTTTTTTTAAAAAATGTAACAAAGAAATGTGAGTGAAATGCTAATCAAGGTTAAAAAAAAAGGAAATATGATTTGACTCACAGTCAGGACAAAACGTTCCATCCAAACATTTTGCCATGGTTGTGATTTAATGGAACAAAATGTTAGGGATGTAACCCTAGTCTTGGCTTGGCAATGTATATAAGCCATGATTGTAACAAATGTATCTGTTACTTTAAATGTTAGAGAGAGGTAATTGGATGCTAATTGCTTTAAGCAGCCATATAAGGAGGAAGGAACTATTACGGTCCCCCCCCCCCCCATAACTACTGATTCTCCTGATTGTTCCTGACTGTTCCTGACTGTTACTGTATGAGCTTTGTATTGGAGAGAAGACCGTGTATTGGATGGTGGCTAGTCTGTAACTAAGTTACCTGTCTACATGGTGAACTGTGAGTTGAGCAACTGTAACTTCAACGAGTTGTAAATAGACTGTATATACTTCCAGATGCTGATAGTCTGTTTGGAGACTATTTATCCTATTTTTGTTACGCAAGTAAAGCTATTCTTTGTTTTTCCTTTGGTGGCTGTGAGTGACTGTTCAACGGCTTATTCGTTCCTACGTTCCGCTGCTGAACTCTAGTCTCCTAACGGGGATAGATTTAACACAAAACTCAAAATAGTTCAAACGTTGCACAAGAAACCAAGCTTGACACGTGTTTTTGCTATATGTGTTTTGGAGATCAGGTTTGTTAAAGTGCTGACTAACAGTGGGATCAATTTTTTTTGCTACCGGTTCTGTAGTGGCTTGGTGGGCGTGGCAGGGGAAGGATACTGTAAAATCTCCATTTCCTCCCAATCAGCTGGGACTCGGGAGGCAGAGAATAGATGGGGGCGGAGCCAGTCAGAGGTGGTATTTACTGGTTCTCCGAACTACTCAAAATTTCCGCTATCAGTTCTACAGAACTGGTCAGAACCTGCTGAATGCCACCTTTGGTACTGACCTAGAAATCAAGAGACTGTGAGTTCTAGTCACACCTTAGGCATGAAAGCTGACTGGGTAGCTTTGGGCCAATCACTCCCTCTTGGCTAACCTCACCTAACAGAATTCTATTGTGGGGAAAATAGAAAGAGGAAGGAGTATTATGTATATTCTCTGCCTCGAATGGCTTATATAATAATAAAGGTAGGTTGCAAATCAAATCAATCAATCAATAAAAACCAGAATAGTAATTTTTCAATGAACCCAGAATATTAAAATAGGAGTAGGATTAATTAATGTATACTTCGGAAGCTGGAAGCTCAGTTATTTGCTGAGCCCAACGGCCATAGAAATGCTTAAAGCCAATAGCCAGCTAGAAGCTGATAATGAAACTTTCTCCTGCTAACCAAAGGCTAAAATACTGTGAGATGCTTAAGCTCCTACAGCAGTTCAGGATGGCAGCAACTGGTACTTAGCTGAAAATACAGAAATGCTATCAGCAACAAAATCAGTCAGACCTAAAGTGGCTAAAGGGTTAGCTAATAAATGGCTATAAATTTTGCTGAAATTTTCTTCACTAACCACAGAAAAGGGAGCAGCCAAAGATGACTTTGTAAAAGACAAAAACTTAATGTATGGACATAATGACTGTAAGTAAGAATTCTTGAAATTAAGATATGTAGCATTTATATAGCCACATAGGTAAAAACAGTGATAGTTATAGTGGTATGGGTTAGAAATAAGAATCATAAATGTTAGGTTCCATGAATGGAACAGACCTCTTAGAGTACACTTATTGCAAGACATAGCTGGTATGATCGTGAAACATTTTGCATATCTTCACTTAACTAGCCACAATTCCTTAAAGTCTGGGTTATGTCTTGCCTACTATGTGTATAATCAGCTTCTGATAATAAACTAAAAGCATTTATTGTGTCCACAATTCTTTTATCAAAACTAGTAACAAGCTATTAATAAAGCACGCTACAAACATAACTTTTAAAATTACAACTTTATATTCATTAATTTCGAACTGCATTTTAGCTTTTTGTTCAATAATGTATGTAGGCAGCAAAGTAAATTATGGCCTCTAGATTCCAAAAAATGTTTGTTGGTTTAATAACTCTCATTGCCCAAGAGTATTATACCTTGAAAAGAGTATTCTCTTGTTATCAAGTGAATGAATCAATAAAGAAATACATATGTTATTATAAATCAATTATAATTGATTTAAAAATATTTTGATAAATGTATGTCAGTTCTATTTAAGCAGGTTTCCTCTGTGAAATGATTCATGTCTATTTCAAATGTATGTATTTAAATACATTTTTGGACAACATGTCTGTAAATGTTATTAGACTTTCAAAGGGATCCATGCAGAGATGGTATTCAGTTGGTTTGGATCCGTTCGCCTGAACTGGTAGTGGAAATCACGGGTACCCGTACCCATCCACCCCGGCTGTAAACAGTACTATTTAGGCACGTTTTCAAGCCAAAGCACATGCACAGAAAGCAGAGTGCATGCCTGGACACATACGCTCACATTTGCCAACTGGTAGGGGAAGTAAGCAAATGCCACCCCTGGATCCATGATACAAGAATATTAAGAAGTCCTGGTTAAGAGACACAAATCTCAACATTCAAAAATAGTCCATTTCCAGTCCATGGTTCCAGGTCACCCAACAGCAACATAAAGACAGATTGTCATGAAGTAAAACTGAACATTGGTTATGTTACAAGGAGTCAGTTGCAAAAGCCATCTCATTTATCTAGCCCTGATTACTAGCTTGATTAATTGGCTAAGTCATGCTGTTTCCCTTCAGGTAGAAAGCATTATTTCCTTTGTTCTTCTCTTACTTTGCAATATATAGATTGCTGGACTTGGAAGCTTGTCGAGCTCAGCTGACTAGGGACAGCTTTTCAAAACATCAGAATGAAACAATTAGGAAAAAGAAGGCTATATACCCTTCCACCATTTTCTTCTATATCCCAAAGGTGTTTTTCCAAAAGGCAACTGGACTTTCTTGGGTTCCCCCCTTCCCACCTCCCCTTGAAAACATTTCATTTATCATCATAGAAGCTTCTTTGCCTACGAAGAAGCTTCTTAGATGAGAAGCAAAAGGTTTTGCAGGGGGGGAAAAACCACGAAAGTCTAGCTGCCTTTTGGAAAGCACCTGTGAGACAACCATGATTGGATGGTTGAGAATCTCCATAGATATTTTCTTCTACGTTGTTGTTGTTGTTAGTTGCAAAGTCATGTCCGACCCATTGAGACCCCATGGACCACGTTCCTCCAGGCTTTCCTGTCCTCTACCATCCTCTGGAGTCCATTTAAGCTCACGCCTATTGCTTCAGTGACTCCATCCAGCCACCTCATTCTCTGTCATCCCCTTCTTCTTTTGCCCTCAATCTTTCCCAGCATTAGACTCTTCTCCAGTGAGTCCTTCCTTCTCATTAGGTGGCCAAAGTATTTGAGTTTTATCTTCAGGATCTGGCCTTCTAAAGAGCAGTCAGGGTTGATATCCTCTAGGGCTGATTGCTTTGATCGCCTTGCAGCCCAAGGGACTTGCAGGAGTCTTCTCCAGCATCATAGTTCAATCATGGTGAATCACAGTTCACCCGTCTTGGGGGCCCCTACATGGCATAGTGCAATAGCTTCATTGAGCCCCTTTCCCACGACAAGGCAGTAATCCATGAAGGGGTTTATTATATACTTTCTCTAAAATTAAAATCAGAGGCTAGGAATTAAGGCCACAGAAGCGAGTAGCAACTCAGAAAACAAAGCCAGGCCTGTTAAGCAGGCTCTGCTTCTCATAAAGCACTTGCACAGGTCCAACATTTAGTGAATAATGATAATATGATACACCTTTCATAAGCACACGTTTTGGACTCAATGGATAACAATCATTCTGATTTTGCATTATGCTAAAATATGTAACCTGTTTACCGTTTGACTAAAGGAGTAGTAGAGCAGTAGAATACCTTGAAGCATTGAAAGATTTTGACGTGAGAATGGGAAAGGCATTGTTGACATACTTCACTCCAACAACAAGGCTATAAAATACTCTGCAAATGTTTGAATGGAAAATCTATCACTTTTGCGATCACTAATAAACGTGCACTAGAAAATGTTGTTAGCCAAGAAAGTTTGACTACTGTTTAGTTCTTTAATGTAAGGATTATTTTCTGTACCTCTAAATTGAACTAAAAACTTTAATTCAAAAAGAACAATGCAACAAAAAAGGAAATTTAAAACAATAATAATAAAAAAAAATATGAATTATTTGTGAATTGTGCATGGATAGGCATGTTTGTTAATTGTTTGTTTGTTTCTATTTGTCCAATTTTTTAACTTTGGACTCTTTATCATAAGATATTGCAAGGACCCTACAGTTCAATCCTGGGCTGCAACTATTCTCTTCTATCAAAGGTCATTAGTGGCAGGGATTTTTTTCCCTATGCCTGTGCTTAAGACAAACTGAAACAATAGAAACAATGTTTCTATGCATACACACACACAAAAAAATACAAACATATATATACATACACATATGGTAGCATCCATGAATGTTTCTTAAGTAACTCAGAATACAGTAATAACATGGCCACCAAATAGTCACTTAGAGCTCTCCTGTCTAGCTGCGTTGTCAGGAAAAACATTCACAACCCTTTTTTTCAGAGTAGCTGGATCATTCTCTCTCTTAATATTTACCCAGTTTGTATAAACTGCAGCTGCAGTAAGAAATAGCAAGGGATTTTTACTAATTAATAAATGATAAGTTTGTTTTGTAAGGGCGTTAACTGCTGAAATTTCCCTAAGTAATTTTGGAAACTCTTCCAAAGCAGGGGTGTCAAAACTCAATTTCATTGAGGGCCGCATCAGGATTGTGTTTGACCTGGGGGGTGGGGGGTGGGGGGGGCTGCGGCATGGCTGTGTGTGTGTGTGGTCAGCTCAACATCATTCATGTTGGGGTGCCTGTAGTGGCCTGAACACTCTCCCAGTGACAACAGGCTCCCTAAGTTCTGTTTTTGGCTGCAACACCCTCCTGCAACCCTCTGCCAGTGAAAATAGTAGAGGGTTGCAGGAGGTTGTCACAGCCAAAAATGGAGCTTGGGAGCCCATTTTTGCTGGCAGAGGCACTGTGGGCCGGTCCTTCGCTGTTTCCAGGAAGACCCTGTGGGCTAAATCTAAGCACCTCACAGGCCAAATCCGGCCCCCGAGCCTTGAGTTTGACACCCCTGCCCTAAAGCATAATGTTTACCGAGTGGGAGAGGGAAAGAGTGGTTCAGGATGGAAAGGCTCTCTAAGGTTCATGTGGGCCCAGGGTGTTAGCTGAAACTTCACCGACCTAGAGAAGCTGTATATTGTGCAAAACATGGCAGTGCAGGTAGTTTCATGTGTTTTTAGATTAGCACATTACACCTCTGCTTTGTGGCCAGTTTGCATTCAGATTCAATTAAAGGTCCTGGGAATTAGCAATAATTTGGTAAATGGCATTGGGCTGGGTTGTTTGTGGGACATTCTATCCCTTGTTACGTATATCTGTTCAAACAGGTACAGCGGAAGAAGCAGGGAATGGGTCATGCCCTAATCCCACTGGCCTGGAAGGCTCTGAAGATATGACTTTGATACATGCGTGGGGATCTGTTAGAGGTATGGAACTTGCAAAATGATAGCATTATTTGTAATACACGGATTATGCTGTCCTGCATTTTACACGTCATGGTTTTAGTTATTTAATTTGTTTGAAAGATTTGTTTTCCTTTTGTTGTGCATCACTTTTTGTTTTAACTGAGCCAGTTAAACAGTTCAACAGAGCCATGTATTTGAGATGGGCAGCTGCATAAGTTGAATAAACAAACAAACAAATAAATATGTGTCTAATAACTTGTACCATCAAAAACTGAATGTAAATTACATTCTCTTGAGGTATAAGGGCATTTATATTTGCTCTTCACTTCCAGGCCTTGTTTTAAATAGACATCAGCCTTGTTGTCCAATTTAAGAAAAACCTCAAAACCTAAAATTTTAAGATCAGAGCCTCTTACTCTTTCCATTGTAAGAAATCTCTCCTTTTCAATATTTGGAACATCAACATTTCTACAAGTTTTTATTTTTATTCTACATTTACATTTTATTTTATTTTCTAGAAGTTTTTATTTTCATTTTACATAAGGAAAGTTCTTTTGCTCTTGGATTATATTCTTCCTTGTGAAAATTACAAATACAAGTGCTTTCATTACTTTTCAGATATACTGTGCATTGCAACTGTTGAAAATTATTTTTGCTTACCTCCAAGTGCAATTATATTCAGAGGAGTTTTTGTCACCACTGTCATGCTGGAAAAAAAGAGAAACATCGCAAGTGTACAGTGGAAGAAACTACTTTTAATCGTGTGCGATTTGAATTAAGTCTTCAGGTGAATTATTGAAACAACCTAAATATCGATCACAGCACCGAAAGGCACAAGTTCTCCCTGGTTGATACGAACTGCCGAATGATTGCAAAGCAGACAATTTGCCTGCTTCCTTTCTCAATATCCATGGATGCTTTTTTCAAGTAACTAGGCTGACTGAAACCTTCTTCAAAAAAAATGCTCATTCTTCTGAAAGAATGTGATTTCCATTTCTTTTCTGAACTTATTCTGCTGGAACAGCTGAGCCTCTTGGGCTGAGCTGGGAAAAATGCCCATTGCAGTTATCTGTAAAACCTCTCCCAGGGCTCCTTGTAGCTCTTTTAAACATTATTAAAGGATGGCTCTATCAGGAACTCCATTATTAATTGAAGTGCCCGGCCTTCTCCCAGGCTATTATTGTGCTAAACCTCATGTCACGCTTATTTATTTAGTTGATCCTGTTCTGTTGTCCTGTGTATTGACAAATGCTCATGGAGAAAAGAGAATGATCCAGCCAGAATTTGTGGGATGGGATCCTACTTTCTGTTCATATAATATAACAAGATGTGGAGCTCCCTTCTCTGTTCCTGCCTTAAACACCCCTTTAAGTGAGATGTTTAGGCTGAAAAGATTCATGAATCTCAACCGAGACTTACCCTGTCACATGTGGTAGAAAGGGAAGGGAAGGGAAATCTATGTTTAAAAACAGAAGTGCAATCGGCAAAATAAGATTGAAAGCTTGCCTTCAGAGGCCCAAATTCCTTGTAATTCATCTATTGGAACGAGAATATTGCAACCCAACCACCACAGACCAAAGAAAATGGGCCATGCACCTTTCTCCTCTGCTCATTGCTGGTCTTATAAGAGACGACTTTGGCCTGCAGGTTTCCAAGGATCCCCTACGGTCTTATTTTTCCCAAGAAGTAAAGAAAAAAAAATAGTGATTTATACATCACAGAGAACAACTATTATCAGGGATGTCAAACTTGATTTCATTGAGAGCTGCATAAGGTTTGTATTTGACCTTAGTGGACCAGGGGGAGCACGGGCGGGATGGGTGGCCCAGGCCAGCTCAATGTCACTTGAGGCTCCATTTTCAGCCACAATGGCCTCCTGCAACCCTCCCAGGGAAGCCGTGTACAGCCTCCCCAAGCTCTGTTTCCGCCGGCAGAGGGCTGCAGGCTGCTGTGGCCAAAAACAGAGCCTGGGAGGGCTGTGTGTGGGCCTCCAGCTCCATTTTCGCTGGCAAATGCACCATGGGCTGTTCCTTTGCTGTTTCCAAGGCAGCCGACGGCCCCCAGCCCTTGGGCCTTGTCCAGAGACAGATGACAAAGTCATTATAGAGCACAGATGTCAAACTCGCTGTGTCACATTACTGTCATATGATGTTTTCTCCCTTCGTGGAAGTGGTGGGCATGTGATGCATCCGGCCGTGGGCCACCAGTTTGACACCCCTGATATAGAGCCTCCACCCAGCTACTAATAATCACATGCTAATTTAATTAGCTAATTCCCTTAGTGTCCTATTTGCTATTTGACAAGCAAAATGTCAGGTTACATCTTATCAATTAGCATGTGATTATTAGTTATATTGTGGTACTTGAAAATGGTTGCTATCCCTTAAAGTGAGTGTTTACAGAGTATCCTATGGACATTGGACAATTTTAGCAATATAATTTATAGCTATCTATATTTGAGAATACATGGAATGATTTGTTTCTTAATAAATGTATAGATAAAATGACATATGTTTCACAATCCCATATCTGAATGCAATAATGAGTTTTAATTATTGAGAGTTTTAGAAATCTCACGTAGGCTAATCAAATATTTCTTATTTTTTTTCTTTAGATAATTTATAGTTATCACAGTGGTAGAAATGTTATAATGAAGCATTTTAACAGCCATTCTAAGTCAGCATGTATTGGCAAAGACAAAACAAAGCAAAAAATCACTAGGTTTATTATGGATGTTCTGTACTTTTTGAAATAATGGGTATTTTCCTAAAAATAAAGACAGATTTTGTGACTGTGTTTCCCCGAAATTACGACAGGGTCTTATATTTTTTTTGACCCACAAAATATCTCCTTGGGCTTATTAAAGGGGAGGGCTTATTGTTTTTGGGTTGCTGGGTGGCTGCGCCCTTGCAACCAGGCTCCCGAAGAGCCAGGCACAGATTCAGGGTTGAATGGCTGTATTGCGCTATCACAGCAGCAACACAGCAGCCATGAGGTAAACATGCTCGCGAGCAGCCAACTGGCAACCCCCCTTTCCAGTGGGCACAGTGCCACTGACTGACCTAGTGGTACCCGGAAGGCACCAAACAATGCGAGCGCCTGTTGGCCTCCCTCTGCCTCCCGCGGCTGGGCATCTTCGGAATGCCCCTAGGTGAGTGAATGGGGCTCTGCATGGCTGGAGAGGGGGATTGCACGAGCGGCTTTTCTGGTCCCTGCTCATGTGACTCGCAGGCTCATGATGCCCTTGGCTAACTCTACAGTGCCTGCAGAGCCAGGGCATCTCCGCTGGTAGAGCCACCCACAGCTTGGGGTTTTTATACGGCTTTCAAAGCACGGAGGAGAGATTCTGCTCTGGAAGTACGCTCTATGGTAGCGTACAACCATAGAGCATACTCCCAGAGTGTGCAAAGCCGGAAAAAAAAACCCAAGTGGCGGGCGGCGCAAGCAGCGGAGATGCCCTGGCTCTGCAGGTACTGTAGTATTAGCCAAGAGCATCGTGAACCTGTGAGTCGTGCGAGCGGGGAGCAGAAAAGCTGCTCGCACAACCCCCCTCTCCAGCCACACAGAGCCCCATTCACTCACCTAGGGGCATTCCGAAGGGGCCGAGCCGCAGGAGGTGGAGGGTGGTGAACAGGCGCTCGCGTTGCTTGGTGCCTTCTGGGTACTGCTTGGTCGGTCAGTGGCACTGTGCCCGGCTGGAAAGGGGGGTTGCCGGGTGGCTGCTCGCGAGCGTGGTCACCTCATGGCTGCTGTGTTGCTACTGCAACAGTGCAACACAGCCATTCCACCCTGAGGCTGTGCCCGGCTCTTCAGGAGTCCGCTCACAAGAGAGCAGCTGCCCGGCAACCCCCCCCTCTTCAGCTGGGCACAGCGCCATTGACCGACCTAGCAGTACATCAAAACCACCAAGCAATGCGATCGCCTTTGCCCCCCCACCTCCTTCCCACGACTTGGCGCCTTGGGGATACCGCGAGGTCGGCGAGTGGTGCTCTGCCTGGCCGGAGGGGGGGATTGTCCAGGGGATTTATCTTCGGGGGGGGGGTAATGTTTTTGCCCACCCAAAATATGTGGCAAGGCTTTAGTTTCAGGACAGGTCCTATTTTCGGGGAAACATGAATACTTCATAATCTTAGATTAATAAGGTTAAAAAGAAGCATGAACTGAAAATAAGCATGTACATGTATGTAGGTATAATAAATGGAAAACAAAAAGAATGTGTATCCCCAAGATAAGCTAATCTTGATCTTTGCCAAACTGCAAGTTTCCCTCATGTTATGCAATTTCCTTTATGCAAGTTTCCTTTAATGCAACTGATCACTTTCACCTAAAGTCTGGTTTATGTCCTTTCTCCAAAAAAAAAAAAAAAAAAAAAAAGCAAATAAAACCCCCACGTCATTATGAAATTTGTGTCAACATTGTCAAAGCGGGCCAAAGGTTTAGAAATGTACCAAGACTTCTTCCTGTCAAAACTGCTTGAAAATTTTCGCATCAAAAACGTTTCCTCTTCTTTCACACACTGATCACTGCCTTTAACGGTTCTTCTAGTTGTGCTTCCTGTCTCCCGTCCCTTGCTTCCATACTGGCATGATATTGTTATTATCGTATCAAAATGTCCAACAATCTCTTGGCTGATCTGGATATCCAAAATGAAAAGGCAAAGGATCTAACACTAGAAAAGAAGTTGAATGCCTTATGTAAACATTATTATTGTGGGAATACCATAATTTGCACATAAAGTTAAAACAGCGAAGAACCTTGAACCCTAGGATGGGCTTTTAACGCCGATGTATCTACATCCACTGAGTTTAATGACTGAGTTCCATTCCAACTACCAAGTTGTTAAGTGAAATGATTGCTATGTGAAAACATGGGAGGGAAAGGGAGAGGGGGACGGGGAGGAGAGGAAATTGCTTCCTTCTCATTCAGATAAAGTCATTTTTATAGCTATGCCAGTATTACTCTGTTCTGAATAGTATGTATTGTTGTCAGACTGGGTCAGTTTTGAAGCAAAGTACAACTGCAGACTGCCTCTACACAAGAAATGCAAGCTGAGGATGACATCATTTGATCAAGCCTTAAGCCTGCCGGGAGCTAGTAGCTCGCAAAAGCATCCTGAATGAAGATTTTAGTTCAGAAAATAAATAATATTGCAAGCCTGCATTTGTTTTTGCACATCCTGTGTCTATAAGGGCAAAAACGGAGCGGTGGAGGTGCTTTCAAATTATTTGTGTGACAACAATGTCTTTTAATAGCATCCAAGATGAGAACTATAGACGGCATTCCTTGACCTCTTTAAAACAGCATTCTAAATGGTGCAGAGTTTCCTTCTTGGGGCAGGGGTTGGACTAGATGACCTACAAGATCCCTTCCAACCCAGTTTGTTTTGTTGTTCTAAATTCCTGTTAAGTTAAAATTAATTTCCTCCGTATTTTTCTTCCGATAAGCAAAAGGAGACAGAGCTTCTTTGGTACCTAATCCTATTGTCAGTAAGATGTGGGATAAAAACTCAGATGTCTGTAACACTAACTCACTGATTCATGTTTTCCATTTACAAATATATGTGGCATAATTGATATCTATGTCCTCTACTTTCCATTAATTTTAAATACAGCATTGTTTAAATTTAATTGAGAGCCCAAATGAAATGTACATTTAAATGTTCCTTTTTTATTCAATTAGATTTTCGCAACAAATACAGATAAAAAGCGTTCAATGACAATAATATTTTTTAATTTAGGAGATCATGAGGTAAATATCTTCGTAATTCACAGTATATACCAATGATGGCTAACCTTTTGGCCATCGCATGCCAAAAGTGAGGGGAGTGCGGGGGGCATGTGCATGCATGCCCACAGCAATACTTCTATGCACCTGCCCCCCACGCATGCGTGCGCAACCCCCTGCTTTTGGCATGCGATGGCAGAGTGGACCCGTTTTTTACCCTCCCCAAGCTCCAGACTCTTTCTAGGAGCCTGGGGAAGGTGAAAAAGGCCTTCTCCCCTCCCAGGAGGCCCTCCAGAGACCGAAAACAGCCTGTTTTCCGACTCCTGGTCAAACTGAAAGGTTTGTTTTTCGCTCTCCCCAGGCTCCAGAGGCTTTCGAGGAGCCTGGGGAAGGTGAAAACGGCCTACCCGCCCCCCTGGAGGCCCTCCGAAGGCCAGAAACGACCTGTTTTTGGACTTCCGGTTTGCACATTGGGCCATTTTTCACCCTTCGGAGAGCGAAAAATGGCCAACGCCATTTTGTCTGTTCAGGAACAGACTTCTGGGTTGCCTGTTGGGCCGTTTTTCTCCCTCCAGAGGCTTCAGGGAAGCCTCCCGAAGCCTCCAGAGGGTGAAAAACGGCCAAAAATCAAAGCTAAAATCAGTTGGCCAGTGCGGGCATCCACGCTGGAGCTGACAGGGCAACGCCTCGCGTGCTCAGAAATGGCTCTGCGTGCCACCTGTGGCACTCATGCCATAAGTTCGCCATCACGGGCATATACCTATTGACTGAATTTATTATTCATTCCTCCATGTTAAAGTAAGTTTCTTTTATATAAAAAAAATGTAGCTTATGTTTTGTGATATCAAATGTTGGTTTGCTCAACAAACTTATGATTAAAAATCATGGATTCTTGCAATGTAAGACTTTGGTTAAATTAGCTGGATTAAAAAAAAAGCTTAAGAGCTTTGTTTACTGATGATTAATGAAAATAGGCTCTTTGCCAATAACTATAACATTAAGTAATAAATAAGAACTATAAGTGTCCTTTTGACCATGCAAGAATATTCTGTTAAGAGTTAAAATGTGGTGATTGAGCCAGTCTCCCAATAGAAAAAGGTTTCATACACTACCCAATTGTGACGGATCTGGGAATCATGCCAAAATTATTTAATCACCCTCTGAATGAACAGATCTTCAAAGACAATTCTTCATATATTGTAACATAGCATTGACGTTCATCACAAAAAAATGTTTTAAAATTAACCATGATCAATCTTGCAAATATGCAAGTTATGGTTTAATGGGCTGTTAATGGAAATGAGGTATGGCTATAATTTATCAGTTTCATCAATATATTCTTCTAGAATATCAATGTTTTGTAGTCCACTTCAATGGTCTACTTACTTAACAGGCCAAAATTTGGATGAACATAGCTCCCATGTATACTCTGGCTTTGTCCCAGCTGCAATGAAACCAGTAATTAGCAAACCAGTAATTAACAAACCAGTAATTATCAATTAGCTGTTTGTTCCAAATCAACAATGCAGTTACCAGCTTTGGAAGAAATCCTGATCTTAAAATAACTCAATTCTGTGATTTTAAGATCCTGCTTTGTTTGAAGCTTCCAATCATGATTTGTTATGTAAAAAAAAAAAAATAGGAAACTATGGTTAATAAAAGAATCTCATTTAGGATAAATTGACATGGGAATTGAAGGATAAAGATGAATCAGAATATTATAAGATGTGGGACAAATTTTATCGATGGTTGGAACAAAAAAGGAAAGACCCAAAATAAGCAATGACTAAGATTTATAGACTGGAGATTAGAATTATGTATGAAACTATAACAGTGAAAATGTAGAAGATAAAAACAAAGCAACATGGTTGGAAATACGATATTTTTATATTTGTAAATACTGAATAGACCAAATGCAAATAAGCATGGTGGTTATAATGTATAACTTTATATCTAGTATGTATGGCAGCGATTTTGCCAGGATGGTTACACTGTGTCCAATGTTATAATTTGTGTTCAATAATTATATATATATATATATATATGTATGTATGTATGTATGTATGTATGTATGTATGTATGTATGTATGTATGTATGTATGTATATATATATATATATATATATATATATATATATATATATATATATATATATATATATATATATATATATATATAAAATCTATCTATCTATCTATCTATCTATCTATCTATCTATCTATCTATCTATCTATCTATCTATCTATATCATTTAACTCATGAAAGAAGAAGTGAACAGTTTGAAGCTGTGAAATATAATACTGTGCAAGGTGGGCCATTTTCTAGAGTCCAAGGTGATCGTTAGCAGAGTTTGCTACCATTGGACCAGAAAATAGACTGTTTTCATTTTAGCTGCTATCTTCACTTAGGCCAGAGGTGTCAAATTCAAGGCCCGTGGGCCAGGTGGGTCACATTCAGGCCACGCCCACCCCAGTTCCACAAAGGGAAAAAAAGGTCACATGATGTGAAACGTCACGTGACGACGTGATGCTGCGAGTTTGACACCTGTGCCTTACGCTGTATAATGTCCCATGATGGAGATATCTGCTTTTAAATATTAATTACATAGAAAAATATTTACTGATTTTAACAAAAAAGTAAAGAATCAATACCGGGTTTTCACTAAAAATTAAAATAGACTTTCTACATAAATGTTTTAATTAATAACGAAGTTCAAATTTAATTACCTTGGATCCTTTGTTTTTGTGGATGTAATGTTAGCTGACTTTAGCTCTTCCAGATCTAGTTATCTTGTTATAAACTGATATAAAGTTGTCCTTAATTTTGAGTAGAAAAACCTTCTCTCTCACACAGACTCAGCCTCCCCTTATATCTATATTCAAATTACTCAATTTGAATATCATAATTTGCAGCATTGTACAGTTTAATCATATTTTAAATTACATGTTAATAGTTTTTCTCCTGTCTGCAATGATTTATGAGATGTTTTGAAATACATTTTCTTTTCTATTTGTCAAGATTCAGTTTTCATTAGATTCTGTTTGCAATGAAGCTGGATATCCATCCTAGTTTTACATTTATTCTACTGTTTCCACCTGCATACAACCCTATGTCAGCAGATTACTAACATGCAACTAAGCTTGGCTAAATAAATTCTCTCAGTAGGCTCAGGAATTGCAAATTAGAATAACTCTATAAAAAAAAAATAGAAGTTGTCTTTTAAACATTCCTTTATAAGAGGCCCACAACGGCCGAATCAATTATTGCTTTCACTGGTCCTCTATACCCAAACTTTAATAATGGTAAAGAAATTAAACATCATGGGCTGTTTTCCAGATTTCCTTAAAAGAGATGATAATTCATGAACTGTTTTCTAAAAATACCTTGATAACTATGGTTTGGGGACAATAGGGTTATCATACCTTGAGTTGTAGAAATCCAACCCAGAAAACCACTAGAGCAGGGGTGGGGAACTGTGGCTCTTTTGCGACTTGTGGACTTCAACTCCCAGAATTCCAGAACCAACATAGCTGCCTCAGGAATTCTGGGAGTTGAAGTCCACAAGTCGCAAAAGAGCCACAGTTCCCCACCCCTGCACTAGAGGCAAATAATTTGAGTCATCTTAACTTTTTGTTGCCATCACGTGTTTGTCTAGATTGTGGGCAGTCTAACAAAGTGGGGTGGGGAAGACCTTTGAATTAATGGTGAATTTTCACCTTCAACACTCTCATAAAAGCAGAAGTTTTTATGTTGAATTTTACATTAACCTTACTGTAATGATCTATCCAAATCCTAAATTATAGTCAATCTTTACCACAGAATGTGAAACAAGATCATCATCATCATCCATACTTTATTTGGGACTAGCTGATAACCCGGTGTAGCGTGGGTATGTACAGGTGAAACTCAAAAAATTAGAATATCGTGCAAAAGTTCATTTATTTCAGTAATGCAACTTAAAAGGTGAAACTAATATATGAGATAAGACTCATTACATGCAAAGCAAGATAATTCAAGCTGTGATTTGTCATAATTGTGATGATTATGGCTTATAGCTCATGAAAACCCCAAATCCACCATCTCAGAAAATTAGAATATTACATGCAATCAATAAAACAAGGATTGTACATAAAACAATATCGGACCTCTGAAAAGTATAAGCATGCATATGTACTCAGTACTTGGTTTGGGCCTCTTTTGCAGCAATTACTGCCTCAATGCAGCGTGGCATGGAAGCTATCAGCCTGAGGCACTGCTGAGATATTGGAATACTAGGATGCTTCAACTCTTCTGCATTGTTCGGTCTCATGTTTATCATCTTTCTCTTGGCAATGCCCCATAGATTCTTTATGGGGTTCAGGTCAGGCGAGTTTGCTGGCCAATCAAGCACACCAATCCCACGGTCATTGAACCAGGTTTTGGTGCTTTTGGCAGTGTGGGCAGCTGGAAAATGAAGTCAGCATCCCCATAAAGCTCGTCTGCAGAAGGAAGCATGAAGTGCTCCAAAATCTCCTGGTAGACAGCTGCGTTGACCCTGGTCTTAATGAAGCACAGTGCTCCAAAGTCCTGTTGCTCAGTGGTCCAAAGTCCTCTTTTCTGATGAGAGCAACTTTTGCATCTCATTTGGAAACCAAGGATCCAGAGTATGGAGGAAAAATGGAGAGGCCAATCAAGCACAGTAATCCCACAGTCATTGAACCAGGTTTTGGTGCTTTTGGCAAAAGTTTTGCTTTTTGCAGGCAACTTCTGCTGACTGCCAGCTGCCTGTAATTTGGCAGTCAGAATCTCCCCAGGCTCAAGGATGACTCAGCCTTCCATCTTTCCAAGGTCAGTAAAATGAGGACCCAGATTGTTGGAGGCAATAGGCTGACTCTGTAAACTGCTTAGAGAGGGCTGTAAAAGCACCGTGAAGTGGCATATAAGTCTAGGTGCTTTTGCTATGGCTATTGTCCTTTCCTTGGGAAAAAAGGTGAATATACAGCTTAGGACTTGATCTCAATTGTTTTGTCCCGCAAACAGATTCTAAGCAGGAATGTCTTCTTATTCATCTTATTGGGGCCTCCTCTGTTTTAATCAGTGAGTTCCACCACATCCTGGTGCATCAGTTATTAGCCTACTTAGATGGGAAATTTTCAGAGCAATAAATTATCCCTTCATGGAGCTGCTCTTGAAGACTACCATCAACTTCAATCAGTTCAGAATGCAGAAGTCCGGTTATTGTACAGCAGTCATCACTGCGATCATATTACACATGTCCTTGAAGCCCTCCACTGGCCTCAATTATTTCCTAACACAATTTAAGTGTCTGGTTGTTATTTTTACAACCCCTGTATAGTTCGGCACTGAAATATGTGAATTGCCTTCTGCTGCTGGAATTGACCTTTCTGATTTATTTGTCCCAGGAGAAACTATTGGCAATTCTTCATTTCTGTGAGATAGATACCATGGAGGCAAGTCTAGCAACAATGAACAGGAGAAAAAAAATTAATCAGTTAAGATGTATTGTACATACATCTTAATTAAAATCATGTATGTATGTATGTATGTATGTATGTATGTATGTATGTATGTTGGTCTTGTTGTATTCAGGTCTTCTCCCGTGTAAGATTGAGATTGTCTTGGCAATGTTTCAGCGAGGTCTCACTCGCCATCTTCAGGCTGGTGTTTTTGGCTTAAAGCATGGTCGGAGCTGCCGTCCCTCTACAAACCTTGGTGGGTGGGTGTGTAGTGCTGGCCCCATTTTAGCAAGTGGATTGATTGGATGTGTGGCTGTATCATGATTGGTAGATTGGTGCTGATTGGTGCTGGCTGTGCGTCTGTTGCTGTTTTGTGTTGTAACGGCCTAGGTGGTAACGGCCTGGGTGTTGTTTTGTGTTGTAACAAGCCCCACCCACTACCCAGGCCATTACAACACAAAACAACAATGGACACACAGCCAGCACCAATCAGCACCAATCTACCAATCATGATACAGCCACACACCACTTGCTGAAACAGGGCCAGCACTCTACACACCCCCACCAAGGTTTGTAGAGGGACGGCAAAGACTTTCTTTCTCAAAAACAGTGTCTTGGCTTCTTCATAGGGTCAGACATTCAGCACTGCTCCTCCGAGAACAAGACATAGTCTTGTACACTTTACTTATATCAGCTTCACAGTAACAGTGTATGCATTTTAATGTCATCCTGTTCACTTTCTATATCTTCACAAGTAATACAAATTAAATCTCCAATGTAAGAAAGGCCCTTGACATTTACTACTGAAGCAATCCTTTGATGAGGTGGGAGGGGGGGGGAAGCCACAGCACATCACATCTCCTGCAGTCAAAATGAACTGCTATGACCCTCTTTTCAAAGAGCGTCAAATGTGTCTTCACACTTTTACTGTGGATCAATACCCTGAGGCTACAATTGCTACTTTGCATGTTAAAACACATCAGCCATTGGCAGACACAAATAAAATGATGTAGCAACAACTAAGAAGGGACATCGCCATCCGAGAAATGTGCTGGTGCATTCTAAAATCCAATGTTATATTAGATCGCGAAGAACTCTCTTTCACACATGTGAAAGTTACACCAGTGATATTCCTCTGGGTTACAAAAAAACTCTCTATTCACTAAGCACACGAGTTAATCTTGGGTAAATCACTAAACTCAGTCAAATCTACATCATAGAGCAGGGATCTCAAACTGGCGGCCCACGGACTGGATGCGTCACATGCAGGCCACGCCCACCCTAGCTACGTGAATGGGGAAAATTTTGCAAAACATCATCTGATGGCAACATGATTGTGAGTTTCACACACGTGTCATAGAGCTATTATAAATATAAAGTAAAATATGTCCAGATTTCCTAAATTTAACTTCTCCAGAGAACGGAGGTACTTCATTATAATGTGTTTTTCAGATTTGATTCACTCTTTTTCTGAAATCTAAAAAGTAAGTAATGAGATTTGTTTTGACTTAATATCCTGCTCCTAACCTCTTATTTTTTTTTAGTTGCGAACTTAAATAATAGAATTATAAGGGTAGAAGGAAAACCTGCAGGATATTATCTTAAGGACAAACTCCCTGGGCTGTGGCTGTGTACCGAGTTGTGACTCATTCAGAACTAGGCCACATAAGTGGTGGGTAACTGACATGTGCAGCTCCAATCACGCAAATGGTGGGTGCATGAACGAGTGTATTAAGCTCTATTTGTACAAACAGGAGTGCGCGTGCTGCTGCTTTTGTAAATGCAGCTGCACATGTAAGCGCATGCACCTACCATTCTCACAGGTGCATGCGCTATGCACCCCCCCCACACACACACACATTGCTGGTCTGCAAAGTCAGAAAGGTTGGTGAACGATTCTTGTCAAACATCCTGCCCATGGAAGGGGATCTTATATCACCCTGGAAAAAAGGTTGTCCAATCCTTCCTAAAGGCTCTATGCCTAGAATCAAAATCCTTTCTTGAAAACCCTGTGATAAAGAACCCACAACTCTGGGAGATACCGTATTTTTCGGAGTATAAGACACACTTTTTCCCCTCAAAAAAGAGGCTGAAAATCTGGGTGCATCTTATACACTGAATACAGCATTTTTTGCCTCCTGAAACCCCACCCCTTTACCACATTGGCCGTGCATATACTTATGGAGGCTTTCAGAGAGCTCCTGGGGGCTGGGGAGGGCAAAAATGAGCAAAAAACGGGTCTTTTTTTGCTCAATTTTTTGGGGACTTGCAGAGTGCAGGATTTTTTTTTTTAAATTTGCCTCTTCAAAACCTTGATGTGTCTTATACTCCGGTATGTCTTATACTACAAAAAATACGGCAAGCTGTCAGGAAGTTTCTCCTTGGTCCCAGGCTTGATCTTTAATGATCTTCCACCCATTACTTCTTATCCTGCCCTCAGGGGCTTTGGAAAATAAGTCAACCCCCATCTCATGTACGGTAAGACAACTATCATGTTACTCCTAATTTTTAACTTTGTTAGGCTAGACACACCTATTGCTCCCTCCCACACCTGACAGCAGCCACTTATCTACCTGCTGGTCTTGGACTTCCAAATTGCTGCCGCTGACTTTCTACCTGCAAGTGACTCACAAGCAAAGTAGTAAGGAAAAAAAATCTCTGAAATGATTACCAAATGGGTCCTGGTTAATATAAATTGTGCAATTTCCCCCTTTTTCTACCAAATTGTACAATCTATTAAATATGAGTATTCTATTCTTGTCAGCTCTTAAGACTTTCTTCTTTCCTTGACTGCATTGCTCAGATTGAAGTTTTGTTTTGACAAATCCAGATCTAACAATGTTAAGAAGAAATTTTTTAAAAAAATCTAAACTCCTAGAATGAGTACTGAAGGGGAAAAAATCAATTATATTGCCATTTGTCAATATTACTAAATCTATTTTATGTCTCTCTGTCAGTGGTGGGATTCAAATAATTTAACAACTGGTTCTCTGCCCTAATGACCAGCTGGGTAGGTGTGTCTTGGTGGTCATGTGACTGGATGGGCATGGCCAACTCAACGTCATTCATGTCGATGGACGCTTCTCCTTAGCTATTACAATGTAATAAGGGTTAACCAGAGAGGCAATTTCTGTAAGCAGGGCAATAAAGATTAGGCTAGAAACAACACTAGAATGTTTCCTTCTCACCTTCCTTACGGAATTAGCCCAGTAAAGTGGAAAAAACAAATGAGATTTCTTCCAACAACCGGTTCTCCTAATTACTTAGAAAGTTAACAACCGGTTCTCCCGAATAGGTGCAAACTGACAGAATCCCATCACTGCTCTCTGTGTGTTTGGATATGGGCATGCATATGAGGGAAGATCTTTTAAATTAATTAGAGAGGCAATACTTTCTATTCTTCCAATAATAGTATAAGGACAAAGTCAGGTAGCTCAGAGGAAATCAAAAATAAGGACAGATCACAGGAAAAACAACTGATCAAACAAAATGTGGAAGAAGAAAGTGTTTTTTGCCAAGACAAACTTTTTGCGGAAAAACATTTGCTAAAAACTGCTTTACAAGAACATTGCCACAATATTCAGTTATGTTATTCATTTCTGCAGTAGTAATGAGAAGAGTGGTAGAATAAAGTTATAGACTTAGATTGAAAGTAAATTCCACCCATCTGAGTAATATGTTACATCTTTTCATATCTTCATATCTCTTGTGTATGAAAATAATTTAGGAAGAAGTCCTTTGGATCTCATACAAGCCCAGTAATTCTGTATTCTATAGTAACACATTTTTTTAAAACTTCCACATGAGCTTGAAAAAAAAGACATCGGGGCTTTTAAGAGTCACATTAATTTAGTAAGTGGATTTTCCAAAACAACATATATTTTTCAAGCTGGTGCAGAAGCATAAAGAAATGGGCTGGTTTAATGAATAGCAGAAAGATGAGGTATTTCTTAATCATTTTCAAAGTGTGAGCATCCCTAACATGTATAGGACTACAGTGTAAATAAATAAGCAATTGCAGCACATTCCAGAAATCAAGTGCTATAGGGAGAAGAACATAAAATACCCCATCCCTGCCAAAAAGATTCAGCCGAGAGTTAAGATCTCTAAAGAGTCTTCAAATATCTTATAAGTAGTCTGCATTGGGGTGGAAATGTCAGGGATAAAATATGAACATCGATCTTCTTCCCTAAAAAATTTTTCAGAAAATACTTGTCAGCACAAAATAAGTGAAAAGCTGGCATTATGGTCTTTTTAAAAAGCTAAAAGCTCAGCAAGTGGCTTTTCAAGAACTACGTATATATATGATACGAAACAGACGACCAATCTACAAACATCAACTCCATCTACCAATCAGGATGCAACTACAAAGCCAATCAACCCAATTACAGCAACAAAGCCAGCACTCCACACATCCCCCACCTGATTTATAAATTTATAGATTTATAGAAAGACGACAGCTCCGACCACGCCTTACTTGCACAAGCATGAAGCCGAAAACACCAGCCTGAAGATGGCGAGTGGGACCTCGCCGAAATGTTGTATTATATATATATTATTTATCAGTACAAATACAACATACATACATACATACATACATACATACATACATACATACATACATACATACATATATGCTGGTTTTGTTGTATTCGGGTCTTTTCCCGTGTAAGGTTGAGATTGTCTTTGCAACGTTTCGGCAGGATCACACCTGCCATCTTCAAGCTGTGGGCTTAAACAACAAAACCAGCATATATATATATATATATATTTGTTTTCGTAGATTTTCACGGGTGTAGGTATGCTGGTTTTGTTGTATTCGGGTCTTTTCCCGTGTAAGGTTGAGATTGTCTTTGCAACGTTTCGGCAGGATCTCACCTGCCATCTTCAAGCGTGGGCTCACATTTTGAGCCCACGTTTTGAGCCCACGCTTGAAGATGGCAGGTGAGATCCTGCCGAAACGTTGCAAAGACAAGCTCAACCTTACACGGGAAAAGACCCGAATACAACAAAACCAGCATATATATATATATATATATATATATATATATATATATATATATATATATATATATATATATATATATATATATATATATATATATATATATATATATATATATATATATATATATATATATATATATATATATATATATATATATATATATATATATATATATATATATAATCACCAACAAATATAGATAGAGACAATCTTGTTTTTTAATGCAGATTATAGGTAGTCCTTGATTTACAATCATTTGTTTTGTGGCCATTCAAAATTACAACCGCTCTAAAAAAATTACTTATCACCAGTCCTTGCATTTATGATTGCCACACCGTCTCCATCAGTCATTAAAATTTGGGCACTTGCAACTGATATGTAGTTATGATAGTTGTAGCATTCTGGGGTCCTGTGATCACCTTTTGTGACTTTCCTGGTTGGCTTCCAACAAGCACAGTCAATGGGGAAATCTGAGTTTAACAACAGTGTGATTCACTTTACAACTGCAATGATTAGCACAAGAACACGGCAAAAAAAAAAAAAGCTCATAAAATGAGACATGATTCACATAACCACGGTGGCGCAGTGGTTAGAATATAGTACTGCAGGCTACTTCTGCTGATCACCAGCTGTCAGCTTTTTGGCAGTTCAAATCTCACCAGGCTGAAGGTTGACTCAGCCTTCCATCCTTCTGAGATGGGTAAAATGAGGACCCAGATTGTTGGAGGCAATAGGTTGACTCTGTAAACCATTAAGAGAGAGCTGCAAAGCACTGTGAAGCAGTATATAAGTCTAAGTGCTATTGCTATTGCTACAACTGCCTGCCTTAGCAATGGAAATTCTAGTCCCAACAGCAACAATATTATGAAGTCCATTGGGCTGAAAGAAAATGACTGATCCAAGCAACTTCCATGCCTAAAGCAGGATTAGAATTCAGTCTTCTTTAGATCAAAGCAGTTCTTATACTTAGTCTGATCTTGAAAAAACAAGATAATCAGGATTGGTTACTACTTGGGTAGAAGGTCATAAGAAAATCCCAGGACTATGGTCTTGATTTGAATTCCCTCCCCATTACTGGCCACTAAAAACAACTTTGTATAGACAGAACTCCTGGTATCGTTTCCAAAGACTCAGTTACCAGGAGTTAAATACAACTTAAAATGATTGTCTGGGTGACCTCAAGAAAGCATCAAGATTGCAATGGCCGATCCTAATCTCTATCTCACAATAGTTAAATAGTCAGAGTGTGCACAGTGTGACTATTATTTTGAGACAACCCAGGAGCAACATACAGGACACAGAGGTTTTGTCTTTCAAACAGTGGTTTAACTAATGTATATATGTATGTATGTATGCATGCATGCATGCATCATCTCGGTTTACAACTTTACAGCAGCTGGTCAACTATTAAATCGTCATTACCTTAACATTAATCAATTAATTCATGTTCTATGCCTGTTTATCTCAAACAAATCTAGGGAATAAACAATCATAAAATCAATTAAAACCACGTACAAGCACAATATAAATAATCAATATATGTAGCAGCCAAGAAAAAAAACATTAACCATATATGTTAATAAAATAAGAGAATGAGGCCCTTTTACATATTCGATAGCCAGGCACATAGCTAGATTTACAAGGCCTTCCCAAAGGCCAACTAGGCCATCCTAAACTCTAGAGAGAAGGTTTATAGGGGGCAGGCACTATGGCCTCCTAGTCTCCACCAGTGAGCATTCCTTGGCTGGATTGTACCCTCACTGCTGAACTGCATTGGACATGAAAAAACAACTGGGAGAATATGGTTGCATAAGTGAGCCAGCCTTGCACAGTATATGATCTATCTTTTTATCTGTCAATTGTTTTCCTTAATAAAACATATGTCTCATATATCCCACAGCCAAGGGTATGGAGAAGGAAGGAAGGAAGGAAGGAAGGAAGGAAGGAAGGAAGGAAGGAAGGAAGGAAGGAAGGAAAATTGTTTTGAGAGATAACTGTGATGATTCACCGCCTTCCAAACTTAAAAGAATGATACAGCAGGATTACAGCATATGATACAAAAAAGAAACTTGCAATTTAAACTTCATTTTGGCCAAAGGCTGCCATAAAACAATACAAAAAGTTTGTAAAAAATCACATTATAAAGAAATTCACAAAACCAATCATACTGTAGCCCTACTGATTCTCCAAAATAACAAGCCAGAGCTGTAAAACTATACAATAGACAAACTCATCCAGTAGATTGCTTATGTAACAAGCAATCTACTAAATCTGATAAAACAAATAAAATCAAGATCAAAATAAAATTGCTCTACATAAAATATGCTAAACCATGGTAAAACAATAAAATATCGATTCATTAAAAAGTGAGACTAAAATGTCTGGCAAATATTATGTAGAAAAGAAGCAACTCTTCCAGTAAGTAAGAAAGGAAAGAAAAAGGAAAAGCCAGTTTATGAGAAAAAGAACCATCTTCCTGATCTTAAATGTCACCGCAAAAAAGGAGACGGCACGGACAAAGAATGTCTGCAAATCTTGCCAAGAAAACCGCATGGACATTAGTGTCCCGAAAGCACCAAAACAAAATAAAATGCACTCAAGCCAAACCATCATGTATATACTGTATAATATTTAACTTATTTCTTTTCAAAGTAACTAATGTTATGAAAACTGAAAGAAGATAGTATGAAAATTTACTGATTTCTATGAAGTGCAATGTTTTCAGCTTTCCTATTCATCTTGATTATTCATTTTATTTGTTTACAGTTTGAGACCCATTCATTCTCTTTCTCATTCATGATCAACTACCTCAATGTAGTTCTTTTTTTTACTGATAACTTACTTTTCCATTCAATCCACTGTCATTCAACACCCATTCATGTGCAATTCCAAAGAACAAAAATGGTAAACAAGCTCATTAAAAAAAAAAGCAACTGAGACACACATTCGCATACATTTCAATAGCCACCATTTTATTTATCCTGATTAAATTAAGTCACCCCATGGGGGGGGGGAGGAAACCAAAATGAAAGCCACACAAGATAAACAAAATAAGGAAATGAATAGACATATCCACAAGTACATAAGGCACGGAGTATCAGTTATAAGGGAGACTAATGAACATTAATTAGATCAGTCTGATGCATTTGGTAGTTTTATCTAGTATGAAAACATTCTGGATAGGTGAGGCATTTCCTGTCAGAGGCTAATAACAACATGGATACCTGTCTATGGGTTTTTTTAAAGGACAGAGCCCCTTTTAAGTAATGATAGTTGTTTGACAGATTGTATCTAGATGTGATACTTAACTATGGTAAACATTGAATAGCCATTGATCAGAAAAGCTGTAGCAGCAACCTGGACTATAGATCCTGTATTGAGCAAGATTAATTAACCTTGCTGTTAATTTTTTGATACTATCAAGCTAAAACCATCAAATCAACATAAGGGCACCAATCCTTGTGTAATTTAAAAAAAAAACATATACAGTAATTTTTAAGTTCTGTGGTAATAACGGCACAGCAACAGCAACGGTCAACTCTTTATTAACTTTGTATAACAGAACAGATAACTAGCCGGCTGACAGCTATTTATACCAACAGCTGTCAGACCGGCAACCAATGGAAACTCTAGTCTTGTCCCGCGGCGGAGATTGCTTGAATAGTCCAATCAGGGGTGAGCTGTAGGATGAGTTACCGAGCGCCACCTGCTGGTGGACGCTCCCAGGACATAACACCCCTTCCCCCTTGTTCGCGCAAGCGTACTCGCTCAAATACGCCGGTCGTCTGCGCGTGCGCTGAGATCTTCTCAATGGAGGTGTGGCCGCTGTTACAGGAGGAGCGTTCCCGGGGAGTGTCCTAGCAGGCCGCAGTCCTAGAGTCCCTCCAAAACTTGCAGGTACGGAGTCCGGCGAGAGCGGTACGGTTGAAACGGCGCCGGAATTAGTTGGGTTGCTCTGGTCGGGCCGGTAGGCGTTGTCTCCTGGGCCTGGAATATTCTGAGCTGGGATATGCGGCTCGGCCGGTGCTTTACTCTGGACGCGCCGCCTTAACTGGTCTACATGCCTCCTCCATTCTCGTCCATCGTCAAGGAGGACCCTGTAGGAACAGGGTCCTGTTAACTCAGAAATAACCCCCGGCACCCACTTCGGGTCCCCTGCAAAGTTTCTTGCGTACACTCCCTCCCCCACTAGAAAGGTCCTAGGGGGTGGGGAAGAAGGAAAAGAGGGAATAGAATAAGAAGGGTGCAGCCGGTCTAAAGTTGTACGGAGTTTGCGCCCCATAAGTAGTTCGGAAGGAGCTTTCCCTGTAATTGGACATGGGGTGGTGTGTTGACAGCGTAGAAAGGTGGCCACGCGGCGATGCATAGGCAACGCCGACATGCGGGACAGAGATTCTTTGGCAGAGCGCACAGCGCGTTCTGCCAAACCATTTGCCGCCGGGTGGAATGGAGCTGTAGGGGCGTGACGGATGCCCAGGCTGGCCAAATAATATTGGAACTCTTGGGAGGTAAATTGTGGTCCATTGTCCGACACTAAAACGTCGGGCAATCCGTGTGTTGTAAATAATTTGTCCAGAATGTGTATTGTTGCGGATGCGGTGGTTGAGTGCATGGGGAAAATTTCAACCCATTTTGACCATGCGTCTATAACTAAAAAGAAAGTGGTGCCGTCTATGGGACCCAAGAAATCCACATGGAGGCGACTCCATGGGGCCCTGGGTTGTTCCCATTCCCTGGATGGAGCGGCGGAAGGCGCCGCACGGACTTGTTGGCATGGGGTGCAACGCTGCACCCACGCGGTGATGTCCGCATCCATGGAGGGCCACCAGACGTAACTTCGGCCCAGGCATTTCATACGGACAATGCCTGGGTGGCCCTCATGGAGGCGGGTCAGCACCGCATGGTGCAAAGCGGCAGGAATGATTACCCTATGGCCCCATAGCAAACATCCTTGAATAGTAGATAATTCGGTGCGGCGCCGATAGAAGGGTAGAAGTGGTTGATCTGCAAGAGTGGAGGGCCATCCACTTCTTACAAAAGGTATGACCCTAGATAAGATAGGATCGGATTTGGATGACGATGCTATGTCCGAAGCGGACACCGGGAGGTGGAGCTCGTCCAGGAGGCAGATCGCTTCAGTTGGTGCTGGGTCAGAGACAGGCAATGGCAAAGGGCAGCGGCTTAAAGCGTCTGCATGCCCCATGTGGATGCCTGGTTTGTGAATAAGCGTGTAATTATAGGCTGAGAGGAATTCAGCCCAACGTGACATGCGGGGCGAAATGATTGGAGGTGTGGGGCGATCTCCTGAGAGAATGCCTAATAAAGGCTTGTGGTCCGTGAGGATGGTGAATGGGCGGCCGTAGAGGTAATGGTGATAGCGTTTTACTCCCGCAACGGCGGCCAGCGCCTCCTTGTCCAGCTGGCTGTAATTACGCTCAGGCTTGGACAAGGTGCGGGAGTAGAAGGCTATAGGGGCTTCCGAGCCATCTGGGTAAAGGTGACTTAATACTGCGCCAATTCCAAAGGGAGAGGCGTCACAGGCTAGGAGCAAAGGCAGACGCTCGTCGTACTGAGTTAGGACGGGGGGTGATGTCAAAGCCCTTTTGACAGCCGCGAGGGCATGCGCTTCGCGGCTAGTCCAGGTCCATGGTGCTGAAGCGTCTAATAGACGGTGAAGTGGTTCTGCTAGGGATGCCTTGTGAGGGATAAAGGAGGAGTAGAAGTTGAGGAGACCTAAAAAGGCCTGCAGCTCAACTTTGTTCGTGGGGGTAGGTGCTGAAAGGATGGCGTCGACTTTAGTAGGAGAGGGATGAATTCCCCTATGGTCAATAAGGAAACCAAGGAATTCCACGGCAGGAACCCCTAGTTTGCATTTAGAAGCTTTCAGATGCAGGCCTGTGGAGCGGAATTTTAGGAGGACAGCTCTGAGGGTCTTTAGTAGTGTGTGTGCGTCCTTAGCTGCAATTAGTACATCGTCAAAATAAGGGGTAACCCCAGGAATTCCATGGAGCAGTCGCTCCATGAGCCCTTGGAAAATTCCTGGAGCTACACTAACTCCAAACTGGAGGCGCCGGCATTTAAATGCCCCGCGGTGCGTGACTATGGTCTGGGCAAGCGCAGTAGCTTCATCGACAGGAAGCTGTTGATAAGCTTGAGCCAGATCTAATTTTGCGAAAATTTTTCCGCGTCCTAAAGTGTGCAGGACGTGCTGGACAACTGGCACTGGGTGGGGGTGGGCTTGTAAGGCCTTGTTCAGTGTGGTCTTAAAATCTGCGCAGATCCTTATTGATCCATCTGATTTTAAGGGAACGACTATTGGTGTTTCCCAAGGGGAGTAATCTACAGGTTCTAGGACCCCTTGAGCTATTAATTTGTCTAGCTCCGCGTCCACTTTCGCCTTTAAGGCAAAAGGCAGCCTTCTGGCCTTTAGGCGAATAGGCGCTATTTTGGGGTCTAAATTTAGGGAAATAGGTGAACCCTTATAACAACCCAGAGAGGGGGAAAAAACGTCCTGAAATTCATAGAGAAGGGATGAGAAGGTATCAGGATTTAGAGTAGCATATTGAGTGGAGTGAATACCCGCTATGGTTAGCCCCAGAGCCCTGAACCAATCAAGCCCTAGTAAAGAGGCTAGGGGGTCGCGTACAACTAGAAGAGGTAAGCGGCCAGAAAACGAGCCGTAAGTCACATTAAAGGTAGCGCAGCCTAAAAGCTTAATTGGATTGCCCTGATAATCTCGTAAGCGGCAATTTGCAGGGCTGAGTTGCTTAAGGCGGAATTGTGGCAAAAGCGTAGATAGTGTTTGCCATGAGATTATGGAACGGGCTGAGCCGGTGTCCAGTTCCATGGAGCACTGACGTCCCTCGATGCAGATGGAGAGGTGTAGCTTACCACGGCCTTCCGTGGTAGCAGAAGCTGAGTCAACGACCCATTCTGGAGAGTATTCTTCTATGTCTCCTAAAGACAGGTAGTTGAGGCGACGGTTTGGTGGTGCCTGGGCTTGAGAGCGAGCGGCAGGGCTTTGAGGCGCATGCTGGTTGTCATGGACATTGGAGCGGCATACTGATGCCAAATGGCCCTTTTTTCCACACTTGCGGCAGACTGCTGCACGGAAACGGCAGTTGGAACGTGAATGCTTGCCGCCGCAACTGAGGCAGGCACGGCCATCCTTGTAGTTCAGCGACTGCATACGGTCGATAGCATAGTCAATTTGTGATTGAATTGATGGATTAGCTTGTTGGTAATTCACCTGAGGTGTTGGCGTTGGCAATCCTGAGGGCAGGGGACGAGGTAAGCGGCGACAGTCCGGAATGGATTGAGCGGCCATCTCTGAGGCGCGAGCTTCATCAACGGCTATTTTTAAGGTTAAGTCTGACCGAGAAAGAATTCGGCGGTGCAGGTTTACATCTTTGAGCCCATAAATAAATTGTTCTAAGAGGGCTTCATCTAAGTCAGCAAATTCGCAAGGAATAGCTGCTGCACGGAGCGCAGCCACGTAGTGGCTGATGGACTGTCCTTCTTGCTGTATGCAATGGCGAAAATCTTGTCGCCTAGCAAAGCGAGATGGAGCAGGCTCGTAATGTGTCTTAAGCTTTGCCATCAGGGTGTCCCACGGCACTGTGTGGACGGGAGTTGGAGCCGAGAGAGCGCGAGCAGTCGCAAACATTTCCGGCCCACAGTAGTTTAGGAATATGCCTCTTTTCCTTTCTTGTGAGAGGCTCGTTAGGTCGTGGGCAAGCAAGAAGCACTCAAATCGCTCGACAAATGCCTCCCAGGTTTCTGCTTCCACACGGAAAGGTGAAAACATTGAAGAAGTTGTCATTTCGGCTAGATGGATGGTTGTGAGTTAGTTTCGCCAACCGTCGTCGCCAGTTTTAAGTTCTGTGGTAATAACGGCACAGCAACAGCAACGGTCAACTCTTTATTAACTTTGTATAACAGAACAGATAACTAGCCGGCTGACAGCTATTTATACCAACAGCTGTCAGACCGGCAACCAATGGAAACTCTAGTCTTGTCCCGCGGCGGAGATTGCTTGAATAGTCCAATCAGGGGTGAGCTGTAGGATGAGTTACCGAGCGCCACCTGCTGGTGGACGCTCCCAGGACATAACAGTAATACTTTAAGGGAGAACAGAAATGGTTTCACCAAGCAGCAAAACTAATCTTAGAGACACCAAGTTTCTTTACCAGAGTGAATCTAACTCACTTTGCAGATATTTACATAAAAATATGAGAAATAAATAGACTTCCTTTAAGAAGCCACCAATTAGGAAGGACATTTCAAGACCTTAGAAAAACTGAGCCTTTGAAGAAAACCTTATTGATGACTTTGTAGAGATAAATATACAGAGAAGTCAAGAACAGGATCAGAATTGAACACAGAAACTGGAGATCAGTTTAGTTGAAATAAGATAACCATGTCAAAATTGTAATTACTTACTTTCACAATAAACTTGCTAGGAAATAATATGCTAGTGAAATAAATGATAATATAATGATCAGAAACTGCCATTCTTCTTGTTGCCATTCTTCTAGTTACACACATTATAAGACCTTATTTGAAAGATCATCTATAGACTATTATAAATACAGATAAAATTTGCCCCTAAGGATGATTATGGAGCCCGGCCTTTTTTGCTTGAAATTAAGGCCAAATAGTATGACACGTTCTGGGGAAAACACTTTTTAATTTGAAATATTTCTCCTCTGAGAACTAGTTATTTTTATCATAATCTGCTGAGGGTTTGCTCTAAAAGGTATGATAAAAATAAAATAATTTACTGAAGGAACCAGTAGCAAGAATAATAATTTCTATCATTTTGTTGTAATATCTCTGGTATGTTTGATCTGAAAATAAACAGACACATCAATTTATAAAGTCCTATGTAAACTATTACTATCTACAAATTAATTAAAGCTTTGGTGAACAAACTACTTAAAGTGGAGATAATTATGAACTTTAAAGAGTTATACTTCAAAAGGAGGTAAATTGCACAATTGAAATGAAACTTACATTTAGTCTTTCCGGCTGTTGTTTAGTCACGTACTGTATATACTTTGTGTGTGTTTGTGTTTCTGTGTGCATATATGCATGTGTGGTGCAGAATATTGCCTGAAATGCTGGCAAACTACAAATCTGCAGCCCTGCCATAGTTTTGCCATTGATTAAAAAAAAAACTTTTTCAATTCATATCTGTATTCTTAAAAGATCAAGGATCCAATTTTAAAACTATTGTTTGTGAAATATACTTTGATCAGAAAAAAATATTATAGAAGCCCATGTTTCATCTAAATTTTGTATATGATAACAACAAAAGTGATGCATGCAACAAACCATTTATATGCACTTATAGTTTCACCTTTTTTTCTCATCAGAGGACTACCTTTTTTTGTTCTGGAAGAAAAAGTGAATTAAATTGTTGCAGAGAAAATCAAAGGTAGCTATCATAGCAACTTAATTTTATACTAGACTCTCTGAAGCATGAAACTTTGGTAGAGTAAAATTCTACGATTTAGAGCAATAGTTTGTAAAAACCAGGGCTGAAGGTTCCTATTAAGTAGACAACTTATTATTTCCTTGTTACTTATTGATACACATGAGTGCATAATTGCTTAAAGACAGTAGTACTATTTATCTTTTTGGGAAAACATTTTTGAGACTGCATGCAAAAGATAAATCAAAGGGGAAAAAAGTGCTTATGCCTTTGGCAGGTATTAATTTCAATTATTAAGCAGTCCTGGTAGTTGTCTGAAGAATTTGGGAACAAAAGTCATTACTATTCCCCATGGAAGCTGTAGGCTAATTGTTCAACTTCAATCAATTCCAGCCTGCCCAAGCAGTAATTTTGCTGCATTGCAATTTAGCAGACTCAGTTTCCCTTTTATGTAAGGGTTCATCAACTGACTGTTAAAAATCCTATGGGAAGAGCTGCATAAATGCTAAAATAGAGTTCCAAAGACATTTAACGATCAGCCACTATTACCATGTATCGATAAATTGATTAATTTCTCTGCGTGGCAAAGTTAACTGCTTACAATAAGTCCACGAGATAAAAATGATCAGTTCTCTTCAGATGCGGGGCTCTGAAGATATAAAATAATGAGGCACTAAATAATGATATTTGAATTGGTACATTGCCACAAAAAAATTGGCAGCTTTGGTCAAATTTCTGCCAGATAGGCACGTTATATACAGCTAAATCAGCATTTTAAATCATTTGGGAATGAACTGAAAGTAAAATGTGCAGTATGTGGTGCTAAAATGCTCTAATTATGTGATACTTCAAATCTGTCAGAATCAGGCAGGTTACTGATTCAGTTTCTAAAACATTATTATTTCTACAGGCTTGAATGTACTGTTTTATAGAAATAAGTCCTATTTATTTAGAGGATTCCACTAAAGGTAATAAAAATGTGAAATATTAACCTACCTATCTTTATTTGATTGAATGTATTAAAAATAGGTAAAAGCCTCCACCCTGATGTACACAGGAATTTGGTGTAGAAATTTTATATAGTGTAGAAATTAAGATGTGATCGGCTCTAAGCTCCTCTGAAAATGAAAATAGCACTTAGACTTATATATACCGCTTCACAGTGTTTTACAGCCGTCTCTAAGTGGTTTAGAGTCTCAGCATATTGCCCCCAATAATCTGGCTCCTCATTTTACCCACCTCGGAAGGATGGAAGGCTAAGTCAACCTTGAGCCTGGGGAGATTCGAACTACCAAATTGCAGTCAGCTGGCAGTCAGCAGAAGTAGCCTACAGTACTGTACTCTAACCACCGTGACTCTTGTATATGTAGAAAGTTATATAAATCTGATATACGTGTTTAATATGTAGACATAAGGATTGAGGAAAAAGTATGATCTGAAATGTAGGACTAATCCAGTGGCCATATTGTAACTTTTTATGTCTTGGCCTTCTTATGAGTAACAGATTAACAGGGCTGAAGACTGCATATAGTACTAATATAATACTTTCTTCCTTATGGAGCGAAAACAGAAATTTGAAACAATATATTAAAAGTTTGCCATTTATCATTTCTTTGATTCTTCCCCTTTTTGTCTTTTTTGACAGTTTAGAGAGCTTACAAGTGGTCCATATAGATACTAAAGACAGCCGAAGTGGCACAGTGGTTAGAGTGCAGTACTGCAGGCTACTTCAGCTGACTGCTAGCTGCAGTTCAAATCTCACCAGCTCAAGGTTGACTCAGGCTTCCATCCTTCTGAGGTGGGTAAAATGAGGACCTAGATTGTTAGGGGCAATTTGCTGACTCTGTAAAACTGCTTAGAGAGGGCTGTAAAAGTACTATGAAGCAGTATATAAGTCTAAGTGCTACTGCTATTGCTATACAAGTTACCAAAGTTACAAACTGCCCAGAATGAGGTGACAGTGAGATGGACATATAAGTGCAAACAAGATGATTCACAGAATTTGTTCCACTTTCTTTCAAACACATGCGTTTGGACCTATCACTTCTGAGTTTTGGGAAGCTTAATCCTTTCACCAGCTTTTCCTCACTTCCGCTCAGTACATATAAAGGCAGTTTGAGAAAAAAATCGGCACAGTGGTACTCTGCAAATGAACAACTTGTTGAGAACAGGAGTATCCACAGCAAGGAAGCCATAGGCCAAGACAGCATCCAAATTCTATCCTCTGCTTTGAGCATGATACTGATGCATGCGTGAAGAAGTGAAATTTAAATTTCACAGCTGTACCTGGCATCTTGGTTTCTATTCTCCCTATTGCATATACTCCTCTTTGAGGAAAATATCACATTTTCCTCATAGTGCATGCAACAAAGCTGATTTGGATTAGGTCACTTAAAATTCAAGTGAAACAGGAACTTAAACAAGATTCTACCAAATTTTAAAAATTGTATAGCATGCAGTTTGTTTGACATTCCTGTTGAAATGATGTCAATCAGGACATAATCAGTTGAAAACAACTGAATGACAAAACAACAATAGATGAATAGAACGAATGAGCTGGAAGGGACCTTGGAGGTGTTCTAGTCTAGCCCCCTGCTCAAGCAGGAGAACCTATACTATTTCAGATAAGTGACTCTCTGGTCTCTTCTTAAAAACATCCAGTGATGGAGCGCCCATGATTTCTGGAGGCAAGCTGTTCCACTGGCTAATTCTCCTCATTGTTAGGAAGTTTCTTCTTAATTCCAGGTTGCTTCTTTCTTTGATTAATTTGATTAGATAAAGAAGTATAAAAGAAATCAATATAACTCATCCTTGCAAAAAAAAACCAAACAAACATTTTAAGCTAAAACTTCATTCATTATGTACCTTGGCTTATTTTTTAGAGTACCATTTCAAAGTTAAAGGAAATTCCAAAACCTATGTTTACGAAAAGGGACCCCTTCTAAAGCAGTTATTAGGGGTAAGGGATATTACCTCCAATTTTTATCACTAATTTGGATTATTCAGAATGGAGGAATATCGTTTTTTTTAAAAGAACAAGCTGCAACTTGCAGAATTGGGCAGGGAAAGAATACAAAATCCCAATACAAATGGAATCTCTTTCTTCTCCGGTTACTTTTTCCATAAACCATGTCTGTGTCAGGAAATAGGTGCACAAATGTAATACTAACCAGCAAAATAGTATACTGAAATATATTACTGAATTTGATAGATAAATCACTATATAGATAGATAGATAGATAGATGATAGATAGATAGATCGAAATAGAGCTAATTAGCTCGAAATAGATCTATACTAGTCTCCCTTTATTTATTTATCAGTACAAATACAACACAAATATAAAAAGGCAACATTAAAAATAAAAATATGGTTTTCTGCCTGCATGGTCTTCTGTGATGAGCCGAAGGACAGAAAGAGGGAGTAGTGACCTTCCTCCCATGTTTAGGCATACCAAGGGCTGTAACACAAATACATACATACATACATACATACATACATACATACATACATACATACATACATGGCATACCAGGGGTTGTAACACAAATACATATATATATGATATAGATATAGAGGTATAGATAGATAGATGATGATAGATAGATAGATAGACAGACAGATAAATAGACAGACAGACAGAGAGACAGACAGACAGACAGACAGACAGATATAATAGGCTGCATTTTCACAGAAAGCCCTGTAAGAATTACAGCTACCATTTTGCCTATATAACTGTAGTAAGAACTTTTTGATTAAAAAAGGATTTCTCTTTGGTTTGCACACAAACAACAGGTGTGTCTTTATATATGGAGAGCAGGGAATAAAACTTGTTATATTTTGGATAAAGACTTAACGGAGCTGGGACAAAATCTAAGTGGCATAACTTTACCTTTACCTTTATTTCGATTTTTATACCGCCCCCTCTCCCCAAAGGGACTCGGGGCGGTGTACAGTCAAATGAAATAGATAAAATGGACTACAAATATGCAAACATAAAAACATAGAAGAGGAGGCAATACAACACTGTACAGGTAAAGCAGATAAAAACAATATATAAACAATCCTAAAAAATACCCAATTAAAATTACCCAGTTAAAATATATCTGCCAAGAGGTATAATAAGGTTATAAATGGTCCAGGCCGGCTAAACGGAACAGGTGAATCTTCAATTTTCGTGAAAGGAGAGAAAGTCGGTGGTGGTTCTGATATCGGGGGGGAGGTCATTCCTGAGGGTTGGGCCCATCATAGAGAAGGCTCTACTCCTAGGTGTCGCCCGTTGGCACTGCCTAGTGGACGGCACCCGGAGGAGCCCCTCCCTGTGAGAGTGAATCGGTCGCAGGGAAGTGTGTGGTAGGATGCGATCCCGCAAGTACCTAGGTCCTGAGCCATGGAGCGCTTTAAAGATGGTGATTAACACCTTGAAACGCACCCGAAAGAGCACAGGCAGCCAGTGCAGCTAAAGGAGGTTGAATCTATTGTTGCAGGGGGAAAAAAGATGTATTTCTGATGTTCCATGTACTTGTCAGAATTAGGGATATAAAATAAATCTGCCACAGATTTGTGTGGTATTCTACAACAACTCCCCCTCCTTTCTGTCCAAAAATGCAAACAAATACAAAATCAAGCGATTTATTTTTGAGGCATGACTCCAAAAAAAAAAAAAAAAAAGTCAAAAGTAGACATTTCAGGAGCAAAGAATGATAATAGAGAAATTTGCATTTTAAAAAGATATTGTGTGTGTGTGTGTTGTGTGCATATATATTGGCTTTAGCATTCTCTAGTGCTTAAACTGATCCTTAAGTCTCCAAAGAACTTTCAGTGCAGAATCTTCTTCCAATTATTTCAAAAGCTGAGGATCTGAGCTGGCAAACTGAAACACTGGATTTGGTTCTCATCCATCCATCCATCCGTGGTGGTATACACTTACCTTCCCTACTGGTTCGCAAATGTGAGTGCGCACACCACTTCTGCACATGTGCTTTTGGTGAAAAAAGGGGCCAAATTGGATGCCATAGGGCCGGGCATGAGTGGGCAGAGCCACCCACAATTTCCACTACTGGTTCGGGCAATCCGGTCTGAACCCGTAAAATACCCCTCTGTCATCCATCCACCCAGATTTCTTTCAACCCACTCTAGGCTGTTCCCAATCAAAGATTAAAAGACATATAAAATCATGTAGAAACTATAAAAATAAACCAATTAAAACATAAAAAACAGCAAAAACGTGGTGCCAAATCAATCTTTGAATGTGTGACTATCTAGTCTTCTCCTAGGGTTTGGGATAAAAGCCAGATCTTCAAAGCCCTACAGAAAGCTAGATGTTCTATAGGGTTAGGCTGCTATCATGGAAAAGGTAAGTTTCCTACCTTCTATCAGAAGGCAGATTAAAGGAATGAAGGCTAAATTGTTTCATAAATCAGATTTAGTGGGGTTGTTTTGTTTGAGGTTTGGAAAAATGTAGACACCCCTTTGAAGACTGGACAACCCAAGGATGTGCTTGAAGCTTGCAAAGGAAAAATACATACATACATCTTGTAAAAAAAGTCCTCACTATATGATAATAGTGCTATATTAATACAAACAGTAAAATGGAACATCCTTATCTCCAGATACCAATTCACTTAAATGGATATGTTTATCTAGATCTTTTGCAGCAAGAGTTTTACTGTTCTGAAAAGAGTTTAATGGCAGACTTGATCCCTGCATTACTGAAGATTCCTCTTCCTGCAAAGCAATTTTGGAAGCCGTGTGTAATAAAACATTGGGATTATGATGATCATTATGGCATAATTACATGACAGAAAATACAGACTGTCATGTTAATGAAAGTGCACTGCAATACATATGTATTTAAACAGTCCTGGCGCTTTGGAAGAACAGACATTTTATTGTCTACAGTATATTAAATATATTATCTTTATTAAAAAAAAGCCTTGCTACTTAATAGTGGACACCAAATACACAAAAATCTAAATCAAATTTAGTCCTTCTCACCAGTCCTTCTCATATTTAGATTTCTAAACTCAGATCTCACGGGCAGCTAGACATTACAATGGTTACTGGAATATTGGTCCAAACATGTTTAGACAACCTGGTATCAATTGACATTTATAGTTGAGTTGGTAATTAACATGATGCTTTCATGATTTTTTTTTACATTTATTGTTAAGACAATGGGATACAACATGGAACATTTTAGGCATATTCTTGATAAATCAGTGTAGAAGTAAAGATCAATTTTGACCTTGTCTAAGTTTTTAGGAAAATGAGCTTCTTTTCCAAAGTAGCATCAAATTCTTAATATCTAATCATGTTAAGCATTTCACTATATTTTTCACTATATTCACAATATATTCACTATATGTTTTCTCACTTTTTAAGCATATGAAGATGGCAGGTGAGATCTTGCCGAAACGTTGCCAAGACAATCTCAATCCTACATGGGAAAAGACCCTAATACAACAAAACCAGCATATATATATATATATATATATATATATATATATATATATGTATGTATGTATGTATGTATGTATGTAGGTAGGTAGGTAGGTAGGTAGGTAGGTAGGTAGGTAGGTAGGTAGGTAGGTAGGTAGGTAGGTAGGTAGGTATAGGTAGGTAGGTAGGTAGGTAGGTAGGTATGTATATAATTTGGCTGCTTTCTAGTATTTTTAGAGATTACTTAATCTTGCTTTTAAACTCCTTCAAACTAAAAAATAAAATATGATAGAATAAAATTTGTTCTGAGCAATTTAAAATATTATTACTGTTAGCAATTTGAATGGTATAAATTAGCTAACCTCTGCATTAGTAAAAACAAGATATATTTTAATCAAAATGAAACAACCTGTTTTCTGTATAATGCACAAAAACACCAGTGACTTCTATATCCATAACCAAATCAATAATAATCACCTCCTTTTAATGACCCCATAATCCCTTGTGGGGTGGATCCAGGGCAACTGGAAAGAACTGAGTGTTTACTGGCCAGATGTCCTTCCTGTCACCAATGCAGAGTTAAATTCAGCAAACATATTCTCAACGTGCCCATAGAGAGAAATATTTCCCTCTACCTAGGATCCTCATCAAAACCAAATCAATAATGTTTTCAGAAAAATCTGAAGGCATGAAATGAAGGGTTAAAAACTAGTTTTTGGGAGTACACAGACAATCAAATTGCTTTCCACCAAATAATTCTGCGACCTGTAAAAATCTCTAAAAAGGGATACTGTGGGATGATCTGATAATGGACAGAAGGTGTGCGTTATTTGAGAAGCTGCATGGGGATATTTTTACAGCCCCCGAAATAATGAGATGAGTGAAGCTGGAGGGTGCTTTGGAAGGTCAAATCAACAGAAATCATCATTAGCCAGGCAATAAATGAGGATATTATCATCAGTTGAATACTTTGCTGGGTATTTTTTTCTAGGTAGTATCAGCAAATACCTCATTGAGAGGAATATATTTCTTTTTGTGACGTTAAAAATTACAACAGGGATTATTGAAAGGGATGTACAAAATCAGAACCAAACCAAAGCTTCAAGGACCTCAATTGTAAGTATAACCTTACAATAAAACAATTCATGTGTCAAAACAGTCTCAGCAATGACGTTGCTTTAATGGAAAAAAGTTAACAGTTTGATTTCCTCTGTGGTCTATCGGTTTACATTAAAGCGGTGGAAAAAATTGCTTACTGCAGTGTTCAGGAATTCAACACAAAGAAACCAGAGCAATGTATGGGTTGAAAGTTCCTACTTCACACAAATGGAAGTGCAGCACTCAGAGAAGGTTTTTAGGTTTGTTTTTTTTACTCTACTTTACTGAAAAGAAAAACTTGTCATGGAGGACTATCAAACGCCTCTGTCAAACAGTATAAGTACCTGGACAAAGAGAAGAGAGAACTCAGATGAGAAGCTTAGAATACTATGTGGTATTATTCTAGTGTAGTTTACTCTATTCAAGAACTACATAAAGCTTTCATTTTAGATTCCTTTGAGTATTTTACAAAACAGGGTAAACTCATAATGCAGTGTGTGGTTTTGTTATTCCCGTAGCTTTCTGGAAAGCAAAGCAAATTATCTACTATCTCTCTGATTTTTTTTTAAATTTTTCTACTAAAAGTTTCCTTTTGCTATTATGTCAATTTAGAACTAAGTGTCAGGGTTCCAAGTAATAAATCCATAGCAAGCAAAACTCCGAGGCAGGTATCCTAACCCTAAGACTTGAAGTGATGGCAATCTCTTTCCCATTCTCTTACTATAATTGAGTTCTTCTCTTGTAACTCTCATTTTAAACCAAGGCAAATGATGTTTTCTCAAACTTCCCAACTGTCTATGCTGTGCTGCCAAGAATGAAGCTTAAAAAAATTGCCTTGAACTTGAAAGTATCATGAATTAGACAACAGCTGGACTGTTCTCTGGAGTAAGGTAGGATGGGTTATACTGATGATGAGCTATCTGGGAAAACCAGGACAGTTGACTAAAATTAGATAGAAACATCCTTGGAGGTGACACTGGCAAACCATTTCTTTCCCATTGCCAAGACAGTAGCTTGAATACAAGCATTAGAAGTTAAGCTTGAATGAAGGGCCTTTCTTCTTTTACAACTTGTGAATTTTATTTATAGAAAAGCGAAGATTTTTTTTAAATTTCTCCTATTGCTTTCAAGTAATATAACCAAAGGAAGTCCTATGAAAGAATGGCTTCTTAGAAACAGTTTATATCCTCTCAGTTACAAAGTAGCTAGCAATAGTAATAGCATTTAGGCTTATATACTGCCACCCTCTGTGGGATGTGCTGGTTTGAATCCCTAGCACTGTGTAACAAAGTGAGCTCCTGTTACTTTTCCCAGCTTCTGCCAACCTAGCAGTTATAAAGCACGTAAAAAATGCAAGTAGAAAAATAGGAACCACTTTGGTGGGAAGGTAACAGCGTTCCGTGCGCCTTCGCTGTTTAGTCATGCCGGCCACATGACCACGGAGATGTCTTTGGACAGCGCTGACTCTTCAGCTTTGAAACAGAGATGAGCACTGCCCCCTAGAGTCAGGAACAACTAGCACATATGTGCAAGGGGAACCTTTACCTTTTACTGCCAACCTAGCAGTTCAAAAGCATTCAAGTAGCTAAATAGGTACCACATGACTGCGGAAACAGCTTCCGACAACACTGGCTGAATGGCCTATAAAAGGAGATGACCCCTCCCCTTAAAGTCAGTTAAGACTGGAGGAATAAAACCTGCAGGGATTCCTTTACCTTTGTTGCCCCATAGTGCTTTACAACAGTCTCTGGGAGGTTTACAATGTAGAAGCATTATTTTGCATATTGCCCCCAACAATCTGGGTCATCATTTTACTGCTCTGAAAACAGGATGTTAGGTGGACCCTCAGCTGTGGACCAGTGGTGGTTTTTTTACTTTCGGTTTGCTCTTGCGCGCATGATGCTTCTGCACATGGGCATCCGGGCGGGTGTGTGGAGCCTCCCGTCACCGCTACTACCGGTTCACCCGATGTGGGCTGAACCGGAAGCAACCCACCTATGTTATTCCCAGAATACCCAGAATTATTTTGCACAAAAAGGGGACAAAATTGGGTTAATTTTGCAGCAAGGAAGATACAAAGAAGCTCATTGGTGAATATTGGGTTAGTGCCTTGATGTTTCCTAAAGTTACAGTTTTATATGTGTTGAGGTTGGTGATAGTTTTTACAATAGTATTTTAATTGTACTAATTACAGCTTTCTTGCTAGTAGTTTGGATAAATGAACTGTGACTTGATACTTAATGCTGTCATTATACTATTATTCTAGAAGAATGATTTGTTTGGGAGTGAAGATTATTGCCGTCACTTAAGTGGATTATTCTGATATTCTAATAATTGTGATAATTAATACACTTATAATGAACATTGTTATGGAATTTTGATACCACCAGGCAGATTTAATCAGTCCACTTTGACAACTTCATTTGAGTTTCTAGGCATTTCCTTGAATCAGGGGTGAAATGCTACTGGTTCAGACCACTTCACCCGAACCGGTAGCAAAAAAAAAATGCTACCCGTTTGGGTGAATTGGCATTTCAGAACGATCAGCTGGGCGATGATCAGCTGTGACTTGCAATTTATATTAGCTAGAATCATTGGATTTCCTGCTTTCTAGCTAATCTAAATCATGTGTCACAGTGGATTCCACCCCCATTGCTGTTCAACCTACCTTTGCAGACTCAGAAGGCTTCAAAATGTTCCTTTTTAAGCACTGCGCAGGTGTACCTCAGATGCGCATGCGCACAAAGTGCGTGCTTGGTAACAGACTCACTGAACCGGTAGCAGACTTCAAAGGATTACACTGCTGCCTTGAATGCTTCAGTTCATATGGAGGAGATTCTTTGATGAAGGAAGAGCAACTTCTCATAAGCCTAATAATATTCCTAAATTAAGAAGTGTTTCCTGAGCTAAGGCTCTGGGAATGAACTATACAGTTTCTTATTCTGCTTTCAAAGTTTCAAAATCAGTAAACCTATGACACATATATCAAAGGTGACATACCACAATGTTTAGGGTAACACACCAGCATTCACCAATATATGACAACAAACGCAAGTCCCCTTGTGCAATTTTTTGCAGGTTGTGAAGACCATGTGAGAATGGAGTGTGCTTTTGCACCAGAGGTCATGCAAGAGGGTCATGGTTTCATGGCCTTGAGACACTCCAAAAATAAGGTTGTTTTACTTGTATATCATTTTGTAATTATTTGACATTCTCATAAAATACATAGCAGTAGACATGACTGGTCTGTATTTTTTTAAATAAATGAGTATATACAAATAGTTTCTCTTTTGTTTCAGTGTGTGTGTGTGTGTGTGAGAGAGAGAGAGAGAGAGAGAGAGAGAGACAAGACAGAGAGAGAGAGACAGAGACAAAGAAGCAGATTTAAGTGAGGCATTTTCTGAATTGTTTACATGCCCAAAAGATTCATAATCACTGTTGTAAATCCTAAAGGAAACTTACAGTACTTGCTTACAACAGGTTGTCTGTTAACACTGAGAGTTCATTGGAGTTGGACAATTAATAAATTCACATAAAGTTCGAAGAAGGAAGTAATGTTGAAAGGAATACTGAACGGTGAAATTAATGAATATAAACTTCCTTTTTGAACAAGTTATATAGGATTAGAGATCATCTTTAAACACGATTAGCCTCATAGCAGGCATAATTATTGCATATCTAAAAATATAGGATTAGAGTGAACATCTAAAGATTGGAAGTAATAATTTATTAGTGTAGCTAATTTTGTTATTGCAGCTATTTTACCAAACAAAAATATTTTAGCTATATTTATCATATTTTAAGAATATACGTAGCTGTTTAATGAAATTGTGTTGATTTTTTTTTATTAATAATTACTTATAAATACCTTAAGGAATTAAATCTGTTGTAAAATGTTATTATGAAATAAATTAACTTAAATGTATGTTTTCAGGTTGTCAGGTAATGTTCATTATACCAATACTGCATAATAAATTATTTTACAGATAATAATTGCCGTAACAATAAAATATTTCCCTATGAATGCATGTGAAAGTAAATTGTATAATTTTATAATGCTCTCTTTGATAACTCTATAAAATATATAGTTGAAAATTCAGTTATCAAATGTTAATTATTAATATCAATCAAATTAAATAATCATTTTCTGATCAATCATGGTAAACTTATATTCCAAAGTTTATGTCTCAAACCTTTTTACTTTTCCTTGGAATTAATGACTATTACCACATTAATACAGATTATTATAATGGTAAAGGTTTCCCTCACACATATGTGCTAGTCGTTCCCGACTCTAGGGGGCAGTGCTCATCTCCGTTTCAAAGCCAAAGAGCCAGTGCTTTCCAAAGACGTCTTCATGGTCATGTGGCTGGCTGTTCTATAAACTGATGAATTTTATTTAAAGATTTTTCAAATAAATCTCTAATAATTTGCTTTTTTATCTTCTTAACTTCCTCTTTGGTCAAAAAGTAACTTTTTTATAAGTCACTTAAGAATTGCTGACCAATCAGGAATCATAAAAATTGGAAAGTTTAAGCTTTAGTTTTAGCTATCCACAGCAAAGGAGACCAAGCTACAAATTATTAGTAATAAACTAAAACCACAATTTTCTTCCCTTATATTTCTCCATCATTTTTTTAAAGATAGCCCACACTTTCTTATTTTAGCTTGTCTTAGCAGTCTTTTTCTTTGTTGTTTAGCAAGTTTAGAAAATCCTAAAAATGGTGCATATCTTCAAAAAGGAATACAGGTTATAGCTAAAGAGTGTCTCTATTAGCTTAATAAATATTAATAGTCCTTAAAATGATTAAGAAATGAAAGGCCCAACTTACTGTCTCTTTGAAAAATAAATTCCAAAATGGCTGCATTCTTCAACCACAAACTGATTGTAGACTCCCTCCCGCTTTCAGCACACAAACTTGCAAACCTTTTGCTATATTGGAGGATCTTGTGGGATGATTCTAGGACTTTCCCTAACCCAGGAGTGTCATATAAATTAAAGGAATGATGATTCCTTCTGTTGATAGTTGAAGAAGATGCATTCCAGTGAGAAACCCTTCAGAGATCCATCCCTGAGGGTGTAGTCAGTTGGCCAATTTTTCATCGGAAGTCAGAAGTGTAGTTTTTCATTCTATTTTATCATTGTTATCTCATCTCATGTTCCCAAATCCAAAAATATATTTTAAGTTGCGTAGCTCATCTAACTCTGCAAGATTTCTTCAGATAAACATTTCAAAATGTTTTTTTCCAGTTGAAATAAAGCAGAAAAATCAACTTCTGCTCATCTTTACTTCATGGAAGATGGTTATTTGGTTATTTAAATATATAATGAGTAGCTGACCACAGGGGTGAAATCAACTTACCTTCACTACCAGTTTGCAAATGTGTGTGTGCGTGCGTTCACGCTTCTCTCGCACGTGCCACCTCAGCGCATGAGTGGGACCTTCTGTGCAATGCCAGAGCATCATGAGGGGACATGATGACATCCAGGCAGGTGGGCAGCGCCTCCCGCCACCACCAGCTCGACCACACCGGATAGAACTGATTGAACTGCACCACTGGCTGACCATTTTAACACATATTCCATGTACAATATACTTGTGCAAAACATACATAGCGCAATCTAGATACATACATTGAACCATATCAGCGCACATCTAATTGTAAGAAATCATGGTGTCTGATGAGGCCAGTTTCAACATCAGAGTCTATTTAGAATAAGCCAATAAATCATTGGGTCTTTATTAGAATAAGACTGGGTTATTTACAACAAATCAATGTGAATGAATATTTTCTTTTTTAAAAAAAATGTAACAGCTCTTTTTAAAGTGCACAATATTCCTTTGGATATTTAAAAAGATTTTGATTTATATCATATTTAGTCCCCGTGACTATGAACATCAAAGATCTTTAATGTTTTTAACTTTGAAGTAATGAGATGAACTTTCCAAAGTTGCAATCTTTGAAACATTGGGCATGAAATAGAAACTGTCATTATTTGGCATCTAGGGGATAACATCTGAACAATATAACGGATTAATTCATAGGACATGGTAATCGTTACTTCTGCAACTGACTCGTTCTTGTTTTAAATGGTTATATTTAAATGTTCAATTTAGCAGTTTTGATTCTGAGAGATATTTTAAAAGACAATTTGGGGCTGTATACTTTAGACCTTGTTGCTAAGTATCTGTTTTGAGGTTAATATTTTTGACTTGGCTTTTAAATTTGTTGTAAATTACCAAAAATGATTCTGAATTGATTGGATAGATCCACATTATGTCTTGGTATTATCTGTCTGTCTATTAATTTTTTATGTTGCCCATCTCCCCTACCAAATGTCCATAATAAAGGCAGATCATATCAACAGCTGTATAAATGTACTAATTGTAAGATAAAGGTTACACTCGTACACATGTGTTTTATATGTCCCGACTCTAGGGGGTGGTGCTTATCTCCATTTCAAAGCCAAAGAGCCAGCGCTGTCCGAAGACGTCTCCGTAGTCATATGGCTGGCATAACTAATGAACACTGTTACCTTCCCACCAAAGTGGTTCCTATTTTTCTACTTGCATTTTTACGTGCTTTTGAACTGCTAGGCTGGCAGAAGCTGGGACAAGTAACAGGAGCTCATTCCATTATGTGGCACTAGGGATTCAAACCACCAAACTGCCGACCTTTCTGATCGACAAGCTCAGCATCTTAGCCACTGAGCCTCTGCATCCCTAATAGTACTAATTGTACTAATATACAAATTCAGGAATAGTCAATTTACTTACCTATTCCATTTTCCAATCTTGTTAGAAGGTTGTTAATGCTTAAGATACATGGAGTTTTGGGCAAAACAAGAGATAAGGGGAAATATCAGAATCTGTTTTCCATTTTCTGTTGTGCAAACACAAAGGGTATATCTTTCTGTTTCAAGATATAAAGATAGGTGACCTTCTTCTGCTCTGTCTATTTAATTAGCACTTACAATTTTAGATTTAATATACTTTGAATATCATAGCTCTAACAACAAAAAACGGTAAGAAAATCATGGCCAAGCTTAATACATTACATGCCTTTCTAACATGATTTTATGAAATGACCCAATGCAAAATTAGCAAACCAAAATAATGGTCTCATTTCTGTCTAAAAAACATCATCGCCTTGTGTTCCATAACAATTTGCAAATAGAAGAAATCTTCCTTTTCCTCTGCCCCTAATTCCAGACCTTGGTTTGATGCAATAAAAATAAAAAATACTTTCCTACCCTTCTCCAGGATCACCTTCCATTTCTAGGTTCTTTCATTAATGAATTAATCAAGCATGAATAGTTTTTCCCTATACTAACTACTAGTTAATTAACAACTAATTATTAATCTTATTTACACTGATCGTTCAGTGACTTAGCTTTAGGGCAAGAATTTAGGTTTAACAATAGCAAGAATTTAATGGGAGACTGGGAACAAAAATGTTGCACTGGGACCATAAATTGGCTCAGTTCTGTAGGCAATGTGCAACGAAAGCTGCCTCAGCCCTATAAAATTGATTTAAAGGGCTAAAGAACCAGCTGTAAATCAAAAACTTTTGACTAGAATCTTTTGGCATTACAGTCATTTATACTTCAATGTGTGAGGTTCCACAGTTATGTAGATGGAGATGACAGTGTATAATAACAATATATTTTTTGGTATTCTAAACATTACATTTTCTATTTCTAGTTTTTTTTGAAGGCAAACAGATGTCTTACTCTCTGAAAACAAATTTTGTAGGTGTAAGACACCCCTAACACCCCTTAGTGTGCATGTTGTGCCTTAAAATGGCTTCTACTGTACAGTACAGTGGAGTTGCCATGGCAATGGCTTCAGAGGGGCCATTCACAATGGGGCTCCTTCTGGTAAGGTGGAAAATCCAACATTAGAAATTATGTTTGGGCCAGACATTTCCCCCCTATAAATAAATACCCGGGCAATGCTGGGTTATCAGCTAGTCTCAAATAAAATGTTAAATTCTTTGAAACAGAATATACTTACATTGTGTACTGAGAATGGACATAGAACAGCATTATTAATGAAATTAATAATCCATTGTACATATTTTGGTGTGGGATGGAAAACTGGCAGCTGTGTAAATTATATGGACAAATATCCCATCAGCAATATACATACATACATACATACATACATACATGCATACATATGTACATATCACGAATTTCCTGTTATGTACATTTTTATATTTTTAGTATGTTTTACTAGCAAAATCCTGTTCTATGCTGAAATAATTATATTGTTTATCTACTATAAACTATTGTTTAATGTCTTCATGCTCCTTAATTTCTTATTTCAGCAAATTTAGCAATAAAATCATATAATTTTAAAAAAGGTTAGCTGTTGAGGAATTGCAGAACTCTGTTAAGTATGGTAGCCAAAAATCAATTAATACTTTTCAGATTAATAGCTATAATTTTCCTGTAGATAAGAGGCAATTGAAACGTCAACTAAACATCCTATTATACCACGGGTGTCAAACTCACAGCATCATGTTGCCATCACGTGATATATTGTGACATTTTCCCTCTTTGCGGAGCTGGTGTAGGCATGGCCTGCATGCAAAGCAACCGGCCCACCAGTTTGACACCCCTATGCTAAGTATATAAATAACTATAAAATTAATAAATTTTATAAAATGGTGTACGTTTTCACGAACTCTAGCTCACTAGTTTATAAAAACCTATGCCTTTTAATTTATTATTTATTTATTTATTATTCATATTTATAGACCGCCCCCTCTCCCGAAAGGGACTCGGGGCGGTGTACAGTCCCTAAAATACATTATAAAATACATACAAAAACAGTTAAATAATTAAATACGTAGGTGGAGGAGGTTGTAAGACTGTACATAGAATAATAAATATAATACATTAAAAGCTTATTAAAACCCCAAACCCAATTAAAATGAGTAAATCCCCGGGAGGTAAAACTAAGAAAGTGCCAGGCCAGCTGATTGAAATAGGTGAGTCTTTAACTTTTGCCGGAAGGAACGGAGGTCGGTGGTAGTTCGAATGTCTGGGGGGAGGTCATTCCAGAGGGTTGGGCCCATCACAGAGAAGGATCTACTCCTAGGTGTCGCCCGCTGGCATTGACCAGCAGACGGCACCAGGAGGAGCCCCTCTCTGTGTGAGCGGATAGGTCGCAGGGATGTGTGTGGTAGGATGCGATCCTGCAGGTAACTAGGTCCACTGCCATGGAGCGCTTTAAAGATGGTGATCAATACCTTGAAACGCACCCGAAAGGCCACAGGTAGCCAGTGCAGCTCGCGCAGGAGAGGTGTTACGTGGGAGTAACGTGTACTTCCCATAATAACCCGCGCGGCTGCGTTCTGAACTAGCTGCAGTCTCCGGATGCGTCCCAAGGGAAGCCCCATGTAGAGAGCATTGCAGTAGTCCAGGCGAGACGTCACCAGCGCATGAGTGACCGTGCGCAGGGCACTCCGGTCCAGTAGGGGGCGCAATTGGCGCACCAGGCGAACCTGGTGGAACGCCCCCCTTGCCACGGCTGCCACATGGTCCTCCATTGACAGCCGGGCATCAAGGAGGACGCCCAAATTGCGTGCCCGCTCCACAGGGGACAATTGTTCGCCCCCTATGGCCAGCGATGGAGTCAGCTGGCTGAACCGAGGTGCCGGTAACCACAGCCACTCGGTCTTGGAGGGGTTGAGTTTAAGTCTGTTGTCCCCCATCCAGACCCCGACGGCTTCCAAACACCGGGACATCACTTCGACAGCCTCGTTGGGGTGGTTTGGGGTTGAAATATACAGCTGAGTATCATCAGCGTAAAGATGGTACTCAACCCCAAAACCACTGATGATCTCACCCAGTGGCTTCACATATGCGTTGAACAGGAGAGGCGAGAGGACTGACCCCTGTGGCACCCCACAAGTGAGTGGCCTCAGGGACGATTTCTGCCCCCCTGTCAACACACATTGCTTCCGGTCGGAGAGGTAGGAGCCGAACCACCGCAAAACGGTGCCTCCGACTCCCATCCCCTCCAACCGGCGCAATAGGATACCATGGTCGATGGTATCAAAAGCCGCCGAGAGGTCTAATAGGACCAGGATAGAGGAGCAACCCCTATCTCTGGCCCTCCAGAGATCATCAACCAACGCGACCAAGGCTGTCTCAGTGCTGTGTCCGGGTCGGAAGCCGGACTGGCGTGGGTCTAGATAGTCGGATTCGTCTAGGTGCCGTGGGAGCTGCTAATGAATTAATTAGCCAGAATGAATGCTACGAACTCCTCATGAAGAGTCCCAAAGGTGCTTTTTTCAAGGGGCAACTGGACTTTCTGGTTTTTCTTTGAAGATGTTTTGCTTTTCATTGAAGTTTCTTCAGCTCTGATTGAATGATGGGGAATGGAAGGACCATCCAGTCACAGTTGAAGAAGCTTCTTGGATGAGATGCGAAACATCTTCAAAAGGAAAAACCAGAAAGTCGTTGCCTCTTGAAAAAAAAGCACTTTTGGGACAACCATGACCTGGATAACTGAGAATCTCCATAGACATCCTCATGAAGAGCTGATTTTAATAGGTTCAATGGCTTTAAACCTCATCAAGAAAAATGATGAAATAATAAGTAAACAATTAAATAGTTGTGCAGGATTGATAATATACAGCATTCCGAAGATGAAATTATTTTTCCTTGTATCTTCAATAGAAGAAAGAGTGTCTACTTTTGTATCTTCTACGTTAAATTCACTAAACATAAGTTATTGCTAAAAATTTGTATACATACACAAATTATGAAAATGAAGCTGTTCTATCTCCTAGATGCAAGCATTATACACAAATCAAGAATTTCTTACAATTTTCAATCAGATGTCTTGTAACCAGATACTCCCTTACAACTAATATTTGGAAGCAAACTGCATCCAAACCAGACATTTCTCATGCGTCTGTACATCACCGAAACATTTTGACAGCAGGGGTAGATTAGACAGCTATCATTTAATCCAAAAATCAAAATGACAACAGGCTCTTACTTCAATGAGAGGTATAAAAATGCTTGCAGTTCAATTATTGTTCATGAAAATGAAAGCCTGACATTGGATGGAATTATTTTCAATTCTCCTTCACGTGTTACATGTAAGATAAAGAGCATGAACATGGTTTTAACAGTTCTTTAAAATTGATGTGTGAAATTAAGTAAAACAACAACAACAACCTAGATGTATCAAAGTTGTGTACATTTCTAAAATCACAATTTTTATAGCCTTTATAAGAAATTAACATTTGCTCTGAAGAACAATACACATTAATAACCAATTAAATTCAATCTTGAATAATGGCACTTCAATGCTGGGCCATATGGTTGCAGAGATGAGAAGCAAAACTAATTTCCTTGGGATGCCACCTTCAAAAAACCATTGGTTGCCCTCTAACACCACAGGATGACATTGCCAGGTCTCGCTGCTTTAGCAGAGTAAAGAAGATACTCAGAGATGATTCACACCCTGGTCAGTGTCTCTTTGCACTTCTACCATCGGGCAGAAGACATCAAAGCATAGCCAGATGAACAAATAAGTTTTAAAATAGTTTATATCCTTGGGCTGTCAGACTCTTAAATGCAACCACAATCATTCCATGCACATGTGGAAATGTATGACTAGTTTTTCTCCCCCAACCCTAATTACTTGCATAGAGATTATTCTTTATATTATGTATCTTGTTTGTATTTTCTATCATGGATTGCACCAGTGATACTAAACCCAATTTTGTTGTATACATGATGTACAATGACAATAAAGTCTTTACTATACTATGCTATACTATACTATACTATACTATACTATACTATACTATACTATACTATACTATACTATACTATAGCCCATTCCAACATGCAGAGGAGATAGAAAACAAGTGTTACTTCAACAGTTCTTGAGAACAGTCACATTTGGCATCTCCATTCCTTGAACTTTTTCTGTTCCAGGCAGTCATTCTAAGACATGCTATTGCTATAATTTTAAGAACAGATGTCTGGATTTCCCTTGTTTTTCTCCTCTATTTTCTTTTGTCTCATGTAAGTCAAAGTTAAGCACTGGTATATTTTACTGTTCCTATGTAAAATGTTATAGAGAGCTTTTTCAGCTCTACAGAAGAGGTACAAAACGTAGTCACAATATTTTTTAAAATGTCATGCCTTTTGATTTTATTTTATTTTTTATTTTTACAGTAACACTAAACTATAAAAATTAAGATAACTATTGCCACTGTAATTCAGATATAAGCTTCATCAAACAGATAAGCCTATTTCACTTCCTACCACACTGGTTTTCTTTTTAATCCCACATTTCTT